>NC_136971.1:28266439-28270469 GCF_032717465.1 Coenobita brevimanus
ATGTGCAAACAGTGTGTGATGTAGAAAACAGAACAAAGAATGAACTTAAGCTTGTTGCTCAACAATTGGGAATTGCTGTTCGCTCTCATCATTCTAAAGATCAAATTGTTCACATGATTAATGAAAGCTTGTTTAATGTAACTCCTCCAGATGAGCAAACGTAGATTGAAATAGCTAAGTTACAGCTAGCACTGCAGGAGGCTCGTGCTAAGGAGGCTGAGTTTCAGGCATGTGCTAAGGAGGCTGAGTTTCAGGCTCGTGCTAAGGAGGCTGAGTTTCAGGCAAATGCTAAGGAGGCTGAGTCTCAGGCTCGTATTTAGGAGGCACAGGCGCAAGCTCAGGCACAAATTGAACTAGCTAGGATTCAGGCAGACCATGAGTATCTCATGAAACAAGGTGGAACTGGATCATCTAGCTCTGATGATTTTGATGTGGCTAAAAATGTTAACCCGCCCCGTCCCGTCGACGTATGGGTACATTGCAACGATTTGCATTTGCCAGTCCCGGCGATGTACCAGTACGTCGTGCAATTGCAAGGTCCCTAATTTGCACAATTTCCAATTTTCGCACGTGATTTTTCGTATGAATACACGGGACACCTTCCTCTATTCCTCTACAAGATGCCAAGCAGGAACAATGCCTTACACCGCATAACCTCCCCCCTCCCCCCCTCACGCCATTGTCTAGGCAAAGGACCTGTTACCAGTGACCTGGCTAGTAAAGATATTCAGGGCCAGTGTGATTCCCCAATCGATGACAATGTGCAGGACAATGTTTACATAGCATTAGAAGAAGAAACAGCCAGAAATAATGATCAGGTAATGTGGCAAAAAAAGGTCAGGTATGGTGATTAGTTAGTGAGTGAAACAATGCTTATAATGCTTTTATTACTGCTTGAAAACGAATATACTCTCATACTACATATACATTCGTACCAAGTTAATAAATAAATACCGTTTATGAGTGGATAAAATAGTTACCCTCCCATAGAACTCGTTTTCTTTGGTGCCAGCATGTTAGAAAACCCAGTCAGGTAAGGAGGAACTCCTATCTGGATTGGGTATTTTAAACCTCAGGTGAGCGATTTCTCTATGAATTTTCGATGTTTCTCACCAAAAGCGAAGGTTTTAGCCAAAAAAAAAAATTTCGAAAATACCTCGGGACTGGGGGATGTCGGAGGTGCGGAAAACCTACGGACGTGACGGGTTAAACTTGTCCCTTCTTTTAATGAATCTGATTTAACAAAGTATTTTCAGTCGTTTGAGAGGGTAGCTACAGGTTTTAATTGGCCCAAAAAGTATTGGCCAGTACTCCTTCAAACTGTTCTCACCGGTAAAGCTCAAGTAACTTATGCACCTTTGCCTCAGGATCAATCTGATAATTATGATGTAGTTAAGAGCTTGATTCTTAAGGTCTATGAGCTTGTTCCTGAAGCCTATAGAGTAAAATTTAGGACAACTTATAAGCAAGATAAGCAATCCCATGTTGAGTATGCAAAAATCAAAGAAGATCTGTTAGAGCAGTAGTTAAATTCTAAGAACGTGGATTCTGATTTTGGAAAATTTAAGCAGATGATTTTGCTGGAGGACTTACAAAATGTGTATTAATAAAGATGTAAGCCTATATCTTGATGAGAGAAGAATAGATAATTTGTCTGATGCTGCAGTTTTAGCTGATGTATATGTTCTCACTCACAAGAGATATTCTAAAGAAAAAAGGAAAGCTGAGAGTAAGTACGTTGCCTCTACTCAGAGTACAGGTAACAGGAAAGAGAATAAAGATGATGTTTCTCAGGAAGTAAATACCAGCTTCACCTCTAGATTTCAGAAAAGTAAATGTACTTATTGTAGTAAGCTTGTTCATACTATGGAGAAATGTTTCAGGAGACAGCGTGATGTGAACAAAAAGGAGTCTTTAAATATTCAGTCAATTGGTCTAGTGTCCACCCTTGAGAGTTCCCAGAATACTTTAACCGAGTTAACTGAACCTGCTTTGAGGGGTAAATTAAATTCTCATGATGAAGCTACTCTTTTGAGCAGTAATGTGGGTGACACTCTCAAGAGTTCATGTGCTAATTTCCAGTCTGATGGTTTTGTCAGTCCTCTGGACAGTAATGACAGGAAATCAGTTAAAATATATCGTGATACAGGTGCTTGCCAATCCCTTACGCTGACCAGTGTTCTAAGCTCTAATGTTAATTCCTCTGATGAAACCGTAATCTTACAAGGTGTAGGGAATAATTACTTCTCTGTCCCTCTGTGCAGAGTGAATTTAGAGTCTGGTTTTGTTAATGGTTTGTTATGGTTGGGTTGGTTGAGACACTCCCAATGTCAGGTGTAACTTTCTTACTTGGAAATGATATTGGTGGAAGTTAAGTGTGTCCAGTTCCTCAGTTGTCTAGTGAACCAGTGACTGTGACCCAGGATTGTGATATCCCTGACGTGTTCTCTGCATGTGCTGTCACTAGGGCTAAGTCTAAAGTTACTGGTGACTTAGAGCATAATGATGGTGATGATGATGTTATCCTAGCTGACACTTTTCTTGCTAGTTTGGACCACTCACCAGATGAGGCAGTACCCCGTAGTGTTGATAATTTGTCTCGTCAAGAGTTGGTTGAGTTGCAGGTTGCTGACCCTGAGTTGAAAGGTCTAGCTAACTCTGCTTGCAGTGAGGAAGAGTCAGCTGGTGCTTCTACTTGTTATTATATAAAGTCAGGAGTACTTATGAGAAAGTGGAGACCTCCAACAGCATCAGCCGACTGTGAATGGGAGGTTGTACATCAAGTTGTCATCCCTCGTGTTTGTAGGCAGGATATCATTAGAGTGGCTCATGATTCCAGTTTGGCAGGACACTTTGAAGTGAGGAAAACTGTGGCACGCATTTTGAAACACTTCTACTGGCCAGGTATCTTCAGAGATGTTTCCTGGTATTGTAAGTCTTGTCACACCTGTCAAGTTGTGGGGAAGTGTAATCAGACCAAAAAGGTTGCACCTCTAGTTCCCATTCCTCCTTTTGAGGCGCCATTCACCCGTGTGTTGGTGGATATTGTGGGCCCTCTTCCTATGACTTCTTCAGGATTTTCTTATGTGTTGACCCTGATTGATATGGCTACTCGTAATCCTGAAGCCATTCCACTTAGAAATATCTCAGCAAAGAACATGGTTAAGGAAATGCTAGGGTTCTTCACAAAGTTTGGTCTGCCCAAGGAGGTACAGTCAGATCGGGGAAGTAATTTCACGTCAAATGTTTTCAAGCAGTCTCTGAAAGAGTTGGGCATCACCCAGATCACGTCTTCAGCTTACCATCCCCAGACCCAAGGAGCGTTGGAGAGATATCATCAAACACTCAAATCGATACTCAGGAAATACTGTTTGGAACATCAGAAAGACTGGGATAAAGGTCTTCCATTCGTTGTATTTGCCACAAGAGAATCTCCAAATGAATCACTGGGCTTCTCACCCTTTGAACTACTGTTTGGCCATGAAGTAAGAGGACCCCTTAAGCTACTTAAGGAATGCTGGCTGTCGAAGGAAGATGACGTCAACCTGCTGGAGTATGTGATGAAGTTCGAAGAACGGCTGTCCACTGCTTTACAGCTGGAGAGAGAGAATTTAGGTGCTGCTCAGGAGAAGATGAAGACTTGGTATGATAAGAAGTCCAGGTTACGCCACTTTCAGCCAGGAGATCAGGTTTTGATTCTGCTACCAGTTCATGGGCAACCTCTTCAAGCCAAGTTTAGTGGTCCTTATTTCGTGGAGAAGAAACTCAGTGATGTCAACTATGTCATCGCCACACCAGATCGTAGAAAGAACAAGCAACTTTGTCACATCAATATGCTAAACTTATATCACAGGCGGGACGAAAATAACCCAGTCTGCACTGTAGCTGTTCCACCCGAGTCTGCAAGTGAAGCTCTCCCATGCAGCATGAGCCTGAGTGATAGTTTGGGGAAGAATCCTTATATCATGAATGATCTCCAGACTAAGCTTTCTCATCTACCTCCCGAGGAAAGGGAGGAGTTTTCGGCATT
>NC_136971.1:28270569-28335569 GCF_032717465.1 Coenobita brevimanus
CTCTCCCTTGCAGCATGAGCCTGAGTGATAGTTTGGGGAAGAATCCTTATATCATGAATGATCTCCAGACTAAGCTTTCTCATCTACCTCCCGAGGAAAGGGAGGAGTTTTCGGCATTACTGCAGGAGTACCCGCAAGTGTTCTGTGCCACTCCAGGAAGAACCACTGTGTTGATGCATGATGTCGATGTTGGAGACGCAAAGCCAATTAAACTGCCTCCTTACCGTGTGAACCCAGTGAAAGTTCCTCTCATCCAGAAGGAGCTTGGCTACCTGTTGGACCACAAGATGATTGAGCCCTGTCAGAGCGAGTGGAGTTCTCCTGTCACTCTAGTCCCTAAGCCAGGTGGGTCACAGCGGCTTTGCATTGACTACGGACGTGTTAATCAGATAACCAAAACAGACACACCCTCTCCCTCGCGTGGAAGATTGCATAGACAAGATCGGAAAGGCTAGGTACATAAGTAAGTTTGATTTGTTAAAGGGATACTGGCAAGTACCTATGACTGAACGTGCTAGGGAGATCTCATGTTTTGTAACACTAGGCAAGACTTTTGCATGTTCTGTAATGCCATATGGTATGAAGAATGCACCAGCCACATTTCAGAAGCTCATGAATGTTGTAACAGAGGGTTTGGCAGGGTGTGTTGTTTATATTGATGATGTATTAATCTTCAGTGACAACTGGAAAGATCACCTATGCCATGTCAGTAAATTTCTTGAGCGTTTGGTTCAGGCTAATCTTGTAGCTAATTTATCAAAGTGTGAGTCTGGTCAAGCTAAAGTTCAGTACCTTGGGTACGTAATTGGTGATGGACACGTTGCACCAGCAGCAGCTAAGGTTCAGGTTATAAGTGATCTTCCCAGACCTAAAAGTAGGAAAGAGCTACAAAGATTTTTGGGAATGGTAGGTTATTACAGGAGATTTGTTCTTAACTTTTCAATTCTTGTATCACCACTTACAGACCTACTGAAAAAGGGAGTTAAATATGTCTGGACCGATAACTGTGAATCCTCTTTCAGTAAACTTAAAGCTATCCTATTAAGTCAGCCAGTGCTCGCTACTCCAAATTTTGCCAAGCCTTTTAAGATGGCTGTTGACGCAGTGATACAGGAGCTGGGGCTGTTTTACTGCAAGAGGATGATCAGGGTATTGAGCACCCTGTATCTTATTACAGTAAGAAGTTCACTCCACCTCAAAAGAACTACTCAACTATTGAGAAAGAGCTTTTGGCCTTGATTTTGGGTTTACAGCATTTTTCATTTTATTTGTGTTCTGGTTTTGACCCCATAGTCATTTATACCGATCATAACCCACTGAAATTTCTTAGTAAGTTTAAAGATAAAAATCAGAGATTGACAAGATGGAGTCTACTTCTTCAGGAGTATTCATTAGACATACAACATGTCAAGGGGAAAGAAATTTGTTATTGCAGATTGCTTATCTAGACTTTAGACAGATTGCTTAGAGTAATAAGAAATTTCCTTTGTAAATTTCTTTTTTTTTTTTTTTTTGTGGGGAGGTGTTATATAGCCTATGATTTCATCATTATTGTATAATTCTAACGTACAGTATGCTGCATGTTTGATCACGATTCGCCTCGTGGCTTCCATAGTGACCAAGCTTCTGTGTTCTACCTCACTCCCCCCTTCTCCTCCCTTTTAGTAAAGTCGTTCTTTCTGTTGTTCAGAGCAGGAGTGTCAACTCTTTGTCCCCTATGGCTTCATTTGCGCGTCCTTCTTACAAGTTGTATCAAGCTCTGCCGGCCCGTATATGATGAGCTCAGTCTCTGCATTAATTGCCACTTAGATCTACTCCTCATTTTGTTCACATCTCTGTCCTCCCCTGTACAGTTGTTATTATTTTTGTGAGTGCTCAGGAAGTCTCCAACCATCTAGCTGCTGTGTAATTTGAGTATAAGTGTTATTACATTTTTTTCTTGTACTGTATAGCATAAGGTGTTAATTCGTAGGCCTGGTGAGGTTTTTGTGGTTCATGTGGAGTTTTTGATGTCAGCCATTATTGATAATATTTTCTATCTGTAATAATATATCTTGCATTAACTGAGCATTATCCGGTTTTCTCATTTTATCAGGGCTGACTTAGATAAATTTACTCTTGCTAATTTCGTGTTAATAGAGGCCGTTGCAGTAAACCATATATTTAGCCTGTTTTTTGCCATTACATTATCCTTATGAGTCCTGAATGTTTAGTTGTTAGTTTGAGTATTAAACTTTAACTTGTAATTTTACCTAACTCTTTTGTTTTGAACCTGGAACTTTGGGGGACAGTAGTGATTTTAGTATTCTCACTTGAAGTGTTCATTATCTCTCTCTGTTCCGTAACATAAATTTGGTGACCTCTTATCAGGATATTCAGGATATTATCATAAGGATATTGCTTGACATTTTGTGGCTGTGATTTATTCATGATGTCTACTATTACTACTCTTGATGAAGCCAAAGATTTTTTGTCAAATGTGCAAACAGTGTGTGATGTAGAAAACAGAACAAAGAATGAACTTAAGCTTGTTGCTCAACAATTGGGAATTGCTGTTCGCTCTCATCATTCTAAAGATCAAATTGTTCACATGATTAATGAAAGCTTGTTTAATGTAACTCCTCCAGATGAGCAAACGTAGATTGAAATAGCTAAGTTACAGCTAGCACTGCAGGAGGCATGTGCTAAGGAGGCTGAGTTTCAGGCTCGTGCTAAGGAGGCTGAGTTTCAGGCAAATGCTAAGGAGGCTGAGTCTCAGGCTCGTATTCAGGAGGCACAGGCGCAGGCTCAGGCACAAATTGAACTAGCTAGGATTCAGGCAGACCATGAGTATCTCATGAAACAAGGTGGAACTGGATCATCTAGCTCTGATGATTTTGATGTGGCTAAAAATGTTAACCCGCCCCGTCCCGTCGACGTATGGGTACATTGCAACGATTTGCATTTGCCAGTCCCGGCGATGTACCAGTACGTCGTGCAATTGCAAGGTCCCTAATTTGCACAATTTCCAATTTTCGCACGTGATTTTTCGTATGAATACACGGGACACCTTCCTCTATTCCTCTACAAGATGCCAAGCAGGAACAATGCCTTACACCGCATAACCTCCCCCCGCCCCCCCTCACGCCATTGTCTAGGCAAAGGACCTGTTACCAGTGACCTGGCTAGTAAAGATATTCAGGGCCAGTGTGATTCCCCAATCGATGACAATGTGGAGGACAATGTTTACATAGCATTAGAAGAAGAAACAGCCAGAAATAATGATCAGGTAATGTGGCAAAAAAAGGTCAGGTATGGTGATTAGTTAGTGAGTGAAACAATGCTTATAATGCTTTTATTACTGCTTGAAAACCAATATACTCTCATACTACATATACATTCGTACCAAGTTAATAAATAAATACCGTTTATGAGTGGATAAAATAGTTACCCTCCCATAGAACTCGTTTTCTTTGGTGCCAGCATGTTAGAAAACCCAGTCAGGTAAGGAGGAACTCCTACCTGGATTGGGTATTTTAAACCTCAGGTGAGCGATTTCTCTATGAATTTTCGATGTTTCTCACCAAAAGCGAAGGTTTTAGCCAAAAAAAAAAAATTCGAAAATACCTCGGGACTGGGGGATGTCGGAGGTGCGGAAAACCTCGGGACGTGACGGGTTAAACTTGTCCCTCCTTTTAATGAATCTGATTTAACAAAGTATTTTCAGTCGTTTGAGAGGGTAGCTACAGGTTTTAATTGGCCCAAAAAGTATTGGCCAGTACTCCTTCAAACTGTTCTCACCGGTAAAGCTCAAGTAACTTATGCATCTTTGCCTCAGGATCAATCTGATAATTATGATGTAGTTAAGAGCTTGATTCTTAAGGTCTATGAGCTTGTTCCTGAAGCCTATAGAGTAAAATTTAGGACAACTTATAAGCAAGATAAGCAATCCCATGTTGAGTATGCAAAAATCAAAGAAGATCTGTTAGAGCAGTGGTTAAATTCTAAGAATGTGGATTCTGATTTTGGAAAATTTAAGCAGATGATTTTGCTGGAGGACTTCAAAATGTGTATTAATAAAGATGTAAGCCTATATCTTGATGAGAGAAGAATAGATAATTTGTCTGATGCTGCAGTTTTAGCTGATGTACTGTATATGTTCTCACTCACAAGAGATATTCTAAAGAAAAAAGGAAAGCTGAGAGTAAGTACGTTGCCTCTACTCAGAGTACAGGTAACAGGAAAGAGAATAAAGATGATGTTTCTCAGGAAGTAAATACCAGCTTCACCTCTAGATTTCAGAAAAGTAAATGTACTTATTGTAGTAAGCTTGTTCATACTATGGAGAAATGTTTCAGGAGACAGCGTGATGTGAACAAAAAGGAGTCTTTAAATATTCAGTCAATTGGTCTAGTGTCCACCCTTGAGAGTTCCCAGAATACTTTAACCGAGTTAACTGAACCTGCTTTGAGGGGTAAATTAAATTCTCATGATGAAGCTACTCTTTTGAGCAGTAATGTGGGTGACACTCTCAAGAGTTCATGTGCTAATTTCCGGTCTGATGGTTTTGTCAGTCCTCTGGACAGTAATGACAGGAAATCAGTTAAAATATATCGTGATACAGGTGCTTGCCAATCCCTTATGCTGACCAGTGTTCTAAGCTCTAATGTTAATTCCTCTGATGAAACCGTAATCTTACAAGGTGTAGGGAATAATTACTTCTCTGTCCCTCTGTGCAGAGTGAATTTAGAGTCTGGTTTTGTTAATGGTTCCGTTATGGTTGGGTTGGTTGAGACACTCCCAATGTCAGGTGTAACTTTCTTACTTGGAAATGATATTGGTGGAAGTTAAGTGTGTCCAGTTCCTCAGTTGTCTAGTGAACCAGTGACTGCGACCCAGGATTGTGATATCCCTGACGTGTTCTCTGCATGTGCTGTCACTAGGGCTAAGTCTAAAGTTACTGGTGACTTAGAGCATAATGATGATGATGATGATGTTATCCTAGCTGACACTTTTCTTGCTAGTTTGGACCACTCACCAGATGAGGCAGTACCCCGTAGTGTTGATAATTTGTCTCGTCAAGAGTTGGTTGAGTTGCAGGTTGCTGACCCTGAGTTGAAAGGTCTAGCTAACTCTGCTTGCAGTGAGGAAGAGTCAGCTGGTGCTTCTACTTGTTATTATATAAAGTCAGGAGTACTTATGAGAAAGTGGAGACCTCCAACAGCATCAGCCGACTGTGAATGGGAGGTTGTACATCAAGTTGTCATCCCTCGTGTTTGTAGGCAGGATATCATTAGAGTGGCTCATGATTCCAGTTTGGCAGGACACTTTGGAGTGAGGAAAACTGTGGCACGCATTTTGAAACACTTCTACTGGCCAGGTATCTTCAGAGATGTTTCCTGGTATTGTAAGTCTTGTCACACCTGTCAAGTTGTGGGGAAGTGTAATCAGACCAAAAAGGTTGCACCTCTAGTTCCCATTCCTCCTTTTGAGGCGCCATTCACCCGTGTGTTGGTGGATATTGTGGGCCCTCTTCCTATGACTTCTTCAGGATTTTCTTATGTGTTGACCCTGATTGATATGGCTACTCGTAATCCTGAAGCCATTCCACTTAGAAATATCTCAGCAAAGAACATGGTTAAGGAAATGCTAGGGTTCTTCACAAAGTTTGGTCTGCCCAAGGAGGTACAGTCAGATCGGGGAAGTAATTTCACGTCAAATGTTTTCAAGCAGTCTCTGAAAGAGTTGGGCATCACCCAGATCACGTCTTCAGCTTACCATCCCCAGACCCAAGGAGCGTTGGAGAGATATCATCAAACACTCAAATCGATACTCAGGAAATACTGTTTGGAACATCAGAAAGACTGGGATAAAGGTCTTCCATTCGTTGTATTTGCCACAAGAGAATCTCCAAATGAATCACTGGGCTTCTCACCCTTTGAACTACTGTTTGGCCATGAAGTAAGAGGACCCCTTAAGCTACTTAAGGAATGCTGGCTGTCGAAGGAAGATGACGTCAACCTGCTGGAGTATGTGATGAAGTTCGAAGAACGGCTGTCCACTGCTTTACAGCTGGCGAGAGAGAATTTAGGTGCTGCTCAGGAGAAGATGAAGACTTGGTATGATAAGAAGTCCAGGTTACGCCACTTTCAGCCAGGAGATCAGGTTTTGATTCTGCTACCAGTTCATGGGCAACCTCTTCAAGCCAAGTTTAGTGGTCCTTATTTCGTGGAGAAGAAACTCAGTGATGTCAACTATGTCATCGCCACACCAGATCGTAGAAAGAACAAGCAACTTTGTCACATCAACATGCTAAAGTTATATCACAGGCGGGACGAAAATAACCCAGTCTGCACTGTAGCTGTTCCACCCGAGTCTGCAAGTGAAGCTCTCCCATGCAGCATGAGCCTGAGTGATAGTTTGGGGAAGAATCCTTATATCATGAATGATCTCCAGACTAAGCTTTCTCATCTACCTCCCGAGGAAAGGGAGGAGTTTTCGGCATTACTGCAGGAGTACCCGCAAGTGTTCTGTGCCACTCCAGGAAGAACCACTGTGTTGATGCATGATGTCGATGTTGGAGACGCAAAGCCAATTAAACTGCCTCCTTACCGTGTGAACCCAGTGAAAGTTCCTCTCATCCAGAAGGAGCTTGGCTACCTGTTGGACCACAAGATGATTGAGCCCTGTCAGAGCGAGTGGAGTTCTCCTGTCACTCTAGTCCCTAAGCCAGGTGGGTCACAGCGGCTTTGCATTGACTACGGACGTGTTAATCAGATAACCAAAACAGACACTTACCCTCTCCCTCGCGTGGAAGATTGCATAGACAAGATCGGAAAGGCTAGGTACATAAGTAAGTTTGATTTGTTAAAGGGATACTGGCAAGTACCTATGACTGAACGTGCTAGGGAGATCTCATGTTTTGTAACAGTAGGCAAGACTTTTGCATGTTCTGTAATGCCATATGGTATGAAGAATGCACCAGCCACATTTCAGAAGCTAATGAATGTTGTAACAGAGGGATTGGCAGGGTGTGTTGTTTATATTGATGATGTATTAATCTTCAGTGACAACTGGAAAGATCACCTATGATATGTCAGTAAATTTCTTGAGCGTTTGGTTCAGGCTAATCTTGTAGCTAATTTATCAAAGTGTGAGTCTGGTCAAGCTAAAGTTCAGTACCTTGGGTACGTAATTGGTGATGGACACGTTGCACCAGCAGCAGCTAAGGTTCAGGTTATAAGTGATCTTCCCAGACCTAAAAGTAGGAAAGAGCTACAAAGATTTTTGGGAATGGTAGGTTATTACAGGAGATTTGTTCTTAACTTTTCAATTCTTGTATCACCACTTACAGACCTACTGAAAAAGGGAGTTAAATATGTCTGGACCGATAACTGTGAATCCTCTTTCAGTAAACTTAAAGCTATCCTATTAAGTCAGCCAGTGCTCGCTACTCCAAATTTTGCCAAGCCTTTTAAGATGGCTGTTGACGCAGTGATACAGGAGCTGGGGCTGTTTTACTGCAAGAGGATGATCAGGGTATTGAGCACCCTGTATCTTATTACAGTAAGAAGTTCACTCCACCTCAAAAGAACTACTCAACTATTGAGAAAGAGCTTTTGGCCTTGATTTTGGGTTTACAGCATTTTTCATTTTATTTGTGTTCTGGTTTTGACCCCATAGTCATTTATACCGATCATAACCCACTGAAATTTCTTAGTAAGTTTAAAGATAAAAATCAGAGATTGACAAGATGGAGTCTACTTCTTCAGGAGTATTCATTAGACATACAACATGTCAAGGGGAAAGAAATTTGTTATTGCAGATTGCTTATCTAGACTTTAGACAGATTGGTTTAGAGTAATAAGAAATTTCCATTGTAAATTTTTTTTTTTTTTTTTTTGTAGGGAGATGTTACATAGCCTATGATTTCATCATCCTTTGTATAATTCTAACGTACAGTATGCTGCATGTTTGATCACGATTCGCCTCGTGGCTTCCATAGTGACCAAGCTTCTGTGTTCTACCTCACTCCCCCCTTCTCCTCCCTTTTAGTAAAGTCGTTCTTTCTGTTGTTCAGAGCAGGAGTGTCAACTCTTTGTCCCCTATGGCTTCATTTGCGCGTCCTTCTTACAAGTTGTATCAAGCTCTGCCGGCCCGTATATGATGAGCTCAGTCTCTGCATTAATTGCCACTTAGATCTACTCCTCATTTTGTTCACATCTCTGTCCTCCCCTGTACAGTTGTTATTATTTTTGTGAGTGCTCAGGAAGTCTCCAACCATCTAGCTGCTGTGTAATTTGAGTATAAGTGTTATTACATTTTTTTCTTGTACTGTATAGCATAAGGTGTTAATTCGTAGGCCTGGTGAGGTTTTTGTGGTTCATGTGGAGTTTTTGATGTCAGCCATTATTGATAATATTTTCTATCTGTAATAATATATCTTGCATTAACTGAGCATTATCCGGTTTTCTCATTTTATCAGGGCTGACTTAGATAAATTTACTCTTGCTAATTTCGTGTTAATAGAGGCCGTTGCAGTAAACCATATATTTAGCCTGTTTTTGCCATTACATTATCCTTATGAGTCCTGAATGTTTAGTTGTTAGTTTGAGTATTAAACTTTAACTTGTAATTTTACCTAACTCTTTTGTTTTGAACCTGGAACTTTGGGGGACAGTAGTGATTTTAGTATTCTCACTTGAAGTGTTCATTATCTCTCTCTGTTCCGTAACATAAATTTGGTGACCTCTTATCAGGATATTCAGGATATTATCATAAGGATATTGCTTGACATTTTGTGGCTGTGATTTATTCATGATGTCTACTATTACTACTCTTGATGAAGCCAAAGATTTTTTGTCAAATGTGCAAACAGTGTGTGATGTAGAAAACAGAACAAAGAATGAACTTAAGCTTGTTGCTCAACAATTGGGAATTGCTGTTCGCTCTCATCATTCTAAAGATCAAATTGTTCACATGATTAATGAAAGCTTGTTTAATGTAACTCCTCCAGATGAGCAAACGTAGATTGAAATAGCTAAGTTACAGCTAGCACTGCAGGAGGCTCGTGCTAAGGAGGCTGAGTTTCAGGCTCGTGCTAAGGAGGCTGAGTTTCAGGCAAATGCTAAGGAGGCTGAGTCTCAGGCTCGTATTCAGGAGGCACAGGCGCAGGCTCAGGCACAAATTGAACTAGCTAGGATTCAGGCAGACCATGAGTATCTCATGAAACAAGGTGGAACTGGATCATCTAGCTCTGATGATTTTGATGTGGCTAAAAATGTTAACCCGCCCCGTCCCGTCGACGTATGGGTACATTGCAACGATTTGCATTTGCCAGTCCCGGCGATGTACCAGTACGTCGTGCAATTGCAAGGTCCCTAATTTGCACAATTTCCAATTTTCGCACGTGATTTTTCGTATGAATACACGGGACACCTTCCTCTATTCCTCTACAAGATGCCAAGCAGGAACAATGCCTTACACCGCATAACCTCCCCCCTCCCCCCCTCACGCCATTGTCTAGGCAAAGGACCTGTTACCAGTGACCTGGCTAGTAAAGATATTCAGGGCCAGTGTGATTCCCCAATCGATGACAATGTGGAGGACAATGTTTACATAGCATTAGAAGAAGAAACAGCCAGAAATAATGATCAGGTAATGTGGCAAAAAAGGTCAGGTATGGTGATTAGTTAGTGAGTGAAACAATGCTTATAATGCTTTTATTACTGCTTGAAAACCAATATACTCTCATACTACATATACATTCGTACCAAGTTAATAAATAAATACCGTTTATGAGTGGATAAAATAGTTACCCTCCCATAGAACTCGTTTTCTTTGGTGCCAGCATGTTAGAAAACCCAGTCAGGTAAGGAGGAACTCCTACCTGGATTGGGTATTTTAAACCTCAGGTGAGCGATTTCTCTATGAATTTTCGATGTTTCTCACCAAAAGCGAAGGTTTTAGCCAAAAAAAAAAAATCGAAAATACCTCGGGACTGGGGGATGTCGGAGGTGCGGAAAACCTCGGGACGTGACGGGTTAAACTTGTCCCTCCTTTTAATGAATCTGATTTAACAAAGTATTTTCAGTCGTTTGAGAGGGTAGCTACAGGTTTTAATTGGCCCAAAAAGTATTGGCCAGTACTCCTTCAAACTGTTCTCACCGGTAAAGCTCAAGTAACTTATGCATCTTTGCCTCAGGATCAATCTGATAATTATGATGTAGTTAAGAGCTTGATTCTTAAGGTCTATGAGCTTGTTCCTGAAGCCTATAGAGTAAAATTTAGGACAACTTATAAGCAAGATAAGCAATCCCATGTTGAGTATGCAAAAATCAAAGAAGATCTGTTAGAGCAGTGGTTAAATTCTAAGAATGTGGATTCTGATTTTGGAAAATTTAAGCAGATGATTTTGCTGGAGGACTTCAAAATGTGTATTAATAAAGATGTAAGCCTATATCTTGATGAGAGAAGAATAGATAATTTGTCTGATGCTGCAGTTTTAGCTGATGTACTGTATATGTTCTCACTCACAAGAGATATTCTAAAGAAAAAAGGAAAGCTGAGAGTAAGTACGTTGCCTCTACTCAGAGTACAGGTAACAGGAAAGAGAATAAAGATGATGTTTCTCAGGAAGTAAATACCAGCTTCACCTCTAGATTTCAGAAAAGTAAATGTACTTATTGTAGTAAGCTTGTTCATACTATGGAGAAATGTTTCAGGAGACAGCGTGATGTGAACAAAAAGGAGTCTTTAAATATTCAGTCAATTGGTCTAGTGTCCACCCTTGAGAGTTCCCAGAATACTTTAACCGAGTTAACTGAACCTGCTTTGAGGGGTAAATTAAATTCTCATGATGAAGCTACTCTTTTGAGCAGTAATGTGGGTGACACTCTCAAGAGTTCATGTGCTAATTTCCGGTCTGATGGTTTTGTCAGTCCTCTGGACAGTAATGACAGGAAATCAGTTAAAATATATCGTGATACAGGTGCTTGCCAATCCCTTATGCTGACCAGTGTTCTAAGCTCTAATGTTAATTCCTCTGATGAAACTGTAATCTTACAAGGTGTAGGGAATAATTACTTCTCTGTCCCTCTGTGCAGAGTGAATTTAGAGTCTGGTTTTGTTAATGGTTCCGTTATGGTTGGGTTGGTTGAGACACTCCCAATGTCAGGTGTAACTTTCTTACTTGGAAATGATATTGGTGGAAGTTAAGTGTGTCCAGTTCCTCAGTTGTCTAGTGAACCAGTGACTGCGACCCAGGATTGTGATATCCCTGACGTGTTCTCTGCATGTGCTGTCACTAGGGCTAAGTCTAAAGTTACTGGTGACTTAGAGCATAATGATGATGATGATGTTATCCTAGCTGACACTTTTCTTGCTAGTTTGGACCACTCACCAGATGAGGCAGTACCCCGTAGTGTTGATAATTTGTCTCGTCAAGAGTTGGTTGAGTTGCAGGTTGCTGACCCTGAGTTGAAAGGTCTAGCTAACTCTGCTTGCAGTGAGGAAGAGTCAGCTGGTGCTTCTACTTGTTATTATATAAAGTCAGGAGTACTTATGAGAAAGTGGAGACCTCCAACAGCATCAGCCGACTGTGAATGGGAGGTTGTACATCAAGTTGTCATCCCTCGTGTTTGTAGGCAGGATATCATTAGAGTGGCTCATGATTCCAGTTTGGCAGGACACTTTGGAGTGAGGAAAACTGTGGCACGCATTTTGAAACACTTCTACTGGCCAGGTATCTTCAGAGATGTTTCCTGGTATTGTAAGTCTTGTCACACCTGTCAAGTTGTGGGGAAGTGTAATCAGACCAAAAAGGTTGCACCTCTAGTTCCCATTCCTCCTTTTGAGGCGCCATTCACCCGTGTGTTGGTGGATATTGTGGGCCCTCTTCCTATGACTTCTTCAGGATTTTCTTATGTGTTGACCCTGATTGATATGGCTACTCGTAATCCTGAAGCCATTCCACTTAGAAATATCTCAGCAAAGAACATGGTTAAGGAAATGCTAGGGTTCTTCACAAAGTTTGGTCTGCCCAAGGAGGTACAGTCAGATTGGGGAAGTAATTTCACGTCAAATGTTTTCAAGCAGTCTCTGAAAGAGTTGGGCATCACCCAGATCAAGTCTTCAACTTACCATCCCCAGACCCAAGGAGCGTTGGAGAGATATCATCAAACACTCAAATCGATACTCAGGAAATACTGTTTCGAACATCAGAAAGACTGGGATAAAGGTCTTCCATTCGTTGTATTTGCCACAAGAGAATCTCCAAATGAATCACTGGGCTTCTCACCCTTTGAACTACTGTTTGGCCATGAAGTAAGAGGACCCCTTAAGCTACTTAAGGAATGCTGGCTGTCGAAGGAAGATGACGTCAACCTGCTGGAGTATGTGATGAAGTTCGAAGAACGGCTGTCCACTGCTTTACGGCTGGCGAGAGAGAATTTAGGTGCTGCTCAGGAGAAGATGAAGACTTGGGATGATAAGAAGTCCAGGTTACGCCACTTTCAGCCAGGAGATCAGGTTTTGATTCTGCTACCAGTTCATGGGCAACCTCTTCAAGCCAAGTTTAGTGGTCCTTATTTCGTGGAGAAGAAACTCAGTGATGTCAACTATGTCATCGCCACACCAGATCGTAGAAAGAACAAGCAACTTTGTCACATCAACATGCTAAAGTTATATCACAGGCGGGACGAAAATAACCCAGTCTGCACTGTAGCTGTTCCACCCGAGTCTGCAAGTGAAGCTCTCCCATGCAGCATGAGCCTGAGTGATAGTTTGGGGAAGAATCCTTATATCATGAATGATCTCCAGACTAAGCTTTCTCATCTACCTCCCGAGGAAAGGGAGGAGTTTTCGGCATTACTGCAGGAGTACCCGCAAGTGTTCTGTTCCACTCCAGGAAGAACCACTGTGTTGATGCATGATGTCGATGTTGGAGACGCAAAGCCAATTAAACTGCCTCTTTACCGTGTGAACCCAGTGAAAGTTCCTCTCATCCAGAAGGAGCTTGGCTACCTGTTGGACCACAAGATGATTGAGCCCTGTCAGAGCGAGTGGAGTTCTCCTGTCACTCTAGTCCCTAAGCCAGGTGGGTCTCAGCGGCTTTGCATTGACTACAGACGTGTTAATCAGATAACCAAAACAGACACTTACCCTCTCCCTCGCGTGGAAGATTGCATAGACAAGATCGGAAAGGCTAGGTACATAAGTAAGTTTGATTTGTTAAAGGGATACTGGCAAGTACCTATGACTGAACGTGCTAGGGAGATCTCATGTTTTGTAACAGTAGGCAAGACTTTTGCATGTTCTGTAATGCCATATGGTATGAAGAATGCACCAGCCACATTTCAGAAGCTCATGAATGTTGTAACAGAGGGATTGGCAGGGTGTGTTGTTTATATTGATGATGTATTAATCTTCAGTGACAACTGGAAAGATCACCTATGCCATGTCAGTAAATTTCTTGAGCGTTTGGTTCAGGCTAATCTTGTAGCTAATTTATCAAAGTGTGAGTCTGGTCAAGCTAAAGTTCAGTACCTTGGGTACGTAATTGGTGATGGACACGTTGCACCAGCAGCAGCTAAGGTTCAGGTTATAAGTGATCTTCCCAGACCTAAAAGTAGGAAAGAGCTACAAAGATTTTTGGGAATGGTAGGTTATTACAGGAGATTTGTTCTTAACTTTTCAATTCTTGTATCACCACTTACAGACCTACTGAAAAAGGGAGTTAAATATGTCTGGACCGATAACTGTGAATCCTCTTTCAGTAAACTTAAAGCTATCCTATTAAGTCAGCCAGTGCTCGCTACTCCAAATTTTGCCAAGCCTTTTAAGATGGCTGTTGACGCAGTGATACAGGAGCTGGGGCTGTTTTACTGCAAGAGGATGATCAGGGTATTGAGCACCCTGTATCTTATTACAGTAAGAAGTTCACTCCACCTCAAAAGAACTACTCAACTATTGAGAAAGAGCTTTTGGCCTTGATTTTGGGTTTACAGCATTTTTCATTTTATTTGTGTTCTGGTTTTGACCCCATAGTCATTTATACCGATCATAACCCACTGAAATTTCTTAGTAAGTTTAAAGATAAAAATCAGAGATTGACAAGATGGAGTCTACTTCTTCAGGAGTATTCATTAGACATACAACATGTCAAGGGGAAAGAAATTTGTTATTGCAGATTGCTTATCTAGACTTTAGACAGATTGGTTTAGAGTAATAAGAAATTTCCATTGTAAATTTTTTTTTTTTTTTTTTGTAGGGAGGTGTTACATAGCCTATGATTTCATCATCCTTTGTATAATTCTAACGTACAGTATGCTGCATGTTTGATCACGATTCGCCTCGTGGCTTCCATAGTGACCAAGCTTCTGTGTTCTACCTCACTCCCCCCTTCTCCTCCCTTTTAGTAAAGTCGTTCTTTCTGTTGTTCAGAGCAGGAGTGTCAACTCTTTGTCCCCTATGGCTTCATTTGCGCGTCCTTCTTACAAGTTGTATCAAGCTCTGCCGGCCCGTATATGATGAGCTCAGTCTCTGCATTAATTGCCACTTAGATCTACTCCTCATTTTGTTCACATCTCTGTCCTCCCCTGTACAGTTGTTATTATTTTTGTGAGTGCTCAGGAAGTCTCCAACCATCTAGCTGCTGTGTAATTTGAGTATAAGTGTTATTACATTTTTTTCTTGTACTGTATAGCATAAGGTGTTAATTCGTAGGCCTGGTGAGGTTTTTGTGGTTCATGTGGAGTTTTTGATGTCAGCCATTATTGATAATATTTTCTATCTGTAATAATATATCTTGCATTAACTGAGCATTATCCGGTTTTCTCATTTTATCAGGGCTGACTTAGATAAATTTACTCTTGCTAATTTCGTGTTAATAGAGGCCGTTGCAGTAAACCATATATTTAGCCTGTTTTTTGCCATTACATTATCCTTATGAGTCCTGAATGTTTAGTTGTTAGTTTGAGTATTAAACTTTAACTTGTAATTTTACCTAACTCTTTTGTTTTGAACCTGGAACTTTGGGGGACAGTAGTGATTTTAGTATTCTCACTTGAAGTGTTCATTATCTCTCTCTGTTCCGTAACATAAATTTGGTGACCTCTTATCAGGATATTCAGGATATTATCATAAGGATATTGCTTGACATTTTGTGGCTGTGATTTATTCATGATGTCTACTATTACTACTCTTGATGAAGCCAAAGATTTTTTGTCAAATGTGCAAACAGTGTGTGATGTAGAAAACAGAACAAAGAATGAACTTAAGCTTGTTCCTCAACAATTGGGAATTCCTGTTCCCTCTCAATATTCTAAAGATCAAATTGTTCACATGATTAATGAAAGCTTGTTTAATGTAACTCCTCCAGATGAGCAAACGTAGATTGAAATAGCTAAGTTACAGCTAGCACTGCAGGAGGCATGTGCTAAGGAGGCTGAGTTTCAGGCTCGTGCTAAGGAGGCTGAGTTTCAGGCAAATGCTAAGGAGGCTGAGTCTCAGGCTCATATTCAGGAGGCACAGGCGCAGGCTCAGGCACAAATTGAACTAGCTAGGATTCAGGCAGACCATGAGTATCTCATGAAACAAGGTGGAACTGGATCATCTAGCTCTGATGATTTTGATGTGGCTAAAAATGTTAACCCGCCCCGTCCCGTCGACGTATGGGTACATTGCAACGATTTGCATTTGCCAGTCCCGGCGATGTACCAGTACGTCATGCAATTGCAAGGTCCCTAATTTGCACAATTTCCAATTTTCGCACGTGATTTTTCGTATGAATACACGGGACACCTTCCTCTATTCCTCTACAAGATGCCAAGCAGGAACAATGCCTTACACCGCATAACCTCCCCCCTCCCCCCCTCACGCCATTGTCTAGGCAAAGGACCTGTTACCAGTGACCTGGCTAGTAAAGATATTCAGGGCCAGTGTGATTCCCCAATCGATGACAATGTGGAGGACAATGTTTACATAGCATTAGAAGAAGAAACAGCCAGAAATAATGATCAGGTAATGTGGCAAAAAAAGGTCAGGTATGGTGATTAGTTAGTGAGTGAAACAATGCTTATAATGCTTTTATTACTGCTTGAAAACCAATATACTCTCATACTACATATACATTCGTACCAAGTTAATAAATAAATACCGTTTATGAGTGGATAAAATAGTTACCCTCCCATAGAACTCGTTTTCTTTGGTGCCAGCATGTTAGAAAACCCAGTCAGGTAAGGAGGAACTCCTACCTGGATTGGGTATTTTAAACCTCAGGTGAGCGATTTCTCTATGAATTTTCGATGTTTCTCACCAAAAGCGAAGGTTTTAGCCAAAAAAAAAAAAATTCGAAAATACCTCGGGACTGGGGGATGTCGGAGGTGCGGAAGACCTCGGGACGTGACGGGTTAAATTTGTCCCTCCTTTTAATGAATCTGATTTAACAAAGTATTTTCAGTCGTTTGAGAGGGTAGCTACAGGTTTTAATTGGCCCAAAAAGTATTGGCCAGTACTCCTTCAAACTGTTCTCACCGGTAAAGCTCAAGTAACTTATGCATCTTTGCCTCAGGATCAATCTGATAATTATGATGTAGTTAAGAGCTTGATTCTTAAGGTCTATGAGCTTGTTCCTGAAGCCTATAGAGTAAAATTTAGGACAACTTATAAGCAAGATAAGCAATCCCATGTTGAGTATGCAAAAATCAAAGAAGATCTGTTAGAGCAGTGGTTAAATTCTAAGAATGTGGATTCTGATTTTGGAAAATTTAAGCAGATGATTTTGCTGGAGGACTTCAAAATGTGTATTAATAAAGATGTAAGCCTATATCTTGATGAGAGAAGAATAGATAATTTGTCTGATGCTGCAGTTTTAGCTGATGTACTGTATATGTTCTCACTCACAAGAGATATTCTAAAGAAAAAAGGAAAGCTGAGAGTAAGTACGTTGCCTCTACTCAGAGTACAGGTAACAGGAAAGAGAATAAAGATGATGTTTCTCAGGAAGTAAATACCAGCTTCACCTCTAGATTTCAGAAAAGTAATGTACTTATTGTAATAAGCTTGTTCATACTATGGAGAAATGTTTCAGGAGACAGCGTGATGTGAACAAAAAGGAGTCTTTAAATATTCAGTCAATTGGTCTAGTGTCCACCCTTGAGAGTTCCCAGAATACTTTAACCGAGTTAACTGAACCTGCTTTGAGGGGTAAATTAAATTCTCATGATGAAGCTACTCTTTTGAGCAGTAATGTGGGTGACACTCTCAAGAGTTCATGTGCTAATTTCCGGTCTGATGGTTTTGTCAGTCCTCTGGACAGTAATGACAGGAAATCAGTTAAAATATATCGTGATACAGGTGCTTGCCAATCCCTTATGCTGACCAATGTTCTAAGCTCTAATGTTAATTCCTCTGATGAAACTGTAATCTTACAAGGTGTAGGGAATAATTACTTCTCTGTCCCTCTGTGCAGAGTGACTTTAGAGTCTGGTTTTGTTAATGGTTCCGTTATGGTTGGGTTGGTTGAGACACTCCCAATGTCAGGTGTAACTTTCTTACTTGAAAATGATATTGGTGGAAGTTAAGTGTGTCCAGTTCCTCAGTTGTCTAGTGAACCAGTGACTGCGACCCAGGATTGTGATATCCCTGACGTGTTCTCTGCATGTGCTGTCACTAGGGCTAAGTCTAAAGTTACTGGTGACTTAGAGCATAATGATGATGATGATGATGTTATCCTAGCTGACACTTTTCTTGCTAGTTTGGACCACTCACCAGATGAGGCAGTACCCCGTAGTGTTGATAATTTGTCTCGTCAAGAGTTGGTTGAGTTGCAGGTTGCTGACCCTGAGTTGAAAGGTCTAGCTAACTCTGCTTGCAATGAGGAAGAGTCAGCTGGTGCTTCTACTTGTTATTATATAAAGTCAGGAGTACTTATGAGAAAGTGGAGACCTCCAACAGCATCAGCCGACTGTGAATGGGAGGTTGTACATCAAGTTGTCATCCCTCGTGTTTGTAGGCAGGATATCATTAGAGTGGCTCATGATTCCAGTTTGGCAGGACACTTTGGAGTGAGGAAAACTGTGGCACGCATTTTGAAACACTTCTACTGGCCAGGTATCTTCAGAGATGTTTCCTGGTATTGTAAGTCTTGTCACACCTGTCAAGTTGTGGGGAAGTGTAATCAGACCAAAAAGGTTGCACCTCTAGTTCCCATTCCTCCTTTTGAGGCGCCATTCACCCGTGTGTTGGTGGATATTGTGGGCCCTCTTCCTATGACTTCTTCAGGATTTTCTTATGTGTTGACCCTGATTGATATGGCTACTCGTAATCCTGAAGCCATTCCACTTAGAAATATCTCAGCAAAGAACATGGTTAAGGAAATGCTAGGGTTCTTCACAAAGTTTGGTCTGCCCAAGGAGGTACAGTCAGATCGGGGAAGTAATTTCACGTCAAATGTTTTGAGCAGTCTCTGAAAGAGTTGGGCATCACCCAGATCACGTCTTCAGCTTACCATCCCCAGACCCAAGGAGCGTTGGAGAGATATCATCAAACACTCAAATCGATACTCAGGAAATACTGTTTGGAACATCAGAAAGACTGGGATAAAGGTCTTCCATTCGTTGTATTTGCCACAAGAGAATCTCCAAATGAATCACTGGGCTTCTCACCCTTTGAACTACTGTTTGGCCATGAAGTAAGAGGACCCCTTAAGCTACTTAAGGAATGCTGGCTGTCGAAGGAAGATGACGTCAACCTCCTGGAGTATGTGATGAAGTTCGAAGAACGGCTGTCCACTGCTTTACAGCTGGCGAGAGAGAATTTAGGTGCTGCTCAGGAGAAGATGAAGACTTGGTATGATAAGAAGTCCAGGTTACGCCACTTTCAGCCAGGAGATCAGGTTTTAATTCTGCTACCAGTTCATGGGCAACCTCTTCAAGCCAAGTTTAGTGGTCCTTATTTCGTGGAGAAGAAACTCAGTGATGTCAACTAGGTCATCGCCACACCAGATCGTAGAAAGAACAAGCAACTTTGTCACATCAACATGCTAAAGTTATATCACAGGCGGGACGAAAATAACCCAGTCTGCACTGTAGCTGTTCCACCCGAGTCTGCAAGTGAAGCTCTCCCATGCAGCATGAGCCTGAGTGATAGTTTGGGGAAGAATCCTTATATCATGAATGATCCCCAGACTAAGCTTTCTCATCTACCTCCCGAGGAAAGGGAGGAGTTTTCGGCATTACTGCAGGAGTACCCGCAAGTGTTCTGTGCCACTCCAGGAAGAACCACTGTGTTGATGCATGATGTCGATGTTGGAGACGCAAAGCCAATTAAACTGCCTCCTTACCGTGTGAACCCAGTGAAAGTTCCTCTCATCCAGAAGGAGCTTGGCTACCTGTTGGACCACAAGATGATTGAGCCCTGTCAGAGCGAGTGGAGTTCTCCTGTCACTCTAGTCCCTAAGCCAGGTGGGTCACAGCGGCTTTGCATTGACTACAGACGTGTTAATCAGATAACCAAAACAGACACTTACCCTCTCCCTCGCGTGGAAGATTGCATAGACAAGATCGGAAAGGCTAGGTACATAAGTAAGTTTGATTTGTTAAAGGGATACTGGCAAGTACCTATGACTGAACGTGCTAGGGAGATCTCATGTTTTGTAACACTAGGCAAGACTTTTGCATGTTCTGTAATGCCATATGGTATGAAGAATGCACCAGCCACATTTCAGAAGCTCATGAATGTTGTAACAGAGGGATTGGCAGGGTGTGTTGTTTATATTGATGATGTATTAATCTTCAGTGACAACTGGAAAGATCACCTATGCCATGTCAGTAAATTTCTTGAGCGTTTGGTTCAGGCTAATCTTGTAGCTAATTTATCAAAGTATGAGTCTGGTCAAGCTAAAGTTCAGTACCTTGGGTACGTAATTGGTGATGGACACGTTGCACCAGCAGCAGCTAAGGTTCAGGTTATAAGTGATCTTCCTAGACCTAAAAGTAGGAAAGAGCTACAAAGATTTTTGGGAATGGTAGGTTATTACAGGAGATTTGTTCTTAACTTTTCAATTCTTGTATCACCACTTACAGACCTACTGAAAAAGGGAGTTAAATATGTCTGGACCGATAACTGTGAATCCTCTTTCAGTAAACTTAAAGCTATCCTATTAAGTCAGCCAGTGCTCGCTACTCCAAATTTTGCCAAGCCTTTTAAGATGGCTGTTGACGCAGTGATACAGGAGCTGGGGCTGTTTTACTGCAAGAGGATGATCAGGGTATTGAGCACCCTGTATCTTATTACAGTAAGAAGTTCACTCCACCTCAAAAGAACTACTCAACTATTGAGAAAGAGCTTTTGGCCTTGATTTTGGGTTTACAGCATTTTTCATTTTATTTGTGTTCTGGTTTTGACCCCATAGTCATTTATACCGATCATAACCCACTGAAATTTCTTAGTAAGTTTAAAGATAAAAATCAGAGATTGACAAGATGGAGTCTACTTCTTCAGGAGTATTCATTAGACATACAACATGTCAAGGGGAAAGAAATTTGTTATTGCAGATTGATTATCTAGACTTTAGACAGATTGGTTTAGAGTAATAAGAAATTTCCATTGTAAATTTCTTTTTTTTTTTTTTGTGGGGAGGTGTTACATAGCCTATGATTTCATCATCCTTTGTATAATTCTAACGTACAGTATGCTGCATGTTTGATCACGATTCGCCTCGTGGCTTCCATAGTGACCAAGCTTCTGTGTTCTACCTCACTCCCCCCTTCTCCTCCCTTTTAGTAAAGTCGTTCTTTCTCTTGTTCAGAGCAGGAGTGTCAACTCTTTGTCCCCTATGGCTTCATTTGCGCGTCCTTCTTACAAGTTGTATCAAGCTCTGCCGGCCCGTATATGATGAGCTCAGTCTCTGCATTAATTGCCACTTAGATCTACTCCTCATTTTGTTCACATCTCTGTCCTCCCCTGTACAGTTGTTATTATTTTTGTGAGTGCTCAGGAAGTCTCCAACCATCTAGCTGCTGTGTAATTTGAGTATAAGTGTTATTACATTTTTTTTCTTGTACTGTATAGCATAAGGTGTTAATTCGTAGGCCTGGTGAGGTTTTTGTGGTTCATGTGGAGTTTTTGATGTCAGCCATTATTGATAATATTTTTATCTGTAATAATATATCTTGCATTAACTGAGCATTATCCGGTTTTCTCATTTTATCAGGGCTGACTTAGATAAATTTACTCTTGCTAATTTCGTGTTAATAGAGGCCGTTGCAGTAAACCATATATTTAGCCTGTTTTTTGCCATTACATTATCCTTATGAGTCCTGAATGTTTAGTTGTTAGTTTGAGTATTAAACTTTAACTTGTAATTTTACCTAACTCTTTTGTTTTGAACCTGGAACTTTGGGGGACAGTAGTGATTTTAGTATTCTCACTTGAAGTGTTCATTATCTCTCTCTGTTCCGTAACATAAATTTGGTGACCTCTTATCAGGATATTCAGGATATTATCATAAGGACATTGCTTGACATTTTGTGGCTGTGATTTATTCATGATGTCTACTATTACTACTCTTGATGAAGCCAAAGATTTTTTGTCAAATGTGCAAACAGTGTGTGATGTAGAAAACAGAACAAAGAATGAACTTAAGCTTGTTCCTCAACAATTGGGAATTGCTGTTCGCTCTCATCATTCTAAAGATCAAATTGTTCACATGATTAATGAAAGCTTGTTTAATGTAACTCCTCCAGATGAGCAAACGAAGATTGAAATAGCTAAGTTACAGCTAGCACTGCAGGAGGCATCTGCTAAGGAGGCTGAGTTTCAGGCTCGTGCTAAGGAGGCTGAGTTTCAGGCAAATGCTAAGGAGGCTGAGTCTCAGGCTCGTATTCAGGAGGCACAGGCGCAGGCTCAGGCACAAATTGAACTAGCTAGGATTCAGGCAGACCATGAGTATCTCATGAAACAAGGTGGAACTGGATCATCTAGCTCTGATGATTTTGATGTGGCTAAAAATGTTAACCCGCCCCGTCCCGTCGACGTATGGGTACATTGCAACGATTTGCATTTGCCAGTCCCGGCGATGTACCAGTACGTCGTGCAATTGCAAGGTCCCTAATTTGCACAATTTCCAATTTTCGCACGTGATTTTTCGTATGAATACACGGGACACCTTCCTCTATTCCTCTACAAGATGCCAAGCAGGAACAATGCCTTACACCGCATAACCTCCCCCCTCCCCCCCTCACGCCATTGTCTAGGCAAAGGACCTGTTACCAGTGACCTGGCTAGTAAAGATATTCAGGGCCAGTGTGATTCCCCAATCGATGACAATGTGGAGGACAATGTTTACATAGCATTAGAAGAAGAAACAGCCAGAAATAATGATCAGGTAATGTGGCATAAAAGGTCAGGTATGGTGATTAGTTAGTGAGTGAAACAATGCTTATAATGCTTTTATTACTGCTTGAAAACCAATATACTCTCATACTACATATACATTCGTACCAAGTTAATAAATAAATACCGTTTATGAGTGGATAAAATAGTTACCCTCCCATAGAACTCGTTTTCTTTGGTGCCAGCATGTTAGAAAACCCAGTCAGGTAAGGAGGAACTCCTACCTGGATTGGGTATTTTAAACCTCAGGTGAGCGATTTCTCTATGAATTTTCGATGTTTCTCACCAAAAGCGAAGGTTTTAGCCAAAAAAAAAAATTCGAAAATACCTCGGGACTGGGGGATGTCGGAGGTGCGGAAAACCTCGGGACGTGACGGGTTAAACTTGTCCCTCCTTTTAATGAATCTGATTTAACAAAGTATTTTCAGTCGTTTGAGAGGGTAGCTACAGGTTTTAATTGGCCCAAAAAGTATTGGCCAGTACTCCTTCAAACTGTTCTCACCGGTAAAGCTCAAGTAACTTATGCATCTTTGCCTCAGGATCAATCTGATAATTATGATGTAGTTAAGAGCTTGATTCTTAAGGTCTATGAGCTTGTTCCTGAAGCCTATAGAGTAAAATTTAGGACAACTTATAAGCAAGATAAGCAATCCCATGTTGAGTATGCAAAAATCAAAGAAGATCTGTTAGAGCAGTGGTTAAATTCTAAGAATGTGGATTCTGATTTTGGAAAATTTAAGCAGATGATTTTGCTGGAGGACTTCAAAATGTGTATTAATAAAGATGTAAGCCTATATCTTGATGAGAGAAGAATAGATAATTTGTCTGATGCTGCAGTTTTAGCTGATGTACTGTATATGTTCTCACTCACAAGAGATATTCTAAAGAAAAAAGGAAAGCTGAGAGTAAGTACGTTGCCTCTACTCAGAGTACAGGTAACAGGAAAGAGAATAAAGATGATGTTTCTCAGGAAGTAAATACCAGCTTCACCTCTAGATTTCAGAAAAGTAAATGTACTTATTGTAGTAAGCTTGTTCATACTATGGAGAAATGTTTCAGGAGACAGCGTGATGTGAACAAAAAGGAGTCTTTAAATATTCAGTCAATTGGTCTAGTGTCCACCCTTGAGAGTTCCCAGAATACTTTAACCGAGTTAACTGAACCTGCTTTGAGGGGTAAATTAAATTCTCATGATGAAGCTACTCTTTTGAGCAGTAATGTGGGTGACACTCTCAAGAGTTCATGTGCTAATTTCCGGTCTGATGGTTTTGTCAGTCCTCTGGACAGTAATGACAGGAAATCAGTTAAAATATATCGTGATACAGGTGCTTGCCAATCCCTTATGCTGACCAGTGTTCTAAGCTCTAATGTTAATTCCTCTGATGAAACTGTAATCTTACAAGGTGTAGGGAATAATTACTTCTCTGTCCCTCTGTGCAGAGTGAATTTAGAGTCTGGTTTTGTTAATGGTTCCGTTATGGTTGGGTTGGTTGAGACACTCCCAATGTCAGGTGTAACTTTCTTACTTGGAAATGATATTGGTGGAAGTTAAGTGTGTCCAGTTCCTCAGTTGTCTAGTGAACCAGTGACTGCGACCCAGGATTGTGATATCCCTGACGTGTTCTCTGCATGTGCTGTCACTAGGGCTAAGTCTAAAGTTACTGATGACTTAGAGCATAATGATGATGATGATGATGTTATCCTAGCTGACACTTTTCTTGCTAGTTTGGACCACTCACCAGATGAGGCAGTACCCCGTAGTGTTGATAATTTGTCTCGTCAAGAGTTGGTTGAGTTGCAGGTTGCTGACCCTGAGTTGAAAGGTCTAGCTAACTCTGCTTGCAATG
The DNA here is from genome assembly GCF_032717465.1 of Coenobita brevimanus. Lineage (NCBI taxonomy): Eukaryota > Metazoa > Arthropoda > Malacostraca > Decapoda > Coenobitidae > Coenobita > Coenobita brevimanus. Next base: position 28,294,791 of record NC_136971.1, read on the forward strand.
AGGAAGAGTCAGCTGGTGCTTCTACTTGTTATTATATAAAGTCAGGAGTACTTATGAGAAAGTGGAGACCTCCAACAGCATCAGCCGACTGTGAATGGGAGGTTGTACATCAAGTTGTCATCCCTCGTGTTTGTAGGCAGGATATCATTAGAGTGGCTCATGATTCCAGTTTGGCAGGACACTTTGGAGTGAGGAAAACTGTGGCACGCATTTTGAAACACTTCTACTGGCCAGGTATCTTCAGAGATGTTTCCTGGTATTGTAAGTCTTGTCACACCTGTCAAGTTGTGGGGAAGTGTAATCAGACCAAAAGGTTGCACCTCTAGTTCCCATTCCTCCTTTTGAGGCGCCATTCACCCGTGTGTTGGTGGATATTGTGGGCCCTCTTCCTATGACTTCTTCAGGATTTTCTTATGTGTTGACCCTGATTGATATGGCTACTCGTAATCCTGAAGCCATTCCACTTAGAAATATCTCAGCAAAGAACATGGTTAAGGAAATGCTAGGGTTCTTCACAAAGTTTGGTCTGCCCAAGGAGGTACAGTCAGATCGGGAAGTAATTTCACGTCAAATGTTTTCAAGCAGTCTCTGAAAGAGTTGGGCATCACCCAGATCACGTCTTCAGCTTACCATCCCCAGACCCAAGGAGCGTTGGAGAGATATCATCAAACACTCAAATCGATACTCAGGAAATACTGTTTGGAACATCAGAAAGACTGGGATAAAGGTCTTCCATTCGTTGTATTTGCCACAAGAGAATCTCCAAATGAATCACTGGGCTTCTCACCCTTTGAACTACTGTTTGGCCATGAAGTAAGAGGACCCCTTAAGCTACTTAAGGAATGCTGGCTGTCGAAGGAAGATGACGTCAACCTCCTGGAGTATGTGATGAAGTTCGAAGAACGGCTGTCCACTGCTTTACAGCTGGCGAGAGAGAATTTAGGTGCTGCTCAGGAGAAGATGAAGACTTGGTATGATAAGAAGTCCAGGTTACGCCACTTTCAGCCAGGAGATCAGGTTTTAATTCTGCTACCAGTTCATGGGCAACCTCTTCAAGCCAAGTTTAGTGGTCCTTATTTCGTGGAGAAGAAACTCAGTGATGTCAACTATGTCATCGCCACACCAGATCGTAGAAAGAACAAGCAACTTTGTCACATCAACATGCTAAAGTTATATCACAGGCGGGACGAAAATAACCCAGTCTGCACTGTAGCTGTTCCACCCGAGTCTGCAAGTGAAGCTCTCCCATGCAGCATGAGCCTGAGTGATAGTTTGGGGAAGAATCCTTATATCATGAATGATCTCCAGACTAAGCTTTCTCATCTACCTCCCGAGGAAAGGGAGGAGTTTTCGGCATTACTGCAGGAGTACCCGCAAGTGTTCTGTGCCACTCCAGGAAGAACCACTGTGTTGATGCATGATGTCGATGTTGGAGACGCAAAGCCAATTAAACTGCCTCCTTACCGTGTGAACCCAGTGAAAGTTCCTCTCATCCAGAAGGAGCTTGGCTACCTGTTGGACCACAAGATGATTGAGCCCTGTCAGAGCGAGTGGAGTTCTCCTGTCACTCTAGTCCCTAAGTCAGGTGGGTCACAGCGGCTTTGCATTGACTACAGACGTGTTAATCAGATAACCAAAACAGACACTTACCCTCTCCCTCGCGTGGAAGATTGCATAGACAAGATCGGAAAGGCTAGGTACATAAGTAAGTTTGATTTGTTAAAGGGACACTGGCAAGTACCTATGACTGAACGTGCTAGGGAGATCTCATGTTTTGTAACACTAGGCAAGACTTTTGCATGTTCTGTAATGCCATATGGTATGAAGAATGCACCAGCCACATTTCAGAAGCTAATGAATGTTGTAACAGAGGGATTGGCAGGGTGTGTTGTTTATATTGATGATGTATTAATCTTCAGTGACAACTGGAAAGATCACCTATGCCATGTCAGTAAATTTCTTGAGCGTTTGGTTCAGGCTAATCTTGTAGCTAATTTATCAAAGTATGAGTCTGGTCAAGCTAAAGTTCAGTACCTTGGGTACGTAATTGGTGATGGACACGTTGCACCAGCAGCAGCTAAGGTTCAGGTTATAAGTGATCTTCCCAGACCTAAAAGTAGGAAAGAGCTACAAAGATTTTTGGGAATGGTAGGTTATTACAGGAGATTTGTTCTTAACTTTTCAATTCTTGTATCACCACTTACAGACCTACTGAAAAAGGGAGTTAAATATGTCTGGACCGATAACTGTGAATCCTCTTTCAGTAAACTTAAAGCTATCCTATTAAGTCAGCCAGTGCTCGCTACTCCAAATTTTGCCAAGCCTTTTAAGATGGCTGTTGACGCAGTGATACAGGAGCTGGGGCTGTTTTACTGCAAGAGGATGATCAGGGTATTGAGCACCCTGTATCTTATTACAGTAAGAAGTTCACTCCACCTCAAAAGAACTACTCAACTATTGAGAAAGAGCTTTTGGCCTTGATTTTGGGTTTACAGCATTTTTCATTTTATTTGTGTTCTGGTTTTGACCCCATAGTCATTTATACCGATCATAACCCACTGAAATTTCTTAGTAAGTTTAAAGATAAAAATCAGAGATTGACAAGATGGAGTCTACTTCTTCAGGAGTATTCATTAGACATACAACTTGTCAAGGGGAAAGAAATTTGTTATTGCAGATTGCTTATCTAGACTTTAGACAGATTGGTTTAGAGTAATAAGAAATTTCCATTGTAAATTTTTTTTTTTTTTTTTGTGGGGAGGTGTTCCATAGCCTATGATTTCATCATCCTTTGTATAATTCTAACGTACAGTATGCTGCATGTTTGATCACGATTCGCCTCGTGGCTTCCATAGTGACCAAGCTTCTGTGTTCTACCTCACTCCCCCCTTCTCCTCCCTTTTAATAAAGTCGTTCTTTCTGTTGTTCAGAGCAGGAGTGTCAACTCTTTGTCCCCTATGGCTTCATTTGCGCGTCCTTCTTACAAGTTGTATCAAGCTCTGCCGGTCCGTATATGATGAGCTCAGTCTCTGCATTAATTGCCACTTAGATCTACTCCTCATTTTGTTCACATCTCTGTCCTCCCCTGTACAGTTGTTATTATTTTTGTGAGTGCTCAGGAAGTCTCCAACCCTCTAGCTGCTGTGTAATTTGAGTATAAGTGTTATTACATTTTTTTCTTGTACTGTATAGCATAAGGTGTTAATTCGTAGGCCTGGTGAGGTTTTTGTGGTTCATGTGGAGTTTTTGATGTCAGCCATTATTGATAATATTTTGTATCTGTAAAAATATATCTTGCATTAACTGAGCATTATCCGGTTTTCTCATTTTATCAGGGCTGACTTAGATAAATTTACTCTTGCTAATTTCGTGTTAATAGAGGCCGTTGCAGTAAATCATATATTTAGCCTGTTTTTTGCCATTACATTATCCTTATGAGTCCTGAATGTTTAGTTGTTAGTTTGAGTATTAAACTTTAACTTGTAATTTTACCTAACTCTTTTGTTTTGAACCTGGAACTTTGGGGGACAGTAGTGATTTTAGTATTCTCACTTGAAGTGTTCATTATCTCTCTCTGTTCCGTAACATAAATTTGGTGACCTCTTATCAGGATATTCGGGATATTATCATAAGGACATTGTTTGACATTTTGTGGCTGTGATTTATTCATGATGTCTACTATTACTACTCTTGATGAAGCCAAAGATTTTTTGTCAAATGTGCAAACAGTGTGTGATGTAGAAAACAGAACAAAGAATGGACTTAAGCTTGTTCCTCAACAATTGGGAATTGCTGTTCACTCTCATCATTCTAAAGATCAAATTGTTCACATGATTAATGAAAGCTTGTTTAATGTAACTCCTCCAGATGAGCAAACGTAGATTGAAATAGCTAAGTTACAGCTAGCACTGCAGGAGGCATCTGCTAAGGAGGCTGAGTTTCAGGCTCGTGCTAAGGAGGCTGAGTTTCAGGCAAATGCTAAGGAGGCTGAGTCTCAGGCTCGTATTCAGGAGGCACAGGCGCAGGCTCAGGCACAAACTGAACTAGCTAGGATTCAGGCAGACCATGAGTATCTCATGAAACAAGGTGGAACTGGATCATCTAGCTCTGATGATTTTGATGTGGCTAAAAATGTTAACCCGCCCCGTCCCGTCGACGTATGGGTACATTGCAACGATTTGCATTTGCCAGTCCCGGCGATGTACCAGTACGTCGTGCAATTGCAAGGTCCCTAATTTGCACAATTTCCAATTTTCGCACGTGATTTTTCGTATGAATACACGGGACACCTTCCTCTATTCCTCTACAAGATGCCAAGCAGGAACAATGCCTTACACCGCATAACCTCCCCCTCCCCCTCACGCCATTGTCTAGGCAAAGGACCTGTTACCAGTGACCTGGCTAGTAAAGATATTCAGGGCCAGTGTGATTCCCCAATCGATGACAATGTGGAGGACAATGTTTACATAGCATTAGAAGAAGAAACAGCCAGAAATAATGATCAGGTAATGTGGCAAAAAAAGGTCAGGTATGGTGATTAGTTAGTGAGTGAAACAATGCTTATAATGCTTTTATTACTGCTTGAAAACCAATATACTCTCATACTACATATACATTCGTACCAAGTTAATAAATAAATACCGTTTATGAGTGGATAAAATAGTTACCCTCCCATAGAACTCGTTTTCTTTGGTGCCAGCATGTTAGAAAACCCAGTCAGGTAAGGAGGAACTCCTACCTGGATTGGGTAATTTAAACCTCAGGTGAGCGATTTCTCTATGAATTTTCGATGTTTCTCACCAAAAGCGAAGGTTTTAGCCAAAAAAAAAAATTCGAAAATACCTCGGGACTGGGGGATGTCGGAGGTGCGGAAAACCTCGGGACGTGACGGGTTAAACTTGTCCCTCCTTTTAATGAATCTGATTTAAAAAAAGAATTTTCAGTCGTTTGAGAGGGTAGCTACAGGTTTTAATTGGCCCAAAAAGTATTGGCCAGTACTCCTTCAAACTGTTCTCACCGGTAAAGCTCAAGTAACTTATGCATCTTTGCCTCAGGATCAATCTGATAATTATGATGTAGTTAAGAGCTTGATTCTTAAGGTCTATGAGCTTGTTCCTGAAGCCTATAGAGTAAAATTTAGGACAACTTATAAGCAAGATAAGCAATCCCATGTTGAGTATGCAAAAATCAAAGAAGATCTGTTAGAGCAGTGGTTAAATTCTAAGAATGTGGATTCTGATTTTGGAAAATTTAAGCAGATGATTTTGCTGGAGGACTTCAAAATGTGTATTAATAAAGATGTAAGCCTATATCTTGATGAGAGAAGAATAGATAATTTGTCTGATGCTGCAGTTTTAGCTGATGTATATGTTCTCACTCACAAGAGATATTCTAAAGAAAAAAGGAAAGCTGAGAGTAAGTACGTTGCCTCTACTCAGAGTACAGGTAACAGGAAAGAGAATAAAGATGATGTTTCTCAGGAAGTAAATACCAGCTTCACCTCTAGATTTCAGAAAAGTAAATGTACTTATTGTAGTAAGCTTGTTCATACTATGGAGAAATGTTTCAGGAGACAGCATGATGTGAACAAAAAGGAGTCTTTAAATATTCAGTCAATTGGTCTAGTGTCCACCCTTGAGAGTTCCCAGAATACTTTAACCGAGTTAACTGAACCTGCTTTGAGGGGTAAATTAAATTCTCATGATGAAGCTACTCTTTTGAGCAGTAATGTGGGTGACACTCTCAAGAGTTCATGTGCTAATTTCCGGTCTGATGGTTTTGTCAGTCCTCTGGACAGTAATGACAGGAAATCAGTTAAAATATATCGTGATACAGGTGCTTGCCAATCCCTTATGCTGACCAGTGTTCTAAGCTCTAATGTTAATTCCTCTGATGAAACTGTAATCTTACAAGGTGTAGGGAATAATTACTTCTCTGTCCCTCTGTGCAGAGTGAATTTAGAGTCTGGTTTTGTTAATGGTTCCGTTATGGTTGGGTTGGTTGAGACACTCCCAATGTCAGGTGTAACTTTCTTACTTGGAAATGATATTGGTGGAAGTTAAGTGTGTCCAGTTCCTCAGTTGTCTAGTGAACCAGTGACTGCGACCCAGGATTGTGATATCCCTGACGTGTTCTCTGCATGTGCTGTCACTAGGGCTAAGTCTAAAGTTACTGGTGACTTAGAGCATAATGATGATGATGATGTTATCCTAGCTGACACTTTTCTTGCTAGTTTGGACCACTCACCAGATGAGGCAGTACCCCGTAGTGTTGATAATTTGTCTCGTCAAGAGTTGGTTGAGTTGCAGGTTGCTGACCCTGAGTTGAAAGGTCTAGCTAACTCTGCTTGCAGTGAGGAAGAGTCAGCTGGTGCTTCTACTTGTTATTATATAAAGTCAGGAGTACTTATGAGAAAGTGGAGACCTCCAACAGCATCAGCCGACTGTGAATGGGAGGTTGTACATCAAGTTGTCATCCCTCGTGTTTGTAGGCAGGATATCATTAGAGTGGCTCATGATTCCAGTTTGGCAGGACACTTTGGAGTGAGGAAAACTGTGGCACGCATTTTGAAACACTTCTACTGGCCAGGTATCTTCAGAGATGTTTCCTGGTATTGTAAGTCTTGTCACACCTGTCAAGTTGTGGGGAAGTGTAATCAGACCAAAAAGCTTGCACCTCTAGTTCCCATTCCTTCTTTTGAGGCGCCATTCACCCGTGTGTTGGTGGATATTGTGGGCCCTCTTCCTATGACTTCTTCAGGATTTTCTTATTTGTTGACCCTGATTGGTATGGCTACTCGTAATCCTGAAGCCATTCCACTTAGAAATATCTCAGCAAAGAACATGGTTAAGGAAATGCTAGGGTTCTTCACAAAGTTTGGTCTGCCCAAGGAGGTACAGTCAGATCGGGGAAGTAATTTCACGTCAAATGTTTTCAAGCAGTCTCTGAAAGAGTTGGGCATCACCCAGATCACGTCTTCAGCTTACCATCCCCAGACCCAAGGAGCGTTGGAGAGATATCATCAAACACTCAAATAGATACTCAGGAAATACTGTTTGGAACATCAGAAAGACTGGGATAAAGGTCTTCCATTCGTTGTATTTGCCACAAGAGAATCTCCAAATGAATCACTGGGCTTCTCACCCTTTGAACTACTGTTTGGCCATGAAGTAAGAGGACCCCTTAAGCTACTTAAGGAATGCTGGCTGTCGAAGGAAGATGACGTCAACCTCCTGGAGTATGTGATGAAGTTCGAAGAACGGCTGTCCACTGCTTTACAGCTGGCGAGAGAGAATTTAGGTGCTGCTCAGGAGAAGATGAAGACTTGGTATGATAAGAAGTCAAGGTTACGCCACTTTCAGCCAGGAGATCAGGTTTTGATTCTGCTACCAGTTCATGGGCAACCTCTTCAAGCCAAGTTTAGTGGTCCTTATTTCGTGGAGAAGAAACTCAGTGATGTCAACTATGTCATCGCCACACCAGATCGTAGAAAGAACAAGCAACTTTGTCACATCAACATGCTAAAGTTATATCACAGGCGGGACGAAAATAACCCAGTCTGCACTGTAGCTGTTCCACCCGAGTCTGCAAGTGAAGCTCTCCCATGCAGCATGAGCCTGAGTGATAGTTTGGGGAAGAATCCTTATATCATGAATGATCTCCAGACTAAGCTTTCTCATCTACCTCCCGAGGAAAGGGAGGAGTTTTCGGCATTACTGCAGGAGTACCCGCAAGTGTTCTGTGCCACTCCAGGAAGAACCACTGTGTTGATGCATGATGTCGATGTTGGAGACGCAAAGCCAATTAAACTGCCTCCTTACCGTGTGAACCCAGTGAAAGTTCCTCTCATCCAGAAGGAGCTTGGCTACCTGTTGGACCACAAGATGATTGAGCCCTGTCAGAGCGAGTGGAGTTCTCCTGTCACTCTAGTCCCTAAGCCAGGTGGGTCACAGCGGCTTTGCATTGACTACAGACGTGTTAATCAGATAACCAAAACAGACACTTACCCTCTCCCTCGCGTGGAAGATTGCATAGACAAGATCGGAAAGGCTAGGTACATAAGTAAGTTTGATTTGTTAAAGGGATACTGGCAAGTACCTATGACTGAACGTGCTAGGGAGATCTCATGTTTTGTAACACTAGGCAAGACTTTTGCATGTTCTGTAATGCCATATGGTATGAAGAATGCACCAGCCACATTTCAGAAGCTCATGAATGTTGTAACAGAGGGTTTGGCAGGGTGTGTTGTTTATATTGATGATGTATTAATCTTCAGTGACAACTGGAAAGATCACCTATGCCATGTCAGTAAATTTCTTGAGCGTTTGGTTCAGGCTAATCTTGTAGCTAATTTATCAAAGTGTGAGTCTGGTCAAGCTAAAGTTCAGTACCTTGGGTACGTAATTGGTGATGGACACGTTGCACCAGCAGCAGCTAAGGTTCAGGTTATAAGTGATCTTCCCAGACCTAAAAGTAGGAAAGAGCTGCAAAGATTTTTGGGAATGGTAGGTTATTACAGGAGATTTGTTCTTAACTTTTCAATTCTTGTATCACCACTTACAGACCTACTGAAAAAGGGAGTTAAATATGTCTGGACCGATAACTGTGAATCCTCTTTCAGTAAACTTAAAGCTATCCTATTAACTCAGCCAGTGCTCGCTACTCCAAATTTTGCCAAGCCTTTTAAGATGGCTGTTGACGCAGTGATACAGGAGCTGGGGCTGTTTTACTGCAAGAGGATGATCAGGGTATTGAGCACCCTGTATCTTATTACAGTAAGAAGTTCACTCCACCCCAAAAGAACTACTCAACTATTGAGAAAGAGCTTTTGGCCTTGATTTTGGGTTTACAGCATTTTTCATTTTATTTGTGTTCTGGTTTTGACCCCATAGTCATTTATACCGATCATAACCCACTGAAATTTCTTAGTAAGTTTAAAGATAAAAATCAGAGATTGACAAGATGGAGTCTACTTCTTCAGGAGTATTCATTAGACATACAACATGTCAAGGGGAAAGAAATTTGTTATTGCAGATTGCTTATCTAGACTTTAGACAGATTGGTTTAGAGTAATAAGAAATTTCCTTTGTAAATTTTTTTTTTTTTTTTTTGTGGGGAGGTGTTACATAGCCTATGATTTCATCATCCTTTGTATAATTCTAACGTACAGTATGCTGCATGTTTGATCACGATTCGCCTCGTGGCTTCCATAGTGACCAAGCTTCTGTGTTCTACCTCACTCCCCCCTTCTCCTCCCTTTTAGTAAAGTCGTTCTTTCTGTTGTTCAGAGCAGGAGTGTCAACTCTTTGTCCCCTATGGCTTCATTTGCGCGTCCTTCTTACAAGTTGTATCAAGCTCTGCCGGCCCGTATATGATGAGCTCAGTCTCTGCATTAATTGCCACTTAGATCTACTCCTCATTTTGTTCACATCTCTGTCCTCCCCTGTACAGTTGTTATTATTTTTGTGAGTGCTCAGGAAGTCTCCAACCATCTAGCTGCTGTGTAATTTGAGTATAAGTGTTATTACATTTTTTTCTTGTACTGTATAGCATAAGGTGTTAATTCGTAGGCCTGGTGAGGTTTTTGTGGTTCATGTGGAGTTTTTGATGTCAGCCATTATTGATAATATTTTGTATCTGTAATAATATATCTTGCATTAACTGAGCATTATCCGGTTTTCTCATTTTATCAGGGCTGACTTAGATAAATTTACTCTTGCTAATTTCGTGTTAATAGAGGCCGTTGCAGTAAACCATATATTTAGCCTGTTTTTTGCCATTACATTATCCTTATGAGTCCTGAATGTTTAGTTGTTAGTTTGAGTATTAAACTTTAACTTGTAATTTTACCTAACTCTTTTGTTTTGAACCTGGAACTTTGGGGGACAGTAGTGATTTTAGTATTCTCACTTGAAGTGTTCATTATCTCTCTCTGTTCCGTAACAATATATATATATATATATATATATATATATATATATATATATATATATATATATATATATACACAGCCAGGCAATTTTATATATCTTGGAAGAGACTCCTTCTCGTTGTGGGCATGGTGAGGGTGGAAAAGTGGTAAGAAAGGGCTGGACTGGAGGAAAGGAATGCATGTTTGAGGGAAGGGACGGGAAGGGAAGAGGTGGTGATAAGAAAAGGAACCGGTCATGTGAAGGAAGGGATGGTGTAACAGAAAGGACTACGTGAAGAAAGGGGTGGTGTGAATAAAGGGTGGTGTGAATAAGGGGTGGTGTGAAGCAAGGGGTGGTGTGAAGGAAGAATTGATGTGAATAAGGGGTGGTATGAAGGAAGTGGTGGTGTAAATAAAGGGTGGTGTGAAGGAAAGGGTGGTGTGAAGGAAGTAGTGGTTTGAATAAGGGGTGATATGAAGAAAGAGGTGGTGTGAATACAGGGTGGTGTGAAGGATGAGGGGTGTTAATACGGGGTGGTTTGAAGGATGAGGGGTGTTTATAAGGGGTGGTGTGAAGGAAGGGGTGATGTGAATAAGGGATGGTGTGAAGGAAGGAAGATGAGGTTTGAAGGAAGCTGTATTCACAAAGAAAACGGGCTTTGTGAAGGAAAAGGTAGTATTAAGGAAGATGAGGTATGAAGGAGGCAGTGGTGTTATGAAGGATAGGGAACTGTATTAAAGAAGGAGTGCAGTGAAACTAATCGTGATATAATAACAGCAAAAGATTTGATGAAAGAAGAAACGGAAAAGAAATGAAGACCATGCGCATTACAACTGCAAATAAAAGAAGGAACGGTATACGTGAATATTATTAGAAGGGAGTGGTACGGTATGAAATTATTGTTCTTAATAAAAGCAGGCAGCAACACAAACGAAAACGTGAAGGGATAACTGAAAAGAATCAATATCTTGTACATGAGACCTGCGACTAATTCCCAAGACAATAGAGAAGTGAAGCAGTAAAACCCGAACCCTAATAATAAAGATGGGGCGAGCGAAGATATACATGCACACATTCAAAGAAACATTAGACTGGAGGAGCTCGAACACCGCCTGGCACGAAACACTAGGCATAAAGTGAGACGATAAGGTAGAATAAGAAAGAAATAAAGACATGAAAGAAGGACAGACAAGTAAAAGTAGGATACAGTGAAAGATAGGATGCAGAATGGTATAACAGGTACGAAGAGATGAAACAAGACGTATATAAAGACCCGATCCTAAGGGAAATATAAGAACAGACATGAGAGAAGATAATAAAATATCAAAGGAAAGTATATAAACGATGCATGCGAAGAAGGAAATATGAAGGAAAGATACAAAAGGAGGATATTAAGTATGGACACAGAGAAGTAAGTTGAGGACATGAGGAGATTTAAAGGAAATACGTGAAAGATAAATGCGTGGGAAGGAAGCAGAGGAAAGATACGAAGGGAGGATTTAAAGAAATTATACGAAAAAAAAAGTCATGACAGGAGAAGAACTCAGAAAAGAAGGAAGGACACAGAGGGAGGATATAGAGAATGTTAGAAGACGTGAAGGGACGGAAATGAAGGATATGGAAGGCTATAAAGAATGAAGAAGAAGGGCGTGAAGGAAGAGGATAAAGAAGAAAAGATCAAGGAAGGATATACAGAATACGAAAGAAAGAGACCAAGAAATTATAGGAGTACAGAAAGAATACAGATGAGAAACTGAAGGAAGAAAAGAAGGAAGGAAGAATGAAGGAAGGGAACAGAGAAAGAAGAAAAGGGAGAGAGGGATGACGGGAATAATGAAGGAGGAAGGAAGGATGGAAGAAAGGTAAGAAAAAATTAGGAAAGCACAAGGGAAAGGAAAAAAAGAAAGAAGGAAGGAAGAAAGGACTGGTCGACTAAAAATACTAATCCAGGTAACCAGACACCAAAGGAGGGAAGAAAAATACTCCGAAGCAAAATAAAGAAAGCAAGACTGGCCTTAAGGAATGCAAAGTGTGCCTCCACCTATCACACAACCCCGTAATCATAACCACCAAACTCATCGCGATTATACGCACCAGCATTATTATTTTCTCGTCCCCCTTCCTAAGCCTCCACATTTTAGCCTCAATGTGTGTGTTTGCTGGCGATATACGAGCATATTGTGTGCGTGTGGGCCGTGCCTGCGAGTCTATCTCTGATTGAGCTATGGCTGGAGTGTTCATGGTAATGTATCTCTTCTTGATTTCCCTCTGCTCTAAGCACAGGCTCATGAAGGAATGGGGGTAGGTATGCATGAGCTGCAGCAGACGGTTTGCACACGTAGGTCATGCTAAACATGGATTGATGAAAAGTAATACTAACAGTTGGCAAACTCAGATTTACTGAACATTTGACACAGCGTTTCAGTACTTCCAGGTACCCCTGTCCTGCATCCATAGGATCGTTCCTTCCAGTGAAGGTAGCATCGCTGGAGTGCTTCTTTACTGATCCTCTTCAGGATTGCTGTCCTTTCAGGCTGGAGGTCTTCAGTCATGTCAAATCTACAGTATGTTATTTCATCACAAGCTTCACTTTGGGGAACAACGAGAAGGCACATGTTGCTAGGTCAGGTAAAAAGGTGTATGCGGGATCAATAGAATTTTTCCTCTCGACCAAAAATTGCTGGATAACGAGCACTAACATGGCTGAGTGCTCTGCCGTGATAAGGCCATTCCATCTGCTGCGTCTCGACCTCATGAAAGTGCTTCAAAACTTCCAGGCAGGAAACTATATTAATTGCACTACGTTGTATGTGTATAACATATATATATATATATATATATATATATATATATATATATATATATATATATATATGCTCGTATGCTCGTATGTGTGTGTGTGTGTGTGTGTGTGTGTGTGTAAAAGCAGCTTATTGTTGCAGACTAGCTTTTATAGGTCTCTTTGACACTGGGGGCTGCAATTGTTATGATCAAGACCGAAGTTTGGTGTGAGCGGGGATTTGAACTTTGTTGCTTCAGCTTCCAACACGACAAGACGAGATGAACGAGGTCTTCAGAATGCCAGAGGGGTTGGCAAAACATAGGGAAATTGACAAGTTAATTATACATACAGAATGGAGATAGAACATGTGGATCACTCTACTTAAAGTCATGACGCATAAGAGATCGTCCTCGGATTCTGAAACCAAAAGCTTGCTGCTGTGATTGATGGACAAAACGACATGGAGACTCTCCAACCTTCCACATTATTTGGATAGATTCTTGGTGGCTTTACACTGAGTGACAAGCCTAATGGTTTCCTGCAAGCCAGGAAACCATTTACAACGCCGGGTGGTAACCATATAACCAACCCACACATGTTCCCTACGTATCAACAAGTGGGTTGGTGAAGGGTTAGTGCCCCTCCCCGTAAAACAACTAACTCAAAGACAAACGGCCACCCCTTACATAAACATGGCGTCTAGCTAAAGATTGATGGACAGATGAACAAGAATGTTGATTTCCATGGCATTTTGATCATTCAGACTATAAGAAGATATTAACTGTGCTTCTCCCGGTCGTCCACAACGATGCATGGAACAAACTGGTGGTACTACTTCTTTTTGGCAAATTACCTGTCAGTATGGTCTGAAGGGCACCAAACGAAGCGTGGGTCTCTACAGATTTATGGATGGCCAAACGTCGGTTTGCATGGATGAGTTTTTAGCTGAACAACGTTTGGTCACTTCTTGATATTCATGGGTGACCAATCCTTACCTCATCCACTGGTGACTCACTCCCCTTACAATGCCAGTCAAGACATCTTAATGCAGTAATCCTGCTCACAACTTTATCTTGTATATACCAACCAGAAGAGTGGCTGATGTACTCGTACAACATGCAGCAACGCATACCGCTGGCCAATGAACAGAAACTAGTGATAACACTAGAGGACGAAGTGCGTGAAAGGGTCCAATAGGGAAGAAAGGTTGCTGGCTCTCTGAAAGCAGTGATAATGAACAGGGATGTAAGTCTGAAAGTGTACATATATATATATATATATATATATATATATATATATATATATATATATATATATATATATATATATATATATATATATATATATATATATATATATATATATATATACACATATATATATATATATATATATATATATGTCACGAATCAAATTCGCGACATTTCCCTTTTGTGAGAAGCCACGAACTATTAGTGGAAAACTCACTGTGTATCACTCAGTTAACCGTTTCTCTCTCCATTTCGGGGTATACTTTTCAAAACATTCGTCACTGTTTCAAAAGTGACCGATTTAATGCATGTCACTAAGTGCTCTACTGAGCGATACTATTGCTTCTTTATTGTTCGCCCCTGCTTGCCTCGACCGTTAAAAAATGCGGCCTAGTGCTCCCCTTTTCTTTCCCACGACTTACTCAGTCGAGTGTTTGTTGTGACGGAGAGAGGTCCTGTGCTCCAGAAGTGTGAGAGGTCAGCTAGCACCCAAGCTCCACTAGTACAGTTGCTCAGTGCTCCCACCTTAGTGGTGATACACCGCATTCATCGACTAGTATTTCCTTTTTGTATTATCCTAGTTTTAAGAGCTTAGTTAAGGTGTTTTTCCTAGGCGTAAGTATTTAGCTTTTGCGTGAGTGAGTGAGTGCGATCTCATTAACCTGATTTTGAATTGTAACGTTAAATTTATTTTTGTAATCAATAAATTTAACAGTTCTTTTTCTTGAGCTTAATGTAAACTCTTGTTTCATTTCTCCACAATTAAGCTTATTTTCCACATAGCTCCTAGCTTGCATAAACGTTTTGCTATTCATAACTGGTACTTAAGCCAGTCTTGTATTAAACTTAAAATCCGTTGTGCCACCTAGGAGTTAAGCATCAGCAAGAACCTGATATTATTATTAGTATTAGTTATTTATTGTCAGGGGTGAAGTAACTTTCTCCAGAGGCTAACAGTACTAGTAATCAGCATTTGTGAGCAATTAGTCTCTGCTGTGTACTGTTGAGAAAGTTTATAAATTCTCGTTCTGAGAAAATCGGCGAAGTAAGCCAGCGTAAAGAATCATTGCTTGATGCAGCAAGACAATCATTGTCCTTGCTCTTCAATATTATTGAATATTATTATCAATTAAATAATATTTAGCATTTATTTTAAAAACCCAGTGATATTTTAAAAACCCCGTGACAATTGGCGACCTCATTCCAGGATATTAACTCCTAGCTCTAAACTATTCACGAGATAGTACTCACTCGTTCATATTTAGGTATTTATAATTAAAGTTTATAGGCACAAGTTTACTGGTGTTTACCGTTAATTTAGCAAGTGAATTTTTGCTTTATTAATCCATAGAGTACTTAACTCTATTTAGTACTTTATTCTTGGTAACGCCAGACGATTTTATCCGCTCCTGGGTACCCGCCGTACCCATTGTGTTAATTATTGAGTCTTCCCAGTTATTTGCATTTTTGCTTTATTCCTTTCCAGTTAACTAGATAAGACTGGTCACCACTAGCTTGTGTCTGTATTCTTTACTTGTGTCATTAGCATTCGTTTGCGAAGCAGTCAGTACTCAGTTTAGTTTGCTTAATAAATTAGTGCCATGGCTACCTCTGTATTTTTACAGGAAGCCAAAGAAATGGGTCTTTCGGACCCAACCGAAATTAAAGAGTATATACTCTCACGGCATAATCAGGAGCAGCAGCACGAGAATGATGCCCATGAAGAGCGTTAGATTCAGCGCGAATACGAGCGAGAACAGCGTGAGGAACGCGAAAAGGAGCGCGAGTACGAGCGAGAACAACGCGAACACGAGCAGAAACAGCGCGAACTCGACTTAGAACATGAGCGAGAACAGCGTGAGGAACGAGAGAGAGAACGTCAATACGAGTTACAATAACGCGAGAGAGAACGAGAGCACGAACGTGCCGAACGTGAGGCACGAGAAAAACATGAACTTGAAGTGCTGAAGCTCAAGCGAGATTCCTTGGCTTCAGACACGTCTGGTGCAGTTGGTCCAAGCTCCACGAGCGTTCCCCCTGCACATGTCCTGGCGACCCCACGCATCAAGCTTCCTTCATACAAAGAAAGCGAGCGAATCGGGCCGTACATAGCTCGTTTTGAGGACATGGCAGACATGTATCAACTGGATGAGGCAGCTAAGCGGCTTCAGTTTCTTAGCCTATTTGAGGGCCCTGCCCTCGATATTCTCCACAGAATTCGTGGAGACAATCTCACGTATGAGATGATGAAAGCTGCACTCATTAACCCCTACACCGCGGGCATGTTTACCGATGTTTTGCGTGTGCCGCGGGGTTATTCGGGCTCCGACAGACTCTCAAAAAATATTTGCCAAAAATCAGTTATTAGTTCTAGAATATTAAAATTTTATATGCTTATGGCACATACCTTCAGCTTTCTCCTGGAATGTTTGTTGAGCCTTTGTCAGTTACCGTAGGACTTGTGGAGACCTCTGAAGTTGGGTAACGAAGTCTCCACTTTACATTTCCCGACAACCCGTAATATGATTACCACAGCCAGATATTAACACTACAAACACTACTCTATGATTTTCAAGTAGTTTGGGATCCATACTCCAAAAAAAAAAACACTGTGAAAGCAATGAAAATTATGAGCGCGTCTGACCGCCGCACTTGCGCTAGTTCGCTCTTGGTACTCTGTCATTTATTATTCATAAAACCCCTCACACTTTATATTTCTATTACTATATAACACTTATATATATCTACACTCTTTATCCATAAGTTTCCTTCAGTAGTATTAGTTTATTGTCACTGTAGGGATTCAATTTCTTTCAGTAAAATACGTAGCATTCACTTTCTCGTCCTGTATACTGGCATTGAGAGTGAATGTCACTTTCATCTTCACTCTAATAACTCATAGTATTCAGACATGCTATAGTGAAACTTTCACTTTCATTACTCCTAGGGTATATACTCGTATTCTTATAATACTACTCATTTACATTTCTATTTACGTTCTCTATTTTATTTACGTTATTTACATTTCTATTTTATTTACACTGTGTTATGCACTGTCACATGAAGTAACTTATAAAACTATTTTCCATTGTTCACGTATATTTACATTCATTACTTTCACTTGCTGTTTACACATTATTTACAATTCCACTTGCACTGTTTTACTCAATAGAAAGATCGTAGTCACTCTTTCATCAATTGTCAGCCCTTTACCTCTTTCCACACGAGGTTTAGTAGGGGGTAAAGGTCACAGGGCCCTTTGCATGGGGGTGAAAAAAGGCCCTGAAGTCAGCAAGAGGATGAGCCGTACCTCCTCTTCGGAAGATGAGAGAGAACTGATAAAGGAGGGCAGGCCCGGGTTGAGGCCTACTTAGGGGTTATTCAGTACTACCAACGTAGCTCTTGAAACAGCTATGTATTTCACTGAAATGATTGGCAGGAAATCTAGACAATACATTATAAATTAGGTAGTTCCAGGTGAATGTAAATATCACTTAGGCTTCTCCCTTCCCTCCTTATATGTATATTTATTACGAAAATAGATTATATGGCATATTTCAAGGGGAAAAAAACAGCGAAAATTAGCGAACGAGTGCACGTGAGGTGTTGTCAGGTGATAATTAGCCAATTCCAGGTGTATGGCACTCTCACTTACCTTATTTCTTTCTTGTATATATTATTTGGTATAAGAATAGGGCATAGGGCTTATTTCAATGGATGAAATCACTGAAAAATTCCAGGGAAGATTTACTTAGCGTAGCACGGCCGGGCAGGCGAGAGGATAGTGTAATGGAGGGGGGGTATGGAGGGGAGTCAAGAACGGGGAGAAATGGCTAAATTGTCAACAATGGATGGGAGTACAGATGAGATTAGGAGTGCTGACTAGTGTTGGACATTGGCAGTACTGATAGATGATACAAGCCCCCACTTGGAAGCCCGGGTGAATTCAAAATAACACAGAATCACAAAAGCGACGCCCCGCAGTAGGATCCCTTGCTCCCAAGCGTCACGAAAGTGACGCCCCACAGTTAAGGGGTTAAGGCGTATGGTCTCACAGTTGACGACGCCAAAGTTTAGTTCATGCGAGCTCGTCTCCAAGACAAGGAGACAGCTGTTCAGTTCCTTGATCGTCTCACTGCTTACTTAAATGAGTGGATGGAGAAAGATGAAACTCCTTCCACGTGTGAGGGGATAATTGACCTTATGCTGCATACACAGCTAGAGAGGTCGTGGCCTGCTGAGCTCATAGCACAGCTTAAGATCTGCCAGGTGAAAGATGCCAGCCAAATGGCAGAAAAGGCTGACGCATTCTTTACTGCATACGGGTATCAAACTCGTAAGCAAAACACCTGGAGCAGAAAAGATACTGCCAAGTCTGGGAAGCTGTCTCAGACTGAATCCCAGCACCAAGGCCGTTCTCAGAATAATGGCCAAGGTCCAAAACCGCAGTTGAAGGACCAGGGGGAAAACACTCAGAAACCTGAGTGGAAGAGGTACAACAAACACCCCAACCAGCAGCAGTACCCTAACCAGCAGCAGTATCAGCCACGCAACCGACCGTCGGGACAAACTTTTTCACCACCAGCTCAAAAGAGGCAGGAAGCGAACGCAGCCTTCATTCCTCAGCAGCAGCACGGTGGTCACGTCCCTACCAGTATGGGTACTTCCCCACAGTTCACTAGTCACACAGTGACAGTGAACCCCCCTCCACAGATGGCCAATGTTCCATCTTCCCAATATAATTCTCAAGGCACAATGTTTGCCGCATCAATTCAGCAGCCTCATGAGTGGCTAGCTGCTTCCTCCACAGGCCCTCCCACAGGTGACAGTACCTTCCTTGTTCAGCCAGGGTTTGTGGGAGACATTCCTGTGAAGGTCCTGAGAGACAATGGTTCCTCAGGTTGCTCTGTCAAGCAGAGTCTAGTTCGGCCTGAGCAGTATACAGGTCGACAGATCCATGCAAACTTTATTGATGGATCAGTGAGATTGTTCCCTGAAGCATGTATCCAGGTGGCATCTCCATTTTATACTGGTATGACACTCGCAGTTGTCATGCCAGAACCTTTATTTGACCTCATCATTGGCAATATTCACGGAGCCAAGGATAGTTGCTCCAATGATGATGCTACTCAGACTTCTGCTGCTGCGGTAACACGAGCCATGGCTTAGGCTCCAGACTGTGTCACCCCAGTGATCATTGAATCGCCGCAAGATCTGATGTGTAGTCAACTTGTTGTACAAGAACAACATTCTGACCCGACACTTGCTGCCGTGCGGAACAAACAAAAGGGTCGAGTGATTAAGTATTCACGGGGAGGTCGAGCCAAGTTCCTTCGCAAACAAGGACGGCTCTACCGTGAGTCACGAACACCCGAGGGCGAGGTTCGACTGCAGTTTGTCGTCCCCGCCAAGTACCGCCAAGCAGTGTTAGAATGGGGTCATTGTTCAGCCTCAGGAGGTCACATGGGCAAAAGGAAGACCCAGGGCCGTATCCGAGCTGACTTTTTCTGGCCAGGGATGGGACGGGACATAGATAGTTTTGTCCGTTCCTGCAGTGTGTGTCAAAGTAACACCACTAATCAGGGATATGTCCTTCCTGTGCCGTTCATAACCACACCTGTAATCTCTGAGTCAGTTGAGAGACAGGGTAGTGGTGAAGTGGGTGCAGACCTGACGTCTCGCCCATTGGCCCCGCAGGACACATTATGTCCAGGGCCTGTACATACATATTATGTACCGTAGGTTAAGGGGGAAGTTTGAGAGGGAATTCCGCAGAGGTGACTCGAGGCTATGGAAGACCCGAGTTTGCACAAGGATTCTCAGCTTCTCAGTACTAATATAAGTACTGTAGGTTAAGGGGGAAGTTCGAGAGAGAACTCCGCAGAGGCGACTCGAGGCTATGGAAGACCCGAGTTTGCACAAGGATTCTCAGCTTCCCGATACTAATATAAGTACTGTAGGTTAAGGGGGAAGTTCGAGAGAGAACTCCACAGAGGCGACTCGAGGCTATGGAAGACCCGAGTTTGCACCAGGATTCTCAGCTCCCCGATATTAATATAAGTACTGTAGGTTAAGGCACAGGTTGAGGACCCGTGTGCAGTTCAAGGCTATGGAAGACCCGAGTTTGCACAAGGATTCTCAACTTGCCGACCATAATCGTGTGCTATAATTAATGGCGACCTCGAATGTACGTCATAGCACTGACTGCTAGGCAGAGAGAGTAATTGTAACATAATAAAATTTTGTCTCATTGACACTTTTGATGCTCCACCTCAATTGGTTTTGCAGGTACAGCAATGGGCGTAGCAGTTTTGCTGTATGGGCCAGCTGATCGTCTGCCACATGCTGCCGCCTCTTCTCCTCTGCCTTCGTCGTCGCCATATTATTTACTGTGTCATTTTACACGTACGTACAGTTACACTACAACTGTCACACCTACACCGTGTATTACATACACCACGCTACACAACAATTAGTTGTCAGTGTAAATGTAGCGAACTTTCGCTCAGTTTGACCTGAGTACAGGATTTTCACCGTCGTCACGGAGTTTTTCCCTCAAGCTTGCTTCTATTAACGTAAATACGAGGTTTTTTCGCTCACTGGCGACTGCGACTTTCTCCTGTAGCAGGATAGCACACACACCACAGTGTGAATCTTGTGTGAATGAGTTAGGATGTGTACATATATATATATATCCACAAATTTTTTTCCCATAAGGAAAAAATTTAATTTTGTAGGGGCGTAATGTCATGAATCACAATTCGCGACATTTCCCTTTTGTGAGAAGCCACGAACTATTAGTGGAAAACTCACTGTGTATCACTCAGTTAACCGTTTCTCTCTCCATTTCGGGGTATACTTTTCAAAACATTCGTCACTGTTTCAAAAGTGACCGATTTAATGCACGTCACTAAGTGCTCTACTGAGTGATACTATTGCTTCTTTATTGTTCGCCCCTGCTTGCCTCGACCGTTAAAAAATGCGGCCTAGTGCTCCCCTTTTCTTTCCCACGACTTACTCAGTCGAGTGTTTGTTGTGACGGAGAGAGGTCCTGTGCTCCAGAAGTGTGAGAGGTCAGCTAGCACCCAAGCTCCACTAGTACAGTTGCTCAGTGCTCCCACCTTAGTGGTGATACACCGCATTCATCGACTAGTATTTCCTTTTTGTATTATCCTAGTTTTAAGAGCTTAGTTAAGGTGTTTTTCCTAGGCGTAAGTATTTAGCTTTTGCGTGAGTGAGTGAATGCGATCTCATTAATCTGATTTTGAATTGTAACGTTAAATTTATTTTTGTAATCAATAAATTTAACAGTTCTTTTTCTTGAGCTTAATGTAAAGTAAACTCTTGCTTCATTTCTCCACAATTAAGCTTATTTTACATATAGCTCCTAGCTTGCATAAACGTTTTGCTATTCATAACTGGTACTTAGGCCAGTCTTGTATTAAACTTAAAATCCGTTGTGCCACCTAGGAGTTAAGCATCAGCAAGAACCTGATATTATTATTAGTATTAGTTATTTATTGTCAGGGGTGAAGTAACTTTCTCCAGAGGCTAACAGTACTAGTAATCAGCATTTGTGAGCAATTAGTCTCTGTTGTGTACTGTTGAGAAAGTTTATAAATTCTCGTTCTGAGAAAATCGGTGAAGTAAGCCAGCGTAAAGAATCATTGCTTGATGTAGCAAGACAATCATTGTCCTTGCTCTTCAATATTATTGAATATTATTATCCATTAAATAATATTTAGCATTTATTTTAAAAACCCAGTGATATTTTAAAAACCCCGTTATAATATTATACACACACACACACACACACACACACACACACACACACACACACATTTTATTGCTGCATGACAGAATTGAGATTCCCAGTCTAACGTATGGAGGCGAAGTCTGGACCCTGCTGGAAGAGCTGGGAGGACAGAAGTTAAAAGTGAAAGCACTGGAAAAAAAATTATTTGAGAGGAGAACGTTGATGTACACGGAGAAACAGGAAGACAAAAGATGAGGAAGTGAAGGACAGTTGTGGTGTTAACGTGGATGTGACTGAATGTGTTAAGGGAAATACTCTGGGATGCTTGGCGAAGTGGAAAGAATGGAGAATGAATGACTAACTAGGAGAGTGTGTGTGAATGAGGTGCAAACGGGGAGGGAGACAGGAAGACTGAAGAGATGGAGGGATGAGTGGAGAGATAAATGAGAGAAGGGTGGGGTAAGATGGAAAGAAGGTAGCCAAATGGCAGAGGACAGAAGTGACTTGGAGGCGAATTGATTGTGGTCATCCGTTATGGATGTGGTTATTTCGGGTCATGAAGTGCAACTAACCCATAAAGCCGGGAACCAAAACATTATTGCCTCTGAAAAAGTTGCCCGATACCAACCATTGTTCCACGAACAGGTGAAAGGATTTTGAATATAAGGTATGAAGTGCATTTGTAAATGTGAGTCTTTGCAAAGGTTGTGTTTATTAATATGAATTTATATGTGTCACCAAGGAAACACTGACAGGGTGCATTGTGTAAAAACACAATTTTTTCTCGCTTCTGTATGTGGTAGATGAGTTGAAGGCTACCCTGATAATATTGGCTGAGGAGAGTGCATTTAGTTTGTATGGCCCAATTTAGTCGGAACAGTACTACTGCTCCCTTTTCAATGTCTGTCCTCAGGTGGGACAGACTAATGCATACCTCAACAAACCGACTGCCGGAGAAACGGCGGTGAAAGAGGATGGGCAGCCAAGTATAAACAAACAAAAAGGAGCGGCAACAGTAACAAACAATGAATACATACCATAATTACAAAGAACACAGGACAAGATATGACGATCCCGCACCCTGGGGTTTTTCAATCCATGCCTCAAAGATTCTTCTACTCGCTAAAATCTTTACATGCAATTAATCCCTTATCTCAACATTACAGAAATCGATCCTTTATAATCTCTCGTGTCCTCTTGTGACTTTATCCCGCCACCAAAGAAAGGTCACATTATGACTCTTACGGCTCTACTTCTAGGACGTTGGATGTGCTGAACCGACTCCATGCCTTCTTTAACCCTGCACAGCTGCTGACTCTGAGCAGTGACTCTATTCGTCCCTCTGTATAGTACACCTAGTTTGACAGAGGGATAACGAGAACTGCTCAACACAGAGAACTCTTCTGACCTGTGTGCTCTCATAGGCTAGTATTATTAAAAATGAGTGCACAAAGCTTTAGGCAAACCTCCAATTCATCGTACCGTAGTGTATTATTAAATTGCACCCCTTTTTACATTATGTAATCAGTAAAGAAGTAGAAAGCCATATTTCATTTTATTTTCCATCGTGTGTTTCAGTTATGATAAAGCAATAAATAAAAAATAATCGGGGGTTGTTTCACCTCTCCTTAACGATCTCGGAATTGATGTGGCCAACAATCTTTTCATCTCATCAGTTTACCTCCTTTCAGTCTCTTCATCGCAGCATTGCTTCACTTTCTCTTTGTTATCACCACTCCACAGCCTAATCCATGTACATATAACGGAAAGTCCCAAACACAAAGACGTAGAAAGAAACACTACCTGAAGCTAAACCAATTAAACAAGCAACCAGGTAAAGCGGGTATGTAAGTCAAACCACAACACTGAGGCAGGTGGCCCAGGAATTAAACCCATAAAGTTGATGGCATTAATTTTTAGTTTATTCTTTCCTCCAGATAATTCCAGCCACTTACCGGATATATCGAACTAGTGGAGTTTACTATGATATGGCCTTCGTTAATCCTTTCATTACAAGGCGACTCCTTGGTGCCAGCAAAAATGTAGTTAAAACTGAGGTATTATATTGCAAGGTTCACCGCAACATCGAATTACGCTTTCGCCGCCATGAAAGCACTTTGGTGTTTTACTTAGGTTAACACCAGACATACCAGACATTATCAGTCATCATCCTAACCCTAATTCCCACCTAAAGAATGAGGTACTATCGTTAAAGTTCCACTAAGTTTCAGAATGTCGCTAAACTTACTCTGGAAGATGCTGTTAACCTGTCAGCGTGCCGTCAAACTTCCCTGCACAATATGCTGTCACTAAATTTACTTACCAAAAGGTGTTGTTAAATACAAAATATACCTGTCAGTTCGCTGAGAAATAAGCGAAATTAATAAAACTTGGTCAGTATCTCTTGAGTACTACAATATTAATGGTGTTGTAATATACAAATTTTGGTAAGCTTAAGGTATGTATAAGAAAGTTTGTATTTCTTTTCGCTCTAACAGCCAAGCCCTCCCCCCCCCCGGCAGTCAATTTAGAATGTTTTTTAAAGTAACAAAATACGAAAAATTACAAGACCTATCATAAAACAACTGTTATGGAGACTTGTTTATCCTATGGACTGCTTGAGGTTCTTTATAAATACCCTCGTCACTAGAATAGATTTCGTCTCCCCCCCCCTCCCCTCAAAAAATGGGTCTAGAAAACAAAATTACTATTTATGCAACTTGAGTCACTTTGAACTGATTTTTGTTTTACTCTCCACCCGTCCCTCCTTCTCCGATCTCATTTTCTCTCTGCCTTTGCAATGGCACGCAAATCTTTGTTACTTTAATTCAGTGCCCGTAATGTCTTTACACCTATGTCCATTGCCCTAATTTCATGCCATAATGCTCCTTACATCATACGCTGCCCTCTCATCCACATGGTTTTACCTCCCACACAGGCACTGTCACTTTGCTTTCACTCTCTTCTCAGTTCACTCGCTCCCTTATTACACCAGTACGAGACGCCCACTAAAATATTCCTTCCACCTTGCCATCTACGTTACCCACCTACTGCTCTCTAGTTTCATTTTTACATTTTCACTGCGCTTTGTCCCCTTTAGCTTGGCAGAGATTTTCGTTGTTTTCCAGCCTACTTCCCGTAGCATAGTGGCAGAAGATGACCTTATCACAACCCTCCACCCTTTAAACAATACTTTTTCTTTCTTTCTCTCTCTCTCTCTCTTTTTTTTTTTTTTTTTTTTTACACCAGCAGTGCAGTATCACATTCTCGTGTCTGCTTCATGTTACCGTCCAACCCAGCAACGAAGATGGTAAAAATGGATATCTTACACGAAGCTGAAGTATACAGAGTATGATGAAATCCCTCTACCTATGCTGCCGCCCTGCTAGTCTACTCAGTCATGTACAAGACCCAGCTAGTGGCAGGGGCCGATCCACTATCGCACTAGTCTCTGAGTCACTCATTAAAACCAGAAGAGACCTGGACAAGACTGCAGAGTCCAGGGCGGCTCCAACAACCTTCACTGCGTCTGACTGGATGCTATAGTCGGATTCCCGCCTGTTTGCGGCGGGGGTGTGGCCAGCACCTGTGGGCAATGGTGCCACGTTTCCCCAACTTGCGATGTGAAACGGAAGCTATTTATGTACAAGGCATCACAAATTCGATAAATTCAGATGAATAAAACTTACACTTGTGTATTTTGATGGATGAATCAACAGTAATCTTATTATGCATAAAATATTTATACAGTAACACAGAAACATGGCACACATATTGTACAGTGTTGCTAAAAGATATTGTAGTCACTTTTATTGGTTTTTAGCGTAGTTTTAGGGTGGGTAATAATATCACAGTTATGGATATAAGATAATGAGCCTGAAAAAAGAAGAAATATGCCAATATCCAAAGTAAAAGAAATAATTCATGTAATTCTTGTGAGTGGCAATACTTACACATCCATCTGGCCTAAAATAAATGTCCCAAGGGAGAATGAGGAGATTCAATGTCCCAAGAGAGAGAGAGAGAGAGAGAGAGAGGCATGCATTGAATGCATTGTCGGCATCACTTAATATAACAAAACCAAATTAACAAATGAAAGCACAATTATAAATAACTTATAAAAGAATCAAAAGTACTCAGGGTGGCTCACATTTCCCGCCAGGAGAGAGAGAGAGAGAGAGAGAGAGAGAGATGGGGGGAGGGGGGAGAGAGAGAGAGAGAGGTCTGTCACTGCCTTCTTTGTATTCATTTGTTCCTTTGTACATACTGCACACACTGATATACATTGTTCCTATTGATGCACATATATCTATACACGTAATTTCTCTCTCTCTCTCTCTCTCTCTCTCTCTCTCTCTCTTCTAATACTGACCACGTGGTAGGTGAATCCAGCCCCCCCTTCCCCTCTCCTCCCTTCTTAATCCCTCCTGGGTGTCTCAGGTCAAATCCCCCTTCACACTTCCCCTCCCCCCTGGACCACTACGTCGGGGTGTATGAATCAGTAACGTAACAAACCTCTCAGCAGACAGTAACTTTGACACTCCATCTACTACTAAATATGACAAAACCAAATTAACAAATGAAAGCACAATTATAAATAACTTATAAAAGAATCAAAAGTACTCAAGGTGGCTCACATTTCCCGCCAGGAGAGAGAGAGAGAGAGAGAGAGAGAGAGAGAGAGAGAGAGAGAGATAACGGTATAGAAAACGTGGCAACACTGTACACAGGTGCGGGCCGCGCCACGGCCGCGAGCGCGCGAGTCCTACTATAGGCGATGTTTCCCAGGGATATGAGTCATGTTCATAAAGATTCTTAAGCTGAAAATTGTTATAAATACATTAAGATTTTTTATGAATGGATAGTTTTGTTCACAAACTGAACTTGTTAAAGTCACCCCCTCCCCCACACTTTTTATTTTCCTTTCTAGGCCAAGAACTCCCAAGCGCCTGACAATGATCAGCATGGTTATGTTTGTTTAGCAATATACTTAAATTCAGTCACCCCACCTTCCTTTCCACGCTGCGCTCCTACTAGTCAGCTCATTCTCATTTTATCAATATCATCTATCTATCTATTACCAGAAGCCTCAATCCCGTAAAGGGTGGCCACTAGTAAATCGTCTCCATGTCGCTCTGTCCAATGCCACTTCATTGTCTTGCTATAACTCGGTCCAAGCTGGTTTGAAGGTAAGTGCTCCGCCTCTGGGATTTGACGTCAAAATCGCTTCACCTACAGTCCACTATCATTGGCTGGTGGGGTGACAGGCACGTACACACACACACACACACACACACACACACACACACACACACATTTCAGACTGAATCAAATCGTGTCTTGCCCTGATTCAGTGCTCTCACCCTCTTATTTATACTCTGTACAATATCCACGATAAACAATGTATTAAATCTCTCTCTATCTCTCTAGAGTTATCAACTCTATGAAGTAGGTAAGATATTGGTTTGCAGCATGGACCTCGATGATCATTTTCATTGTCCTCTCTCTCTCTCTCTCTCTCTCTCTCTCTCTCTCTCTCTCTCTCTCTCACCAAACCTCACCCATGGTCACGGGGTGGCCATGCCTCGCCTCCCCTGACCTTCCCTCCCTCCCTGCCCGTGTCGGGTCACCGTATAAAGGCCGGCACGCAGTGGCGGATTAAGGGTGTCTCGGGCCCAGGGCGGTGAGGCAATCATGGGCCCCCCTGACAGGTGACACACACACACACACACACACACACACACACACGTCTTATCAAATAGTACCATGACAAAGTAAACTGTTATTACAATAAGTAGTTTTATTAAAATGAAAATAATGATATGCATGATACATATTATCTCCTTTCTCTGGCACTACCAAAACATACAAAATTATTCAATACATTAATACACCATCAAATCAGGCAGCAGTAGTACCAAGAGTACTATTTTACATGACCTGAATGATTACAGGCATGTAAGCAAAGAGATGATGCTGATAGAATGTATTTAGCAGGAATATAGGCCACACCGTGTTCACTCTGGCATTCCTTGCTAAAACATTGTATCAGCAGAACCCTTTGCACATATATGACTCTAATAATTCAGAATGTGTAAAATGATATTCCTGAAATTCCTGGCGGTAATAATGACTTATTTTCTGTGTACTGTCAGTTACACCATTCATTTTGTGCTTAGAAATTGTGTTGGCCTACATTTCTTATAAACCACTTATCTTCTTAACCCTCAGAACCTGGGTGTACTCTTGGGATCTATAAAAATCCTCTAATTTAAGCCAGAATTGAAGGAAACTAAACACTATTATAGCACAGAATATACTGGACCCAATTTTTGAGCCACTGTTTGCGAGAGAACAGACATAAAACTTAATAAAATCGACTCTTCTTAACCCAAACAAAATGATAAACAGCACTGCGGGTTCTGAGAGTTAATTAAGCAATTAGAGTGAAAATGATGTAGAGAAGTAAAAAATTTCATTTTGCACTATACAAGTAATTCTTAAAGTTTTTCATCACTCTATATTTTACTTAAGTAACTAAAGGGACATATTGTGAGGCTTACAACTCTGTGCAAAGTCATTTCAGTGACTTAATGAATTTAGAAATAGGAATTCTGGAAATAAAGTGAACAAATGTGATTAAAAGAAGTTGAACTAACCTCAAAAGGGTACAATTATATATATAAAAATGTCCAACTGCCGCCAACAAACTTGCATGGGACGCCAGCTGATCCAAAGTGTTTTGCTCATGTCGATGTGAGTACGTGACTAATCAAATCGTATAATTATTAACACTAGGGAAAAGTTAATTATTTAATTAAACTCTTACTTGTAATTCTTCCCTGAATTAAAAGGAATCATAAAAATCCTTAAACAAATGAAATAGTATAACGTTTAACTGTACATTTTGATGACAGAAAACTGAAATCGGGAATTTAAGGAGTAACACAGTTGAATATCTGGTAGTGGTAACAACCTCATACATTTACGTGATTTAACTATACCAAAAGATTATATGGAGTAAATTTTTCTTATCATTTATTCAAGAACTCGTTTGCTAAATTACATTCTAAAAATAACATTAAATAGAAAATAGCAAATTAGAAAAATTACTGGCATTTTGTATGGTGGAAAAATCGAAAATCAGAAATACGACTGGCAGTCTGGCAGACTGTATGGGCCCCCTTTGGGGCTGGGCCCATGGCTGCCGCCCCCTAACGCCCCCCCCCCTTAATCCGCCACTGCCGCCACGAGGGATTTGTCTCATTTTGCAGTAAGACTCCTATATAATAAAGTAATTCCATTAATAAATATAACAAAAATCATACATTAATAAAATCGCATTTACTCTCTCTCTTTCTCATTCGAGTCAACTGAGGTCACAAGACACGCCCGGCGTCATCCGCTGCTGCCGTATCCTTTAATTTCTTCACATATTAAATGTAAATACAAGTACCCTCAATAAACTCTTCACTGGAACTAAGAATAATTTTCTAAATGAAATTTTATTGGCTGTGTCTGTCTTCAGTGGGAAAATTGGAAAACAACTCAAAACAGAAGTCATTTAATCAGTTAAAGGAGAAAAAAAAAAATAAAAGGATCACATAAAGCGCTAGAGAGAAAAAAGGAAACATAAGAGGGGTACTGATAAAGGATTTGATGTAGAGATAAGTTTCATTATACATAAGAGGGAAGTTAAAATGAATGGCAGCCAAGAGGCTCACACTGCGCTCACGTCCCAGGGGATTTTCTTGGAGGGCTGAGGGGAATCTCAGGTCGCTAGATTCACCTGTCCATACTTGCCACTTTCTTCCCTCCGTTGTTCTCTCTCTCTCTCTCTCTCTCTCTCTCTCTCTCTCTCTCTCTCTCTCTCGAAACACACCACAGCAGAATGTAAGCAAAAACGTACATACATTGTTACGGAACAGAGAGAGAGAATGAAAACTTCAAGTGAGAATACTAAAAATCACTACTGTCCGGCAAAGTTCCAGGTTCAAAACAAAAGAGTTAGGTAAAATTGCAAGTTAATGTTTAATGCTCAAACTAACAACTAAACATTCAGGACTCATAAGGATAATGTAATGGCAAAAAACAGGTTAAATATATGGTTAACTGCAATAGCCTCTATTAACACGAAATTAGCAAGAGTAAATTTATCTAAGTCAGCCCTGATAAAATGAGAAAATCGGATAATGCTCAGTTAATGCAAGATATATTGTTACAGATACAAAATATTATTACTACTGGCTGACAGTAAAAACTTTACATTAATCACAAAAACCTCACCAGGCCTACGAATTAACACCTTATGCTATACAGTACAAGAAAAAATGTAATAACACTTATACTCAAATTACACAGCAGCTAGATGGTTGGAGACTTCCCAAGCACTCACAAAAACAACAACAACTGTACAGGGGAGGACAGAGATGTGAACAAAATGAGGAGAAGATCTAAGTGGCAATTAATGCAGAGACTGAGCTCATCATATAGGGGCTGGCAGAGCTTGATACAACTTGTAAGAAGGACGCGCAAATGAAGCCATAGGGGACAAAGAGTTGACACTCCTGCTCTGAACAACAGAAAGAATGACTTACTCTACTATAAGGGAGGAGAAGGGGGAAGTGAGGTAGAACACGGAAGTTTGGTCACTATGGAAGCCACGAGGCGAATCATGATCAAACCTGCAGCATACTGTAGTTTAGAATTAAACAAAGGATGATGAAATCATAGGCTATGTAACACCTCCCCACAAAAAAAAAAAAAAAGAAATTTACAAAGGAAATTTCTTATTACTTTAGACAGATTGTTTTAGAACAATCTGTCTAAAGTCTAGATAAGCAATCTGCAATAACATTTTCTTTCCCCTTGACATGTTGTATGTCTAATGAATACTCCTGAAGAAGTAGACTCCATCTTGTCAATCTCTGATTTTTATCTTTAAACTTACTAAGGAATTTCAGTGGGTTATGATCGGTATAAATGACTATGGGGTCAAAACCAGAACACAAATAAAATGAAAAATGCTGTAAACTCAAAATCAAGGCCAAAAGCTCTTTCTCAATAGTTGAGTAGTTCTTTTGAGGTGGAGTGAACTTCTTACTGTAATAAGATACAGGGTGTTCAATACCCTGATCATCCTCTTGCAGCAAAACAGCCCCAGCTCATGTATCACTTGCATCAACAGCCATCTTAAAAGGCTTAGCAAAATTTGGAGTAGCGAGCACTGGCTGACTTAATAGGATAGCTTTAAGTTTGCTGAAAGAGGATTCAAAGTTATTGGTCCAGACAAATTTAACTCCCTTTTTCGGTAGGTCTGTAAGTGGTGATACAAGAATTGAAAAGTTAAGAACAAATATCATGTAATAAACTACCATTCCCAAAAATCTTTGTAGCTCTTTCCTACTTTTAGGTCTGGGAAGATCACTTATAACCTGAACCTTAGCTGCTGCTGGTGCAACGTGTCCATCACCAATTACGTACCCAAGG
Organism: Coenobita brevimanus; assembly: GCF_032717465.1. NCBI lineage: Eukaryota > Metazoa > Arthropoda > Malacostraca > Decapoda > Coenobitidae > Coenobita > Coenobita brevimanus. Next base: position 28,325,979 of record NC_136971.1, read on the forward strand.
TACTGAACTTTAGCTTGACCAATCTCACACTTTGATAAATTAGCTACAAGATTAGCCTGAACTAAACGGTCAAGAAATTTACTGACATGGCATAGTGATCTTTCCAGTTGTCACTGAAGATTAATATATCATCAATATAAACAACACACCCTGCCAAACTCTCTGTTACAACATTCACGAGCTTCTGAAAAGTGGCTGGTGCATTCTTCATACCATATGGCATTACAGAACATGCAAAAGTCTTTCCTAGTGTTACAAAACATGAGATTTCCCTAGCACGTTCAGTCATAGGTACTTGCCAGTATCCCTTTAACAAATCAAACTTACTTATGTACCTAGCCTTTCCGATCTTGTCTATGCAATCTTCCACGCGAGGGAGAGGGTAAGTGTCTGTTTTGGTTATCTGATTAACATGTCTGTAGTCGATGCAAAGCCGCTGTGACCCACCTGGCTTAGGGACTAGAGTGACAGGAGAACTCCACTCGCTCTGACGGCTCAATCATCTTGTGGTCCAACAGGTAGCCAAGCTCCTTCTGGATGAGAGGAACTTTCACTGGGTTCACACGGTAAGGAGGCAGTTTAATTGGCTTTACTTCTCCAACATCGACATCATGCATCAACACAGTGGTTCTTCCTGGAGTGGCACGGAACACTTGCGGGTACTCCTGCAGTAATGCCAAAAACTCCTGCCTTTCCTCGGGAGCTAGATGAGAAAGCTTAGTCTGGAGATCATTCATGATATAAGGATTCTTCCCCAAACTATCACTCAGGCTCATGCTGCATGGGAGAACTTCACTTGCAGACTCGGGTGGAACAGCTACGGTGCAGACTGGGTTATTTTCGTCCCGCCTGTGATATAACTTTAGCATGTTGATGTGACAAAGTTGCTTGTTCTTTCTACGATCTGGTGTGGCGATGACATAGTTGACATCACTGAGTTTCTTCTCCACGAAATAAGGACTACTAAACTTGGCTTGAAGAGGTTGCCCATGCACCAGTAGCAGAGTCAAAACCTGATCTCCTGGCTGAAAGTGGCATAACCTGGACTTCTTATCATACCAAGTCTTCATCTTCTCCTGAGCAGCTCCTAAATTCTCTCTCGCCAGCTGTAAAGCAGTGGACAGCTGTTCTTTGAACTTCATCACATACTCCAGCAGGTTGACGTCATCTTCCTCCGACAGCCAGCATTCCTTGAGTAGCTTAAGGGGTCCTCTTACTTCATGGCCAAACAGTAGTTCAAAGGGTGAGAAGCCCAGTGATTCATTTGGAGATTCTCTTGTGGCAAATACAACGAATGGAAGACCTTTATCCCAATCTTTCTGATGTTCCAAACAGTATTTTTTGAGCATCGATTTGAGTATTTGATGATATCTCTCCAACGCTCCTTGGGTCTGGGGATGGTAAGCTGAAGACGTGATCTGGGTGATGCCCAACTCTTTCAGAGACTGCTTGAAAACATCTGACGTGAAATTACTTCCCCGGTCTGACTGTACCTCCTTGGGCAGACTAAACTTTGTGAAGAACCCCAGCATTTCCTTAACCACATTCTTTGCTGAGATATTTCTAAGTGGAATGGCTTCAGGATTACGAGTAGCCATATCAATCAGGGTCAACACATAAGAAAATCCTGAAGAAGTCTTAGGAAGAGGGCCCACAATATCCACCAACACACGGGTGAATGGCGCCTCAAAAGGAGGAATGGGAACTAGAGGTGCAACCTTTTCGGTCTGATTACACTTCCCCACAACTTGACAGGTGTGACAAGACCTACAATACCAGGAAACATCTCTGAAGATACCTGGCAAGTAGAAGAGTTTCAAAATGCGTGCCACAGTCTTCCTCACTCCAAGGTGTCCTGCCAAACTGGAATCATGAGCCACTCTAATGATATCCTGCCTACAAACACGAGGGATGACAACTTGATGTACAACCTCACATTCACAGTTGGCTGATGCTGTTGGGGGTCTCCACTTCCTCATAAGTACTCCTGACTTTATATAATAACAAGTAGAAGCACCAGCTGACTCTTCCTCACTGCAAGCAGAGTTAGCTAGACCTTTCAACTTAGGGTCAGCAACCTGCAACTCAACCAACTCTTGACGAGACAAATTATCAACACTACGGGGTACTGCCTCATCTGGTGAGTGGTCCAAATTAGCAAGAAAAGTGTCAGCTAGGATAACATCATCATCATCATTATCCTCTAAGTCACCAGTAACTTTAGACTTAGCCCTAGTGACAGCACATGCAGAGAACACATCAGGGACATCACAATCCTGGGTCGCAGTCACTGGTTCACTAGACAACTGAGGAGCTGGACACACTTGACTTCCACCAATATCATTTCCAAGTAAGAAAGTTACACCTGACATTGGGAGTGTCTCAACCAACCCAACCATAACGGAACCATTAACAAAACCAGACTCTAAATTCACTCTGCACAGATGGACAGAGAAGTAATTATTCCCTACACCTTGTAAGATTACAGTTTCATCAGAGGAATGAACATTAGAGCCTAGAACACTGGTCAGCATAAGGGATTGGCAAGCACCTGTATCACGATATATTTTAACTGATTTCCTGTTATTACTGTCCAGAGGACTGACAAAACCATCAGACAGGAAATTAGCACAGGAACTCTAGAGAGTGTCACCCACGTTACTGCTCAAAAGAGGAACTTTATCATGAGAATTTAATTTACCCCTCAAAGCAGGTTCTATTAACTCGGTTAAAGAATTCTGGGAACTCTCAAGGGTGGACACTAGACCAATTGACTGAATATTTAAAGACTCCTTTTTGTTCACATCACGCTGTCTCCTGGAACATTTCTCCGTAGTATGACCAGCTTCCTACAATAAGTACATTTACTTTTCTGAAATCTAGAAGTGAAGCTGGTATTTACTTCCTGAGAAACATCATCTTTATTCTCTTTCCTGCTACCTGTACTCTGAGTAGAGGCAACGTACTTACTCTCAGCTTTCCTTTTTTCTTTAGAATATTTCTTGTGAGTGAGAACATATTCATCAGCTAAAACTGCAGCATCAGACAAATTATCTATTCTTTTCTCATCAAGATATAGGCTTACATCTTTATTAATACACCTTTTGAAGTCCTCCAGCAAAATCATCTGCTTAAATTTATCAAAATCAGAATTTACATTTTTAGAATTTAACCACTGTTCTAACAGATCTTTGAATTTTGTATACTCAACATGGGATTGCTTATCTTGCTTATAAGTTGTCCTAAATTTTACTCTACATGCTTCAGGAACAAGCTGATAGGCCTTAAGAATCAAGCTCTTAACTACATCATAATTATCAGATTGATCCTGAGGCAAAGATGCATAAGTTACTTGAGCTTTACCGGTGAGAGCAGTTTGAAGGAGTACTGGCCAATACTTTTGGGGCCAATTAAAACCTGTAGCTACCCTCTCAAACAACTGAAAATACTTTGTTAAATCAGATTCATTAAAAGGAGGGACAAGTTTAACATTTTTAGCCACACCGAAGTCATCAGAGCTAGATGATCCAGTTCCACCTTGTTTCATGCGATACTCATGGTCTGCCTGAATCCTAGCAAGTTCAACTTGTGCCTGAAACTCAGCTTCCTTAGCACGAGCCTGAAACTCAGCCGCCTTAGCATTTGCCTGAAACTCAGCCTCCTTAGCACGAGCCTCCTGCAGGGCTAGCTGTAACTTAGCTATTTCAATCTACGTTTGCTCATCTGGAGGAGTTACATTAAACAAGCTTTCATTAATCATGTCAATAATTTGATCTTTAGAATGATGAGAGCGAACAGCAATTCCCAATTGTTGAGCAACAAGCTTAAGTTCATTCTTTGCTCTGTTTTCTATATCACACACTGTTTGCACATTTGACAAAAAATCTTTGGCTTTATCAAGCGTAGTAATAGTAGACATCATGAATAAATCACAGTCACAAAATATCAAGCAATATCCTTATGATAATATCCTGATTATCCTGATAAGAGGTCGCCAAATTTATGTTACGGAACAGAGAGAGAGAATGAAAACTTCAAGTGAGAATACTAAAAATCACTACTGTCCGGCAAAGTTCCAGGTTCAAAACAAAAGAGTTAGGTAAAATTACAAGTTAAAGTTTAATGCTCAAACTAACAACTAAACATTCAGGACTCATAAGGATAATGTAATGGCAAAAAACAGGTTAAATATATGGTTAACTGCAATAGCCTCTATTAACACGAAATTAGCAAGAGTAAATTTATCTAAGTCAGCCCTGATAAAATGAAAAAAAAACGGATAATGCTCAGTTAATGCAAGATATATTATTACAGATACAAAATATTATTACTACTGGTTGACAGTAAAAACTTTACATTAATCACAAAAACCTCACTAGGCCTACGAATTAACACCTTATGCTATACAGTACAAGAAAAAATGTAATAACACTTATACTCAAATTACACAGCAGCTAGATGGTTGGAGACTTCCCAAGCACTCACAAAAACAACAACAACTGTACAGGGGAGGACAGAGATGTGAACAAAATGAGGAGTAGATCTAAGTGGCAATTAATGCAGAGATTGAGCTCATTATATAGGGGCCGGCAGAGCTTGATACAACTTGTAAGAAGGACGCGCAAATGAAGCCATAGGGGACAAAGAGTTGACACTCCTGCTCTGAACAACAGAAAGAATGACTTACTCTACTATAAGGGAGGAGAAGGGGGGAGTGAGGTAGAACAAGGAAGTTTGGTCACTATGGAAGCCACGAGGCGAATCGTGATCAAACATGCAGCATACTGTACGTTAGAATTATACAAAGGACGATGAAATCATAGGCTATATGTAACAACATTCATATATATATATATATATATATATATATATATATATATATATATATATATATATATATATATATATATATATAGTATACATAAAGAGAGAGAGAGAGAGGAGTGTTGGACGAGGACGGGACGAAAGGAATGAGGCACTGTACGCTGGTACGCTACGTTTAAGAAACGATGAAAGGGGAGAAAAGCTGAGGGAAAATAAAAATAGGGTGATAGAACACTGGAAGTGGAGGGATTGCATATACCGGTAATGACTTTATTGACGTGGAACAAAGTGTACGAGTCCTGGAGTATGATAGAGAGGGGCACACACACACACACACACACACACACACACACACACACACACACACACACACACACACACACACACACACACCAGAATACTGAATATTGTCCCTTGAGAATTAGCCTCCCTCCTCAGGTCATACACACTCTTGGCTACCTTGCATTATAGCTTCCTTCTTCCTTATGTATAATGAAACTTAAATCTACATCAAATCCTTTATCAATACCCCTCTTATGTTTCCTTTTTTTCGCTCGCTTGCTCGCTCGCTCGCTCGCTCGAGAGAGAGAGAGAGAGAGAGAGAGAGAAGTTTATTTTATCGCGGATATTGTAGAGTATAAATAAGAGGGTGAGAGCATTGAGTCAGAGCAAGACACGATCTGATTCAGTCTGAAATGTGTGTGTGTGTGTGTGTGTGTGTGCCTGTCACCGCACCAGCCAATCATAGTGAACTGTAGGTAGAGCGATTTTGACGTCAAATCCCAGAGGCGGAGCACTTACCTTCAAACCAGCTTGGACTGGTTTCCAACACACATCTACTGTACCACACATCCACTGTACCATCTACCGACCTGTACCGTCAAGTTGCACTGCCCGTCAGTGTAACATGGGTCCATACATTTGTATCTGCTCGCTCTCTGACGTTTCAGCCTAGTTTCCAATCCATCCACTGTGTACAGTTTCCTATCATAATTCAGCTATACCCATTTTACTCTAAGCTGGCACTAAACTGCAGTCTCTCCATCTTGAATACTTAGTTGTAAAGAGATATCAGCACTAGAATATGATACTGATTACGAAGAAATGCTATGGAATGGATGCAAATCAGCAGCATTGTCCTTTCCTACCACTGACCTTGGTGATATTTGATGCAAAGGGACGAAAATCTGGGCCAGGTTAGAATAAACACACCATAGTCATCCTTCGATGGACGTAAAATCCCACATGTACAGCTCCGTTCAGAAGTTCGTACTACACCCAGCGTGGAAGGCGCTAGTCTCTGCCCCTCCTTCCCGGACGACAGGTTACAGCTTCGGACCTCCCACGAGCAACCAGACTTTGGCTAGTATCAAAGCAGTGTCATTCGCTCACCGACTGTTAAATGAAATGAGAATTTTATTTTCATACTCACAGATATCAGTCAATCTTACTGCTGATTAAATGATGAAAGTATGTTTATATTCGCCCGGATGAAAAGAAATAATAAAATAACAGAAGAGAAGCACATAACAGAATATTAGAAGCTCGGCTATGAATCAATATGATTATGCGAGTTAGTGAGTTATCGCATGTCTTAATCCCTAGACACGGGCAGTTTTTCAACTAACCATCTTAGCTCAGTATTTATGAACAGTTCTACCGTTTCAAGGAAAATCTAAGCAGCCAAAAATAATGTGTGTGCAGCCAAGATATTCAAACTTACGAAGTATCTGAACAGCTAAAATTCATGTTCATACTCAAAAGTAGATTAAGACGATTGGTGGAGTCTAAGGAATAATGGAAATCATATGTTTTAAGATGAAGTAGCTAACATGATGTTTCCCCTACGTAACCGTCGGTCTCTCTCTCTCTCTCTCTCTCTCTCTGTGGGGTGTGGGAGGGGGTGTTCCATCGAGGTGTTTTGGCTATCCTCTGCTCAAAGGTGAAATCAGCACCATCACGTGCCCCACCAAGGTGACATAAATCGGCGAGACGAGAAATTAATGCTCAGAGGTCAAATTTTTCGCGCTACGTGATGATGGCTTTTCCATCAGGGCAACAGCGCATCAACTTGACCTCACTACAAAAACTGTGATGAAGTGGATAAAGAGATGGGAGGAGAGTGCCAACCTTCAGGACCAACGTAAGTCATGTCTTTTGTATTACTGTAATGTTATGCTAATAATGAATAATTGTGAACAATAGCTCCCCGTTATATTCCAGTGCTAATAGAAACTAAAACTAGTTTTCGGCCCCTGTGGAAGATGTCAGTGAAAACAGCTTTATACAGTGGACTGGCGTAGTAAAAGGAGTGGGAGCGGGGTTGCAACCTTCTCGAGCATCAGTTTTTGGGAGAGTGGCAAATTACATCCTGAGTATTATAGTCAACGTTCCCATTTTACTTTTTGACGTGGTGTGGGTGATTAATGTAAAGCATATGCAACAGGTGTAAAAATAGTAATTATTATGCATTATTTTCATGGCCAAATATCCACTACACTACATCCACAATTATTAGTGGCTGCCAGAGCCAGTAGGCGTGGCCACGCACGGTGACCGATGTTCACTTCGCCTCTTCTGTTGCTTTTTTCACGTTCACACACCTCACATCCAAATATTCATTAAGTCTAATAAAGTCGTGATTTACATGCAATATATAATGTTCAGTGATACTTTCCCAGCGAATGTTTGCTGAACCTTGTCTTGATCTTTCACAAAATATCAGACTTCGGTTCACTGATGCATTGTCCACACAGTGTGTGTGTGTGGGGGGGGGGTTGTAGGAGTGGGGGGGAGTGGGGGAGTATAGGGGTGTGGGGGTGTAGGCCTGTGGGTGTGGGGGTATGGGTGAGTTGTGGGGGGGTGGGTATGGGTGTGGGTGTGGGTTTGTGGGTGTGGGTATAGGTGTGTATGTGTGTGTATGTGTTTGTGTCTGGGTGTGAGTGTGTCTGGCTATGGGTGTGTTTGGGTGTGGGTGTGAGTGTGTAATCACTTAAACTCTTTGTATGGCATAAGGACGAAAATTACGGAGTAATGGCACTGGAAATGGGACAGTTTTGGAATGTGTGTGGCGTGTGCAAAGTGGGTTAAATAATGAATAACAGGAACTGAGAAATTGGTGTGAGGAGCCTTATTGATAACATAAACAGTTGGTGTGGTCATGAGAGAATGGAGAATAATAGGAACTGAAAAATTGTTGATGTGAGGAGGCTTATTGATAACATATAATGCTATACAGTTGGTGTGGTCATGAAGAGAGAATGGATCTTGATAGGTTGTTAAAAAGTAAAGTTGAGTTTGAAAGTCGGCGGAGGTTTGGATGTTGTAGTTGTTGTTGTTGCAACCCCAAGTGCATCTCGTTGCGATCCCAATGGAAATCAGAAGCTTCTACCCGTCGTTTCCAAAAGTCTTTGGTTGAGGTTATATTTAAAGACTGTGTTGCAATAGTGATGTGCATGTGGTGAATGAATGTGTTGTAGTGTGGGGGGGTTGCCTTGCAGTGTGGGCAAAGTAACTTGTTTGTGAGTTGTATTTTGTGTCGGAACCCTAGCAGGGAACAGTGGTGACCACATCGCAGTCTGACTATACTGTTTTTTTTTCTTCTTTTTTAAAGACGAAGATGCACTTGACAGGTTGATGATGACTGGCTGAATGCGACATGTCCGAGTAACATAGGTGTATTTCAAATAATTACCAAGTAATGTGACATTACCTGGTAATTATTTGAAATACAAGGATGTTATTCGGACATGTTGCATTCAGCCAATCATCACCAACCTGTCAATTGCATCTTGGCCTCAATTAAAAAAAAAAATGAGTATAGGTGTGTTCGTGTCTTTCTGGGTAGGGTTGATGTGGAGTGTATGTCTGGTGGTGGTTCACGAAGGATGCTGTTTGACTGATGGGTTTGGATGGCTGTGGTGGCTAATGGCTGTGTTTATGCACTGTATGTCTGTGATTTGTAGTGTTGGGTGATCTGTGATTTGTATTATTGGGTGGAGAAGGGGGTATGTTGCTGAGATACTCTGTGTAGTGTTGGGCAGTTGTTCGTTTGTTTATTTTTGGATGGCGGTGATGCAACATGAAATTGCAAGGGTGAGATGGGTACTGAGCTACAGCAATTAACTGTCTCACGTATTCATATGATCTTTGGAAATAATTTTGCATCCTGATGAAAGTGATTTATAATAATGATTTTGATGCATACTGTACTTATTCTTTAGGCTTTGTTCGTCTCCTTAACTCTCCTGACTCCCTTCGGTCTCTCTCTCTCTCTCTCTCTCTCTCTCTCTCTCTCTCTCTCCAGGGATGGCCCGACCGGGAGAGGGGGGTCCCCCCCCCCAGTGTGTGTTCTGAGTTGGTCAAAGAATTACTGAGTTGGTCAAAAATCGAGAAGTCATTTAGCAGGCTTAAGCTTTTAAAAACATAGGCCTATTTGCGAAACCGAACCAAAGAAAAAACGTTACATTATCTGATGGTTCTAGCTTGTGAATGCGATCTAACTGATCAGTTAGATCTTCAAAAAAACTGCAAATTGGTGGAAACTCATGAAAACATGAATAAAATTCTAAAAGCCATTATCATTACACACTCTGTATATACAGGTTGTTACTGCTGAATCCTTATTAATCCATTATCCACATTCACTTCAAGTTGACTCAACATTCGTTTTTCACCTTTTTCCTTATTTGACTTACCAAGTGTGATTTGTGTATGTGTATGTTATTTTTTTTTAAGTAGTCAGTTTACGCATCTTGTATCTCTCAC
>NC_136971.1:28340569-28403069 GCF_032717465.1 Coenobita brevimanus
TGTATTAATTTATATTAAGTAAGTAACCATGGTCCTACCTACAGCTAAACAGAAATAATAAAACCACGTTAGTGTGGGAGTTATGTACTGTATGTGGGTGCCATGCACTGTACATTCCTAATTCTCCATGCACGAATGATGACTCATTCAAGGGGGGGGGCCTCCAAATTCCCGGAATAGATCGATAGCATGGGTTAAAGAAATACTTCCCAGTAGGCACCACTTGCATGCACAATGAATCAGTCTGCCACGTGGCATCGCACTAAGAGGATTGAGTCTGTATTTCTAGAACATTTTCTTTGTGCACGTGACTTCTGCAATTTTCGTCCTCAAACCACTATGGCAAATATGAATGAGCAAAGAGTGTGCATTAAATTTTGTTTTTTGCTTGGAAAAACCGCGGCTTAGGCAGTGACAATTCTTCAGCAAGCTTTCAAGGAGCAGGCTATGAAAAAATGCACAAGTCTATGAACGGTATGCTCGTTTTCAGAAAGGCAAGATCTCAGTCCAGAACTCTCCACGTCCTGGTCATCCTTGAACCTCTTGAAGTGATGAAAACATTAAGAAAATTCAACAGTCATTTTTGGAAGATCGTCGTCTCATTTTTGACGAACTAGTGGAGGCCTCATGCATTTCTTGGAGTTCAATTGAACTGATTTTGTGACAAGATCGTGGCAAGCACAGAGTCTTAGCAAAATTCATCCCCTGTCTTTTAACAGATATCAAAAAGCAAATCGTGCCAACATGTATCACGACTTGGAAAAAAAGTTGAAAAATGACCCACAATTTCTTTCAAGGGTCATACAGGGTGCCAATACCTGGGTTTACAGGTATGACCCCAAAATCAAGCAGCAGTCCTGTTAGTGGAAAACACCAGCATCTCCAAGACCGAGAAAAGCGTGTCTGGCCACGTCCAGGATCGAGACAATGTTGATCTTGTTTTCTGACATTGAGCAAGTTGTCTTTGCAGCATTTCTTCCCTGTGGACGGACTGTGAACCAGTAGTTTCACATTACAGTGCTGCTAAGGCATCTATGGGAATGCATCAGGCGCAAACGTCCAGAGCAGTGGGGCACCCAGAAATGTTTCTTGCATCGCGACAATGTCCCAGCACACATCATGCTGTCAGTTCAGCAATTTTTTGGCAAAAACATCGTTGTTGTTGCTCTGCACTCGTCATACTCGCCAGATCTCGCCGCTTGTGATTTTTCCTTGCTCCCCAAGATTAAGTCAGAAAAAATCAAGGCTATAAATGCAAGAGTCTCTGGACAAGGAGACAAAAGATGACTATAGCAAATGTTTCTAGGAATGGGAAAAGCACTGGGACAAATGTATAGCATTTCAAGGAGAGTACTTTGAGGGGAACTAAAATAAATTTCCTGCAAGTTTTGTGATGAAGCTTTTTGTTAATAATTACGTAAATTTGGGGATCCTTTCTCTTATGTGGGGTAGGAAGTAAATTGCATCACTAATTTATAACCAGTGCCAAACCTTTGTTTCTGTTTTAATGTGTCTTATCACCAACATTCACCATCTTGACCGCATGATCGTGGTATAGAGTTTAAAGACACAACACAAGGAATATAAATATATTGGCGAAAAATAGATCATGGGGGAGGAGAAACAAAAAACTTACCTCTCTTTCAGATCTAAGGTAAGTAGTCACACGCCGCCATGGTGAACTGGTCAGCTCTCCCAAACTATATCACTGCATATACACCGATCTTAGCGGATCTGTACGAGATTACATCATCTCGTACGGGCCAAGGCAACTCCTCCCTATGCACGCACTGCAACTATGCTCAAACTTGCCGCATGTGACACTGGGTAACACAGAGTTTATTACATAAAATCCCATCAACATCCCCATCCTCGTCACCCACTGCCCTACTACACCCTAATTCACACATGCTGTTGCCACCTATCGTGCATTCTCTGGTACCTGAGGCCCTGTTTTGTATTATATATATTTTATATTACCCCTTAGATTACATTCTGTGAAGGGAAATGTTTTGTACTGGAGACGTTAGATGAAGAAAATACCTACTACAAAGCCAAAGATCCTCCCTATATTGCGAAAAATCGTTTGGTAATAGTTTAATTTGAAAAAGAAAACTTCATATTTTAATATTCGCAACAGCGCCATCCTCTCCCCTCAGTGTCCTGTCACTCCCGAATTAACTCATGGTATTGCTACCACTCGCACTTTCTACTGCCCTGTGTTCTCATTCCTTTCACCTCAAAGAATGTCTTGCAACACCCACCCTCTCGAAAGGAGACCGGATAATATTTGTGTGTGTGTGTGTGTGTGTGTGTGTGTGTGTGTGTGTGTGTGTGTGTGTGTGTGTGTGTGTGTGTGTGTGTGTGTGTGTGAACCAAACAACTCAGATTTTATTTTCAAAATTGGTGGAGAGGTACAGGAACAGCCAATGAGTTGAATATACATATGTACAGTCAGGGAAAGTTCCGCATTACCCACTGTTCGGAGCATTGGTGGTCGACGAATACTCACGAAGCAGCAGCCAGACCCCACATGTCTGGTAACTGTGGGTCGGAGGGAGAGTGGCCGGAGGTGGGAGGGTTTGGAGAGTTGCTCATGTCACAGTATCAACACATGTTCACTTCAAAGGTATGCTTCTTTGGGTTCGCTTTGTCATGTTTGATAGGAATGATAGTTACAGAGACTGATTTGATTAGGACTTCCCATGTCATTCTGACTATAGGAAAACGAAAAACATGTTAATCGTTCATGTATATTATTTTAGTATTATTATTGCACACTACCCTTGACTAAGTGCGAGATGAATAATTGCCAGAATAACACTGAAAATGTTTGCAGGCGGATGTCTACAGTGGGACGACAGAGGATAAATAAACAAATTTAAACGAATTTACGCACACACACACACACACACACACACACACACACACAGATCTATCTATCTATCTATATACCGCAGATATATACATATAGATAGATAGATAGATACCGGGGAGAGAGAGAGAGAGAGAGAGAGAGAAATACTGTAATGTAGTGGTTTTAATTTCTAGTCAACACAAAATATAAAAATATGTTACATCATTATGAATATCTCCTGGGGAAACGTCTCATGTTAAATAAAATGAATGATAGCATTCAAACTTCTGTCCGAACCCAGCAAACTTCCATAACTTTCCTGAAAACACTAGCTCTACAGACATTCAAGTAATTTTCTTCATAAAATCCTAGCATCATATTGTCACCTATCCTTACTAAATAACTCAAACACACCGTCCAAATGAAATATTGCACACCCACACGTGATTCCCAATCTATCACTAAACCCTCCTCTGACCCCGGTCTCCCGCCTCCCCCTCCTTCACACTCACAGTTACCAGACGTGTGTGCTCTGGCTGCTGCTGCACATTCATTCGTCTCACACCAGTGCTTCGGGAGGTGGGTAATGCGGAACTTTCCCTGACTGTACATAGTATCCACATCTATCTCTCTATCAGTCTATCAGTCCATCTCTCTCTCTCTCTCTCTCTCTCTCTCTCTCTCTCTATTACAGAAATTTGTTTAACCTGTTTTTGTTCTTGTTACAGAAATTTGTTTAACCTGTTTTTGTTCTTGTTACTGAACCCTGGGTTGCCTGACGAAGCAGACTCGTCGCTTGCAAGATAGCATTTGCCTCCATGGGGTTGTCCTATAAATTCTTTACAAGTGCTCGTGGGCCCTTCGGGCCCTCTCGCGCTTGCTCCTGCTGAGGGCTCTCGCACTGCGCGCTCGCTTTCTCGTGCTTTGCACTCGTTTCCTTGTGCTTTGCACTCGTTTTCTCGTGCTTCTCACTCGTTTCCTTGTGCTTCGCGCGCGCGTTGCGATCATTTCAGGTAACCCGAGTCACGTTTATGTGCTGTTCTAGTCTAACGTTGTCACTATCAGCCATCAAGGCGACATCGAAGGGCTCATGATGGTCAGTTATGTAGTGCTCTAGTCTAACGTTGTCACTTGGATTTTTTGCAGCTAACCAATTGATCGTGTTATTTGCGGTTTCGGGAATGGAACCCAAGTTGTCCGCAGCAATTCCGAGATATTAACCACTCGGCCACAGCAAACGACAGCGCGCCGGGAGCAGCGTTTGTTGGTCAAACTTTGATCACTCATTAAATAAAGTAAAAGTTTTTCAGTCGTGATGGGACCAAGTTTTTTCACATCAGCGAATTTTTTTGCTATTTTTGTGCCAATTTTGGTGCGATTTGAATATGTAGTTTCGACTGCCCAAAACACACACACACACACACACATATAGGACTACATAATAGATAGATAGATAAATAGATAGATAGAGAGACAGATAGAAGCAGGAAGTCAAATGATGAGAAGGTGTTGTGTCTGCGAGAATCGAGCAGCGCTAAACATGCTTACACGGAGGAAAGCTGACGACAGCGGCCAGTAAGGAGATGATGCAGTTAGCTGTCAGCAGTCCTCTCGTGAGAAAGATCTGGTAACCATGAGGAACCCCTGCTACACCAGATTTTAGGAAAGAGAGTTTAGAAGGAGACAAGCGACCCTAGAGAGAGGTCGAGACGGAGATTAGCCTTAGAACAGAGAGAGAGAGAGATAGCGAGACAGGGAGGTAGCTACCCGGGACTTATACTCTTATACCTGTTTAATATTTCCAAGACAAATAAAAATAGTCCCATACTATTCTTTACCTCTCCCGTCACTACATGACATCTGGTGGGGAAACTACTACAAGATATAAAAGCCGCTCGACCACAAGTCTAAAATATACTTCTCTAAAAGTAACTACAAAGTCTTTATGACATTTGGTGGCAGCGAACGTATACGAACCTCGTCTACGAATCAACATTAAATTCCTACAAAATATCAAGATTGAAAACAACCAACAACATCAGCTCCTGACAGTATTCTCTCCATCCTGCCCCCTCCGTCTCCCAGATCATTACGCTGATGCAGAGGTCAAGAGATCACCGACGCCTTGCAAGTAGCTTAATGCATAATTGTGTTGGCCTTATAATTGTAGTTAAAGTTACATAAAAGTTACATCTTGTTAATGCAACTGTTACATAATTGGCAGGACTACATAATAGATAGATAGATAAATAGATAGATAGAGAGAGATCACATAACAAACAAATGAAAATAAGTGTAAATGTTACTATATATGCCAAAATACCACATAAACTACAAACAAAAAAAAAGCAAATTGAGTCTCCACAAACAAGTGGCATGACACATCATCACTATCATCGACCGCAGCATATGTTAGGACTGCAGTTATTACAATTATGTTACTCCATATTATAATTTTGTAACTACAAACGATATGTAACAATTATGTAACGACAAACGATTGCATTATGTTACACTAACTACAGTTATGTACCTACAAACGATATGTAACAATTATGTAACGACAAACGATTGCATTATGTTACACTAACTACAATTATGTACCTACAAACGATATGTAACAATTACGTAACGACAAACGATAGCATTATGTTACACTTTGCCAATTATGTAACAGTTGCATTAACAAGATGTAACTTTTATGTAACTTTAACTACAATTATAAGGCCAACACAATTATGCATTAACACAATATTTAGTAACAATTCATAAAATGTTACAATTATGTAGTACCACAATGTTAGTACAATATTATGTCATACAATTATAGCACAATTCTATATTACCAGTATCATCATACAAGTTAGATGAAATATTAGACATTACTAAAGTGATAACTCAAATATGTAATGTATAACTTAGCAATATTACCATTGCACAATTATATTGCATTTATTCAAATATGTATACAACTTATTTAAAATGTAATATTACTGAATAATCACTATTTACTATGAATAATATATGTATACAATATTCATACAATTATGTTACTTTACAATATTATGTATTTCACTTAATTAGCTTATAAGTTCATTATAATGTGTATGTAGTATGTATTAATATATTATAACTATTAAATGTCGATGGTACGCCATTTTCGCGCGGCCGAGCAAATATAGGACTACATAATAGATAGATAGATAAATAGATAGACAGAGAGACAGATAGAAGCAGGAAGTCAAATGATGAGAAGGTGTTGTGTCTGCGAGAATCGAGCAGCGCTAAACATGCTTACACGGAGGAAAGCTGACGACAGCGGCCAGTAAGGAGATGATGCAGTTAGCTGTCAGCAGTCCTCTCGTGAGAAAGATCTGGTAACCATGAGGAACCCCTGCTACACCAGATTTTAGGAAAGAGAGTTTAGAAGGAGACAAGCGACCCTAGAGAGAGGTCGTGACGGAGATTAGCCTTAGAACAGAGAGAGAGAGAGATAGCGAGACAGGGAGGTAGATACCCGGGACTTATACTCTTATACCTGTTTAATATTTCCAAGACAAATAAAAATAGTCCCATACTATTCTTTACCTCTCCCGTCACTACATGACATCTGGTGGGGAAACTACTACAAGATATAAAAGCCGCTCGACCACAAGTCTAAAATATACTTCTCTAAAAGTAACTACAAAGTCTTTATGACACACACACACACACACACACACACACACACACACGTCTTAAAGGCCTTTGCATAAACTTGTAGAGAAGTTATATATATATTAACTTGTGGACGAGCGGTTGTTATACTTGAGTAGCTTTGTAAGTAGATGATCTTCGTTCCCATTTGTCATGCAATGACAGGAGAGGTAAAGAATAGTATGGGATTATTTTTATTAGTCTTGGAAATATTAACAAAGTCTCTCACACACGAGTGAAGTTAAGTAGAGTCCCGCAGCTACCTCCCTGTCTCACTCTCTCTCTCTCTCTCTCTTTCTCTCTCTTCCATGTTGCTAAGCCCTTCTCCCTACTACCTGCCTGTTGTATGGCCTGTCTCCTTCTGCCTCTGCTTCCTAAATTCTGGTGTAGCAGGGGTCGTGTCACGTGTGTTACACTGTGGTTGGAAAGTTCTAGAAGCCTGTGTGTGAGTATGTGTGTATGTGTGTGTATGGTCACGAGGCGCTGTCGTGTGCCTATAAAGCATTCCTTGAGTTAAGAGTGTGTAAGCATGTTTAGCATTGCTCGATTCTCGCAGACACAATACCTTCTCATCATCTGACTTCCTGCTTCTATCTGTCTCTCTATCTATCTATTTATCTATTTATCTATTATGATTTGCAATTATAATATGGAGTCCTGACATGCTCGGCCGCGCAGCCTTCATGAAGGTCCTCCGACAGCAATTATCATTGACATATGCTAATCTATTAGTACATAATATTGATTATAATATTGTATACATATAATATTCATAGTAAATTGCAATGATTCAGTAATATTAAATTTTAAACAAGTTGTGTACATATTTGAATAAATGCAATGGTTGTTGTATGACATTTTGTAAAATGTGTATGTATAACAGACATACGCATATAATTGTGCAATGGTAATACTGCTAGGTTATACATTACATATTGAGTTATCCCTTTAGTAATGTCTAATATTTCACCTAACTTGTATGATGATAATGGTAATACAGAATTGTGGTATAATTGTATGACTTATAATATTGTAGTAACATTGTCGTAATACATAATTGTAACATTGGGAATTATTACATAATTGTATTGTAATTGTTACATTGTAGTAACATTGTAGTAATACATAATTGTAACATTTTATTAATTGTTACATAATATTGTGGTAATGCATAATTGTGTTGGCCTTATAATTGTAGTTACAGTTTGTTAATGCAACTGTTACATAATTGTGTTGGCCTTATAATTGTAGTTAAAGTTACATAAAAGTTACATCTTGTTAATGCAACTGTTACATAATTGTTACATATTGTTTGTAGTTATATAATTGTAGTTAAAGTTACATAAAAGTTACATCTTGTTACTGCAACTGTTACATAATTGTTACATATTGTTTGTAGTTACATAATTGTAGCAAGTGTAACATAATGCAATCGTTTGTCGTTACATAATTGTTACATATCGTTTGTAGTTACATAATTGTGATAATTGCAGTCCTGACATTGAATCCGGTCATGCTCCTGTCGATGATATGATGTGCCATGCCACTAGCTTGTGGAGACAACAATTTGCTTTTTGTTTCACTTATAGAAGGAGTTTATGTGGTATTTTGGCATTTGTAGTACCATTTACGCTTATTTTTATTTGTTTGTTAAGTGATCTTACTCTATTACTTTTTATTTATTTCTTTTTCTTTTTTTTTATTGATTTTCTATAGTTTGTTTTTCTTCGTTTGTCTACGCTTTTTCTGTGTTGTTCATGATTGCATAATTGCCGGTTAAATCCCTTGGAACCCTTTTTAAAGGTTTAGTTTATATTGCACAGATATTACTGAAAATTATATTATATAGTCCCATTTTTTGTTATTTTATATAAAAAAAATATATACTGTATACACTATATACAGTATTAACTATATACACTGACTTGTTCTTCACTTGTACCTATCGTAGGCAACGTATGTGTCAGCACTGTGTGGAAATCTTTGTCTTCACGAATGTGTTGAAGATGTTCATTCTTGCTAACGTCATTTGTGTTGGCCATTTTTTTTTCTGGTTTTCCTTGTAACTTAATTTATATGTTTCCACTAGGTAGCTTTAATTAATAAATGTTTAATACAGTTCTTTTAATCGCTCACTGAGTAACTGTGATAGTATATTTTATTTATCACTTTGTAGATGAAATAATGTATAGCTGTATGTATGCAACACGTACGAGGGGTGATTAGAAAGAAATGACAGTGAGTCCATAAACTTTTATTGGCATGAAGAACTATCAAACTATGACTCACATTCTTTCAAAGTACTCCTCTCCAACCTCTATGCAGCGTTCCATTCTCTTTCTCCACTTCATGAAGCAAGCGTGGTACTCTGAAGACGGTATACTTCGGAGTTCTGAATTGACGGTCCGTGTCAAGTCTTGGATGCGATGAAATTGCTTCCCAGCGATGGCAGATTTAATTTTTGGAAACAACCAAAAGTCACAGGGAGCCAGGTCAGGGGAGTAGGGTGGGTGGGGGAGCAGAGTTATACCTTGTTGTTCCAGGTACTGCATAGTGAGGCGAGCTTTGTGGGGTGCAGCATTGTCGTGGTGCAGCAAAAGGCGAGACCGACGGCGGGTTGGTGTGGTGTTGGCCTTGTGTTCCAAGACTTGTGGAAGGACCTGGTCTGTGTAGTATTGGGCTGTGATAGTGGACTTTTCAGGCATCACATCCACGCATATTGGTCCTTGAGAATTGAAAAAGATGGTGAAAAGGCGCTTCCGGCTGCGAAATCCTTCCTTCAAAATCTGAGGTCGAGGGTCTTCATCGCCCAACCACACCATGTTTGACTGCTTGTCACGGGTTGTGAAGAATGAAATCCAACACTCATCTCCAGTAGCAACATCTGAGAGCCGTTTTGGACCATTTGGTTCAAATTCAGCAAGCCAGACACGACAAATCCTCGCCCGTTCAGCCTTTTGCTCATCAGTCAACAAATGGGGTATCCATCGACAACACTTCTTCCTCAGGTGTAATTGTTCATGCACGATGTCATATGCACTCCCATAACTGATATCAAGCTCCAAGGCTAAGAACCTAAGAGTTACAGTTGGATCCTCGTCAAAAGATGGACCGTGCACGGACAGTTGTTGCTTCGGTCACGGATGTCCGGGGGCGTCCAGAGCGTTGTTCATCTTTCAATTCAGTTTTTCCTGCTGTGAAAGCACGAATCCAGCGGGAAACAGTTTCCAGGGAAGGAGTAGTGTCTGGATAAACTTGTAATAATTCCCCTCGAATCTCTGTTGCTTTCTTTCCGAGTTTCCACCTCGTAAAAATGTAGAACCTGCAGCCTTCTTTCGAGTAATCCATGTTTCTGGCCAGAGAGCAAAAACTAGAGTGAAGCATTCACTCACAACAATAAAACAAGAAAAGGCAGGCATACGGCGACAAGTTGAAACTCGTAAGGACAGGCAACTCTGCACTCTCCTTGCTCCCCTACCTCCCATCATTCAAGGTTTTCATGTTATAGCACGAACTGTCATTACTTTCTGATCACCCTTTGTATTTTATGTAGGAATAAATGGTAACACTCTTTGGTAGTAAATAAATGCTATAATAAATGAATAAATATATACAGTGTAGAATATTTAATGTTGGTGATTATTTAGTGTTTGAGTTATGAAGATAATTGAAGTAGGTATATGTATTTAAGTTGTAACTACACAGCAGGTTTTATATGTTTGTGCAAAATGTGTTGTCTATCACTGTGTATCGTATAAATGAAGTAAATATGTAACTCACTAATTTTTACCGTGGTGGAAATGGTGTGAGTGGTGTTGCACGTGGTGATA
This sequence comes from Coenobita brevimanus, assembly GCF_032717465.1. Lineage (NCBI taxonomy): Eukaryota > Metazoa > Arthropoda > Malacostraca > Decapoda > Coenobitidae > Coenobita > Coenobita brevimanus. The sequence goes on from NC_136971.1 coordinate 28,350,953, forward strand.
GCGTTGTTCTTCACGGGTTGATTGACGTGTTGTGGGGTGTCAGACACACGGCTTGGCGTCGTATCAGCACACGTATGCTGACGTCGACTTCCCACACTGGTAGCTGCGGTGAGTAAATGAGTAGCGATGAGTAATTTGAGTGAAGATAAGTGAGTAAGATGAGTTGTGAATATGGGCTTGGTATTTGCTTCGTCATCTTGACCTCTTCACTCCTGCGTCAGCGGTGGAGGTTGGGTGGATGTAGCAGAGAGAGGAGGGTGAGGTCTGGTGGTTGTGAGTTGTGAGTCGTATCTCACTCTTCGTTAGTTTGTTTTGTTTTTTCTTTCTTTATGTATTCTTGGTCCTTTTTTCTTGTGATTTACTCGTTGTAGGATGAAGACTGCCACTACTTGTAGGAGCGTGTAGAAGATTATAAGTTGTTACTTGTAGTTGATTGTAGATGGTTGTAGATCGTTGGTTCGTCGTAGAAATTGCAAGATTGTTTGTATCAGTACTTTGTTAAACTACTTGCAAGGCGTCCTGTGACCTCTTCACCTCTACATCAGCGTGATGATCGGGGAGACGGAGGGGGGGGATTGGAGAGAATACTGTCAGGAGCTGGTTGTGAGTTGTCGGTTGTGAGAGGTATTTTTTGTTTTCAATCTTGATATTTTGTAGGAATTCATTGTAGAACTGAAGCTAATCTTGTAGAGTCTCGCCTGCTTTTGTAGAAATTCACTGTTGATTCAAAGACGAGGTCCGTACTTTCGCTGACCACCAAATGTCTTAAAAAGGACTTTGTAACTCCTTTGTAGTGATGATTTATATATATTAGCTTGTGGACGAGCGGTTGTTATACGTGAGTAGCTTTGTAAGTGGATGATCTTCGTTCCCATTTGTCATGAAATGACAGGAGAGGTAAAGAATAGTATGGGACTATTTTTATTAGTCTTGGAAATATTAACAACGTCTCTCACACACAAGTGAAGTTAAGTAGAGTCCCGCAGCTACCTCCCTGTCTCGCTCTCTCTCTCTCTCTCTCTCTCTCTCTCTCTTCCATGTTGCTAAGCCCTTCTCCCTACTACCTGCCTGTTCTATGGCCTGTCTACTTCTGCCTCTGCTTCCTAAATTCTGGTGTAGCAGGGGTCGTGTCACGTGTGTTACACTGTGGTTGGAAAGTTCTAGAAGCCTGTGTGTGAGTATGTGTGTATGTGTGTGTATGGTCACGAGGCGCTGTCGTGTGCCTATAAAGCATTCCTTGAGTTAAGAGTATGTAAGCATGTTTAGCATTGCTCGATTCTCGCAGACACAATACCTTCTCATCATCTGACTTCCTGCTTCTATCTGTCTCTCTATCTATCTATTTATCTATTTATCTATTATGATTTGCAATTATAATATGGAGTCCTGACACACACACACACACACACACACACACACACACACACACACACACACTCACACACACACACACACGGCTACTGCTATAGTATATTAGATACCGTTGATGTTGTGTCCGCGTATTAGTGTGGAATAATGCTGTGTGCTGCTCCTTTATGCATGTTAAGTTATGTCAGTGTATTCTACAAGCAGGGCATGTGTCATTTGTGATTCCAACCGACCCTAATCTAAGCTGGTATCTGAGGAAGGCTGGGTGATGTCCTGATCCAAGCCTAGCAGCTTGGTGTACTCGATCGGGTCTATTTAAGGATGTCTCTAATAGGTAAATTTAGGGAGGGGTGAATTTGTAGCTTTAATCGAGGTGTTGCACTGCCCTGCGTGTGAAGTGAGTATGTAGATGCTTCTTCATCACTAATGTACGAATGACAATCACTAATGCACGAATGACAAAGTCGAAGAAGGTCTGGTAATGTTCGTGGTGATAATTTTGTGTGTCTAGTTGTGTTGTTTGACCTTATCATATTCTGACAGGGGTGTTCTGAGTTAGCACAGGCTGCTGCATTGAACTGTGTGCCGCACCTTGGTAGATATTCCCTGACAGGGAGAATTTTAATTTCAAAATGTCAGTGAGCTGTGGAAGTGGTTTTGGTACAGCCCGTTATGATGCATAGCATGTTCTGTATGATCTGCAAGATGTTGTAGTGGATTCTAGGTGGGATATGGGTCCATTTCGGGGAGGTACAGGACATCCCTGGTCTATCCTAGCGTGTTGCTCGTAGAGCAGGAGGAGTGTTTCTTTTTGCAGTCCAACGTCTGTTCCTGCAAGTTGCCCTAAGTGCGTTGAGTCTGTGGGTACACCATTTCTTGATGTCTTGTGTGCAGTCCTTGAAGGTTAGACCAGTGTAATATATCACTTCAAGGATCTTAGTGATGGGGGGGAAGGAGTGGCACAGGACCACTACACTGTTAACCCATGGAGTGCGGTAGAAGGGCTGCAAAACAGGCTCTGTGATCTAGCAATGTGGCAAATTTTGCGAACACTGGAAAATTACTTCAGATATACATCATCTTGGTAATTGTCTGATACACCTTCCCATGAAATATATTTGCTCAGCTCCCCACAATTACGTAGTTATTGTGGTTGGATATTTCCCAATTGGTGACAAACTGGCTTACTACACGAACAGGAAATACTCCTGTCAGTGTATGATGAGATGCCAGTTAGACCAGTAAGCCATAACTTGAGCAAAGCGTTCTGGTTTCGATAATTTGCTTGACTTTTCCCCTATTCCCTTACCCGCTGTCGACTTTGCACTTGATTTTAGTATCAATAAACGTTTTTTTCTAGGCAGTTCTGTGCCTTCATCGGGTGCAAACACCATAGTCAATGTATCAGAAAGTTTATGAATTTCACTTACAGTAGTTCCTCCTTCTTTATTCCTGGACTCAGCTTAAGGAGTGAGGAGGAGAGATAATTAAACAAAAGCAGCCTAATATCCCATACAAATTGCATGTCCCTACAAGAAACTTTGTGGTGTGTTGCTAAAAATCCTGCTCATATGAGGTAAGTCACAGGTTCCCAGAGTTTATCCAAATAAGGTAAGCTGCATGCTACAGGTTAAGAGCGATGATAGGGGAGCACCTGTAGATGTTCTCGCTGCAGTTGATGATTGTGGAGGCGATTTTGCCAGGAGCGTTCATCAGCCTGTTCCCTCGATCCACACTTAAAGTGTGTTGAGGCAGTCTTTTTACAGTGTTCTCACTGTGCCTGTGTTGAGATATGAGGTTGTTATAGTACTGTAATCTGCATATAAGGTTAGGAGAGAAGTGCATGCTTGGGTTGAAAAGTATGGTTGAACGAACGAAGACCTGTGGAACTCCGTTAGGAAAGTTCCATGTTCATGATGACTAGCCAACGTAATGTTTGTCTATCAATTAGGTAGTTGACAAGTCAGCATTTGTTGTTGTTCTCCATGATTGTGATGTTCAGTGTGGCGATAAGTTAGCACTGGATGATGCAATCAAATGCTTTGCTGATTAAGAAAATAAAAAAAGTGTATGTTCCCCGGTTTGCACAGAATGGATGCCGTCAGATGTGTGTTCTATGAAGTTTGGCAGTAAGGGGTCTGTGGAGCGTAGTGCTCTAAACCTGCGTTGTGAGGGAGCAAGGGTGATTTGATGTGTGACTTTGTAAAGACTTAGGTGTATGATTATATTGGATAGCGTGCACAATAGTGTTATGGGTTTGTATGAAGAAGGTGTGTTGGTTTCTTGTTTGGTTTAAGCACAGTATTGATATTTCCAAGTTCCCAGATGTTGAAAATGCTGCAATGTAAGTATCAGTAGTTGCCGATATTTGGAAGTGCTTGGATGCTGTCGGGATCCAAGTTTTTCAGGTGTAGTTTGCTGATGTCATCCAGCCCTGTGCTTGTAGAGTTCCTTATTTTCTTGATAATGTTACGCATCTGTTCTGGAATGAAGGAGGCTACGTTGTCGTTGAGTGAAAAGAACCGCCTATGCAGTGAATCATGTTTTCTAACCCGGTGTGTGTGGTGTAAGGTGACTAATTTTAGTGTACCGGTCTACGAATACGTTTGCTTGTTCGTTGTAAGAATGGATGTGCTGGGTGTTGGTAGTGATAGTGCGTGAGTCTTGGAGATTTTGTTTTTTATCTGTAGAGCCAAAAGAGGTCTGTGAAGTGGGTGAGTGGCATTACATGGGTTTTCCTATTTTTCCTTTTTGTGTTAATTTTGTTTTCAGTTTTGTTGCTATTTTCTGGATCCGTGTGTGTGTGTGTGTGTGTGTGTGTGTGTGTGTGTGTGTAAGGGGGAGGGGAGTTGTGTTTAAGTTAGTCACGTTGTTTTAAGTAGCGAGTAACCACCAGTAAAGTTTAAGTTGTATTATTTTCTGTTGCATCTTTATCCTGTAAACTGGAGTAGTTAGGGTCCTTTCTTAATACGACCCATGGTGCCTGCTGATTGCCTTCCCCCCAGTTCGCCCCCCAGTCATCAACACCCCAGTTTCCTCATGCACCATTACCCTTAACAAAACTTTTATCCACCTCCAATTTACTCTCTCCACTCTCATTGCCTTCTATTTCATACAGTTCTCCCCTGTAATCACTCTCACAACTTTCCTCACTATCCTGATGCACAATTAACTCCTGACTTTCCGTACACGACACACATTCTCTTCCACCGCTCATTTCGTCACAGCATCATTCCTCGGACAGTCTCATTCCTTTTCCCTTTCTCTCCCGCTTTTCGTTTTCTCTTTCACAACACACAATCTGTCCTACCTATCCATCTACCCTATTGGTCCTCTTCACATTCATCTACTCCCTCCTATCCTCATACGCACTCCCTTCATTCCCATTTCCTCCTCCAGTCATTCTCCTTTCATCCATTCTTTCCTGCTCAGTTTCCCTTTCTCTCACTTCCCCCTTTTTTTTCCCTTCTCCTTTTCCCCTCCCATACATCATACATATTCATTTTGTTACCGTTTTCTTCCCAGCATCATTCCTCTAACCCCTGCTTCTCCATTTCCCCTCCCATTCACAATTTCAGGGCAGTTTTCCTCTCCTGCCATTCCCCCTTTGTCGCATTTCACATCCTTACCTTCCCTTTTCTGTTTCCAACCCCTTACACAACACATACACTTTCACTACTGCTCTTACCATTGCATTATTTCTCCCACTCTAGTTCTTCCATTTTCCCATGTTCCTTCCTTACATATCACATCCTCTTTTCTACTATTACTTTCACATCTCCAGTGCCCGTATTCCTTTTTCTTCCTTTTCTTCCTTAAGCAACACATTTCTCTTTCATCACTCTTCTCTTCATTCCTCCATTCCTTTCACATCCGTTTTTCGTCTCATTTCTCTTTCCTTACATAACACACACACACACACACACACACACACACACACACACTTCACTGCACTATAACTACCACATTCCTTATCCTTTTCACACAACCGCCCATCATTCTTTCTCCCTGTCCCCTTCCTTCTTCTTTATGTCTCAGTAACACTCCTCTGCCATTACCCATCGGTTTACCATCGGTTCACACAAACTAACTTTCTCCTCTGCCACCGCCTCTTTCGCCCAGTCACATTCATCCGATCCGTTCATTACATTCTCCCGCTACAGCACACCAACTCGCTTTACACACATCTCGCCCTCGCTTTCCTCTCACCACCACAACTGCTTCCCCATACACTGCATCCAGCCCTCGCACCTCTCTCTCCCCTACCACACCACAACTACTCCCACTACACAACCCTGCACCTCCCTCTCCTACACTACACCACAAATGCTGCTACTACCACACATCTCCCTCTCCCGACCATACCACAGTTCCTCCCCCAAACAGCATCCAGTCCCATACAGCTCCCCCATCACACCACAACTACCCCCTCTTTCAATACAACAGCCAGTGCCCACACCTTCCTCTTTCTTAGTACAGTACTTTCACTTCCATTTCGCACTCCTTTCTTTCACATTCACATCAGCTCATGCTTTTCCATATCACTGTTCCTCCCTAACGTCACCTACATCTCTCTCTCTCTCTCTCTCTCTCTCTCTCTCTCTCTCTCTCTCTCTCTCTCTCTCTCTCTCTCTCACTCGTTCGCAATACTATCTACATCGCGCTTCTTCCTAGCCATCAACAACAACAATTTACCTCTCCCTACTTCCCTTCCTTTCACACAACCCAGCATCCACGTCTCCCTCTCCCACTGTCACAACTCATAAGCGCCTGACTTACCACACCTTAGCCTTGTCAAGACTGTGACATTTCTACAAATCTGTTCAAGGTAACACAAACTGGGTAAGTCACTGGACCCTGGTTGTACCTGGTACCATTAACTCTCTCATGACAAAAACAAATGGAGTATTCTATTCCAGCTAACACAAGACTATTTTATTTAGCTGAGTGAGTCATAGGGATAGGTGTGGTAATATCAGGTCCATTAACTTCTCATGGTCGAGAGGACTCGTGTTTTAAGCTAACGTTAAAAGAGTTTCTTCAGCTAAATAAGTCATAGAACTATAAGTGTTAGTATCCTTCGTTGGCCTGATACGACCTCTCTCACCCACACCAGTGTTGTCCTACGCCATTATCCTTGCTGCGGTACCCAACTGTACATCTCACAGTTCCTCTACCACATATCACCTTTTTTTTTTTTTTTTTTTTTTTTTTTTTTTTTCACAGCAGATTTGATAAAAAGAAAGAAGAATATGGAAAAAGTTTAAAAATTCAACCACATGATCGATGGCTTCACAATAAGTTCTGTTGCTGTTCGCCCTTATTTTTCCCCAAGACAAACATTTCTCAGTAGGTATTGTACATCGTATTAAATTTATTAAATTGGTTCATTGAAAAAATTAGCAAGCATACCCGTTTATGAAAGTTAAGGGATATTGTTTTCAAACGTTTCGTCAACTGCAGTATTTTAAAATGTAAAAACGGAATAATTTCGGATTCTTTTTGTTCGACTAGCACTCAGATTTTTTCCTCTCTACATCAACACCCTCAGCCTTTTCTTCTTACCCTGAAGTCTTTCCACTGTAGACTTCCTTTCATACATTCTCACAATCCAAGTTCTTTCTCTTCAGTTCACACCTTCTTTTTATCACCTTACTACGCCATATTACTTTCCTACAGTTTTGCTCTTCCTTTTACACACTTCAAGTATAACTCTCCACAGTCGTTCTCTTTTACCAGTCCATCACATGGTCTCCACAATACACTCATAATCCACGCTGTACTTCCTACTTGCCTTCCCTCTTCCCCTGTCACATCACTACACTTTCTTTGTCGCAAGAAACTTACTCACTCCTTTTCTCACTTCCCTGACCTCCCCACCCCGACCTTCTGCCATTCTATGGTCACCCAACACGAAATATTTCCTTATACAATGCACCACCTTTCCCCTGTTTTCACCATCCGTACGTCCCCATTTCTTTGTCATCCCAGCATAAGACATTCCTTCCACAATGTGCTTCCCTTCATATTTTTCTCGCACTTCAAGTAGATCCTCTCCAGCTCCTTCCCTCCCACTGAATCCAGTATCACCCTTCCCATCCCTTCGTTGTCCCACCTCTACACCGATTTCCTGTCCCCTCCGTACGTTCCTTCGTTTCACACACACTAATTTCTCCCTTCATCCGCCCTTCTTCCCGTTGCATCAGTCTGTCCCTCCCACCACAGTCGCATCCCTGTTCCTGCTCATCCTCAGTTTGTTTGTTTTTTTAAGGAGAAGGTTTGGTCACGAAGGCACAGAGGGTAAATCAGAAAACAGTGTATATGTATCTTGTTTTCATAGCGTAAAGAACTCAAATGAAAGAATTAAACCCATTAATATTGCAGCTGTGTTTATTGCCATGATATAACAATTTCGACGTGATTTCAAAGGAGTCCAAGTCAGGTCGAAACGGTTATATATTCACAATACAGCAATTTCAGTGTGTGTGGACTTATACAGGGAAAGTGTGGTGTTGTATGGTGTAGGCTGAATGATGGTGATAGCGTTAGGGATAAGTGTTATTTTGTTGCCTTTTTTTTTTTTACCCCCCATATCATATACTTTTACGTTTTGACTGTAGAGAGTTTATTTGAGCTTAAAATCAACCATCGCAAGTTGACATATAATACAGTTCGAAATTCTTTCCTAACGGTCAAACGTACATCGTAATAATTTTTAACAGTTTTGGTGCTCAACAAAGCTTATTCAGCACAATAAAAGTGTTTCACGTTAGCCAGAATACGGTGTAGAGTAATTTGCAGCCAAAGGGTTAACTCTACCCCTTCCTGCTGTTCTATCCCGTGCACAACAATTGCCTTTAACCTTGCCTCCTCTTCACAGAAACAATCGTCCAGTTCTTACTACTTGTCAGTTCACATACCTGAACGTCATTTTAATCTTATTTAGACCAGTAAAGACTTTTCGACCCGCAGGAAGTTAAGCAAAAAATTAGCAAAGACGTCTGATAGTAGTCTAAGTAAAAAAAAAAAAAAAATATTGTGAATGCATTAACTTCCACTTTCACAACTTCTCTCTCCGAACCAACACTGCCAATAATGTCTTGCACCCCACCAAAATCCCACTCCTTCTCCCGGACCCATAAGAACACTCACTTCTTTCCTGCCATCCCGTTTACAATAACTACTCCCTCCGTACATGATCAGCTCTACCCTTCATTGCACACACTCTAGTCCCTTCCCTCCTACTGTTTACCCGCCACAGAACCCCTTTACATTACTCTCTTTGTCAAAGACACTTTCTTCTTCTTACACTGTCTTGTCTTACCTTGGCATAAATTTGCCATCTCAACATCCTGAATGCGGAGCTGCAACATGAAATTAGTTCTAGAATGTGGAGCTAGTCACGAGGAGGTGGCATGTAAAAGTTGTACAACCATAGTATCGTCTATACTGCTTCTGTATTTTGAGAAATAAGATACAGACTTACGAAAATCTCCGCCAGGAAAAGGTAAACAAACTATAGTAACATTCACTTCACATACATGCCGTAGTTATCAAACTGGAGCCAAGGCAATAAACTAGGGAGCCACATCGGGCCCCGGAGAGCCGCAAAAGTTCCAAGAAAATGAGAGGAAACTACTAAAAACAATACGTTGTTATTGCTGATTGTAACTTGTCGGATGATAATTTACACTCTGCGGTCAAGTTTTTAGTTGTTCATCATTGATGGTGGAGATTGGAATCTGAAGCAGCTGCTGTTTGCAGATGATACTGCACTGGTGACTGATTCAGAGGAGAGATTGAGACAGTTGGTAGAGGAGTTTGGAAGGGTGTGTGAAAGGAGGAATTTGAAAGTAAATGAGAATAAGAGTAAAGTGATGAAGTGTACGAGGTTGATAGATGGTAGGGGGATGAATATAGTTTTGAATGGTGAGTTGCTTGAGGAGGTAGATTGTTTTAAATATCTAGGGTCACATGTTGCTGTGGATGGAAGAATAGATGCAGAAGTGAAGTTTAGAATAAATGAAGTAGGAAAGGTGCTGGGAGGAATCAAAAAAGTGTTTAAATGTCGTTCGCTTAGAATGGATGTAAAGAGAAGGCTGTATGAGGGTGTTGTAGTACCGACTGCATTATATGGGGCTGAAACATGGAATATGGGTGTAGCAGAGAGGAAAAGTTTGAATGTAATGGAGATGAGGTGTCTGAGGAGTATGTGTGAAGTGACGCGTATGGATCGGGTGCGAAATGATGAAGGGCGAAGGAGAACTGGAGTTGTTCGGGAGATGGCTGGTAGAGTTGAGCAGAGGGTGTTGCGATGGTTTGGGCATATGGAGAGAATGGATAATGAGCGATTGGTGCAAAAGATAACTAGATCTGATGTGAGAGGTGTAAGGCTGAGAGGAAGACCACGAATAGGATGGATGGACAGTGTGAAGAGAGCGCTGGATGCGAGAGGGATGTCTGTTGAGCAAGGAAGAGTGGCTGTGCGTGACAGAAATAAATGGAGAGAAATTGTGAATAAATAAGTGATGACGCAGCCCTGAGGGGATACTCTCCCGCATTTGGTCTGATCAGCTAGTCAGGTCAGGTGCGGGTAAGGGGATGGGTCTGTTATGATGTGGCAGGGGTAAACCAGTTCTGCTGTCGGACCCTGCTGCAGATGTCACTGATTGCATTGCGCAGTTGACCCTTGTGCGGTGTGGTGCGGTGAGGATCTGTCCGTTCTCCCCTTTGGGGCTAAGATGTGAATGAATGTATTTGAATGGATGAGCAAATGGAGAGTGTGTCGTCCTGTCTTGACTACCTCCCTTTCCTTGGGGGAAGCAGCCTAGGTATATAGATAGATAGATAGATCATTTTCTGTGGGGGAATGGGGATAACTGAAATTGGCCAAGAGGATTTTTTCCCCTAAAAGGGGAAGGGAGAGGAAAATATTAAGTATAAATGCCTGTCCCCATCGTCACTTCTTTCCTTCACCTATACTTTCCTGCCCAGCATAATATCCAGCCCTTTCTTCCGTATTAACACTGATCAACCACCAGAGCACTGCCAGTTCCCCCTTCTTCGCCACATCCCACCTGATATGCCCAACACTCCACCACAGTATCCAACCTCCCCTCTCCCTTTCTCAGTCTTTCCCCCTTCCCCACGCTTTCGCCGGCCTCACACTGATCCACCGCGACAGTACTCCCGACTGTCACGCTCCACCCCTAACGAGGATCCAGAACGACCACAGCAAGAGCATCAAATGACCCTCTGAAACGGCACAGTGCTACTGCACCAACATCGCCCCAACTTTAGCACTCATTCCCACACTGTCACGCTAGGAATTTCGGGTAACAAAAATATTATTATATTTACACACACACACACACACACACACACACAGACTAAGGGCAATTTTCCTATTACATTGATTTATTATTGCAGGAAGGACAAAGAAAGGGGAGCGCACTAAATCTCCAACGTCTCTTGACCTAAAGTTGCCTGTAAACACAATTCTAAATTAAGAGAAAATTCATACTTTTTTTTTTTCTCATGTCGGTAGAGAGGTGGCCTGCAGTCCTACCGGACCCAGGTTCAAATCCCCGCTGGGGCAGGGAACATTTTAAGGATTTGAATTTAATAAAATCAGATTTTACTGATATACCAGAAGACCCGCCGGCATGTCGTAAAAATACCCCTACTAATACCAATACACCAGTCCTGTATGAGACAGCCCTAGCATGTATTTAATATGGACGGTAGGTGTTAGAGCCGAAGTGGTGACATGTAGAGGTGTATGGTATGTCGGAGGACTACTGGGCTTTGGGAGCAGGTTGTGAAGCCTATGCCCAGAGTCGGACACACACAAAAAAAAAATCCTCGGGAGGAAACGTTTCAGTTACGAAAGGGAAATAATTATCGGAATCTTTCTCCTGAACTACACATAGCTTATTCATATATCTCCCTGTACATCTATACTTTAGCCAACCTCTCATCCTGTGAGGGGTGGCCTTGACGATATGCCATCTCAGCGTTTCTGTTCCAATACTTTCATTCAGAAAATTTGTGCCATCATCACATTCATGAACGTCATCATCGTCGTCGTTATCATCATTTCTGCCCCTCATTTACATCTACAGATGGAGTGAAGATGTATAAGCATAATATTAATACAAGAAGCACTCACAGAGTGCATCCAGCAACCAGTATACTGGCCGAATATTTGACTCTGCCCAATGACCTGGGCCCACAACAGATTTCTCTTAAAATTCAGCTTCATTATGTTTCCTTAAGCACCAATATTTCCACCAACTTTGGTTCATATTAAATCAAATGTGTTTGAGCTGACTTTCCCCAGTGACCTTGACCTTTGACCTTTCCCTGTAATCTAGACCTTTGGCTGATTGTTACGAAAATCGATTTTTTTTTTTCATTCTTGTTTTAACGTGAACTCTTCCACAAAACTTAGTCTACATGACTGTGTCAGTTTACCTTTACATGTGACCTTGACTTTTGACTTTTTGTTGTAAAAAAAAAAAAAAAAAGTCAAACTCTTCAATAATCTTTAACTCATCCACCAACTTGGATCAAAATCAGATCAAAACTTTTTTGGCCAGCTCCATGCTGCCCTTAATGTTAGTTGTGTTTTCTTTCTTTCTTGTTTAATGGTAGCAGGCACTTCTACCCTTCAGAATTAACCAATTCCGTCCAAACTTGGATACAATGACCAGCCTAGGTCCTAGTTGTGTCTGCATATTTTATTTTGGTAGGCAACTACTCGTTGCCCAGCAATGGCCGCAAACCCGCATTTTTCGTAATTTTCACGTTTTGAACTGTAGAAGCATTACTAATGGGCGTAGAAAGCTCTAACTTCTTTAAGCGTAATCTTGAGTTCATTCCCTATCGGAAGTGCGCCATCCATTTTTCCCCCCTCTCCTCTAATTTCTGAGTGGCAGCCCTGTGAAGACCGACCTCAGCATCCCTAGCAACCAATACCGGTTTTCAAAAATGCTCCCCTAGTTCCTCAGAGGGTTGATGGAACTGCATGAAATCTTGCATGCTTACAGACACTCACTAGTACCACAACTTTCTACTGTACACCCATGTGCTACATTGGCCAGGTCAGGGGTCAAAGGTCATCAAGAGTAAAATCAGTGCAAATAGCTAAAATCACGACTACGCTCACGGAAAAAATTAAGGCTTTGAAGATTATTAAGATGATTCTTGGTTGGAATGTTGCACTGGAGAACCACCATACAAAAATAAAAATGACAGTGTCAAAACTCACTTCCAGTTGCTGGCAGCCTCACCTTGAAGTTGTACCTCTGGTGGGCCATTCCGCGAATTTCAAGTTCCCTAGCTCCAGACTGGATGGATGGAATCGAATGAAACTTTTCGTGCTTATAGGCATTAATGAGTATTACAAGTGTGCTTAGTACATGCATGACCTGTATCTGACACATCAGGGGTCAAAGGTTATCAAGTGCAGAAAATATGAAAAGCATTAAAATTACGACCTTGCTCACACAAAATGCTAAGGCTCCAAAGATTATTAAGCCAGGGCCATACAGAAATGACTTTTAATAACGAAACTCACTTCTGGTCATGGACAAAGCTTGGTCCGCTTTGGGCTGTCCATTGTCCCCTAAGGGTTTCTCTTGTTTAATTGTGGCAGACACTTCAACCCTTCAGAATTAACTGATTCTGACCAAACCCCGAAACAATGACCAGCCTATGACCTTGCTGTGTCCACAAGGTTTTGGCTGCTAGGCAACTACTTATTGCCTAGCAATGGCCAAAAACCTGCTTTTTCTTACTTTTCACGATTCAAGCTCCAGAAGCATTGTTAATGGCTGCAGAAAGCTCTGATTTCTTTAGGTGTAATCTTGAGGAGTACCTCGATGCAAAAATAACATTTATTGTCAAAACTCACTTCCAGTTGCTGGCAATGTCACCTAGAAGTTGTATCTTTGGTGGGCCACACTTCAAATTTCTAGTTCCCTAGCTCCACAGTGGGTGGATAGAATTTAATGAAACTTTGCATGCTTATAGACATTAATGAGTACAACAAGTGTGCTTCATACGTGCATGACCTTTATCCACCAGGTCAGGGGTCAAAGGTCATCAGAGCAGAAAATATGAAAAACGCTAATAGTACGACTTTGCTCATGTGAAATGCTAAGGCTTCGAAAATCATTAAGCCAGGGCCATGATTCTTGGATGGCATGTTGCACAGGAGTACCTCCATATAGAAATGACATTACTGTCAGAGCTCACTTCCGGTTGCTGACAAAGCTTGGTCCGCTTAGAGCCGGCCATCATCGCCTACTGCCTTGTTCATTATTTCTGTCACAGAAACTCAGGTCGAAATTGACCTTGCCCTGTGATGTTGGAGTATGACCAATTGTCTGCAATATTCATTTCCATCATTCTAGCCTGATCCTTCATTCTTTCACCAAGTTTGGTTCAAATTAGATCAAAACAGAGTTGACCTTGCACCGTGAGCTCAGTCTTTGACCTTCCATCATGTCTTTGACCTTTAACTGATTGTTCTCAAACTAATTATTTTTTTGCCTTATCTTCGATTGTTCTGGTGTCAACATCTTTTTCCATATGAAGTTGTAGTATCACACATTTTACATAATAATTTTTAAAGCTGTTTAGTCATAATTAACAGTGTGTAATGAAGTGTGAATGATGAACAACCAAATATCATTTCGCTGTTAGCTGTGGTATAGGAAGAAGGTGGATGGCAGACCACAAGGGCCACCCTGTTTCAATTATAAAAAGAAGGTTAGGAGAAGTGAAAAGATATCTGAATAAGTGCGTAAGTGTAAAGTCCTGGGGAACCATTTATTATGTTGGTATATGTGAATGTACTAATACCATTTTATAGAGGTGTATAATGTGCAAGTAGAGTTGTCATTTATCTCTACTTTTTGCATAAGCCCAGAGTATATGTAATGCTTGGCACCTCACTTTTTAGCTGACCTAAGCACCGCGCCCTTGTCCGGCTCGGTGAGTGTACAGCGTCAGAGAGGCCGTTTTACAGTTATAAAGGGAGGTGGTGTCGCTCCTACATATCTCTCGGGTCGCAGTTATATTATTCTGTACCCAATAAAGAGAGATTTAATCTGCTCATTTCTGCCACCTTACGCTACCACATAATAACAGACCAGCTTCAATCTTCTCGTGGCAGAGGACCTTTGGTGGGAAGTGTCGGGCAGTGACGGCGAGTAGCTGACGTGTACTACAGACAGTGTCATCGATCCAACACGGTGGTCTAGTTATACTATACAGCAGAACACTTAATATGTAGTCAACTGCTACTCTTAACGGCTACATTAAATTGGTGGCCAGCAGTGCGACGATACATTTTATTGGTGCTAGCGGTGGCACGATATTTAGTGCTAGCCGTGTACCGATACATTAAATTCGTGGCAGCGGTGGGATACGATACGTGCTAAAGGGATTTATGCTGTGAACCAGTAATCCTTGCAATCGCTCGTTCCTGAAGGTGAAACAGAAAATCTTACTCAACTGTTGTAAGGGGACTAATTACCAGTGAGTTAAGTGGAGCAGATAAACTGGAGTGGTAAATATTAATTCCTCCCATTATTCTGCCAGTGCGAGATTCCTATCTTAAGCACAAACTGGCAGTTATCTCGCCCTGTGGTGTGCGAGATATCTCCATCTTCAAATGCAAACTGGCAAGAATCTTGCTCTCGTGTGCGAGAGGCGAGATAAGGAGAGTTCAAGCCAGTGCGGTTAGGAGTGAATCAACTAGCGAGCGACTTCTGGCAACTCCAGAGGCGCGGACGGCCGCAGCAAGCCGAGGGAGAGCGAGAGCGGGCGTATGTGGTGCCACGATCGTATGTGGTGCGTCGAGTGGCGTCACTGCCTGGCGTGCTGCTAACTCCCACAGCGAGAGGGCTGTCGTGCATGGTTGGAGGAGTCTGGTGGAGTGTGGAACGTGGAATGTGGAACATCATCCTGGACTTTCATATCTAGGTAGCGTCCATGCATTAGTAATCCACACACACACACACACACACTTGAATCAACACACGTTAGTTAGTTGATGAGTGAAAATAAAGGTTTCTCAGAATTCCCTTGAAATAAATATACTTTCTGTGTATTGTATATGTGTTCCATGAATTAGGGAAATAGAGATAAGCCAACCACTAGACTCAGCATTACTTTCCTGAGACAGAGGATGTAACTGTGATTTGTGCCTCGCAGAATCAATTCCTTACAGTAAAGGGGTACTATGTTGCACCTGATTTTTGTGAGTTACACAGTAAAGAGATAGCAGTTCTGCCTAGCAAGCATCATCTAGCTTTGACAGTGAACTTCTCATCCCAGTTACGACCCTTTTTACCTTCATTCAATGTTACTTCCTTGAATGTGAACAGGCTGTCTCATGTATGAAAGGAGCTTACCTTCCTCTCCCACCTGAACAGGACTGATTTAGAGCCTTATGTACTTTCATACCTTTATCCTTCCTGTTTTGGTCCTGGCGTTGGTCTTCTACTTACTGTGGTCTTGTCCTGTGTTTGTGGTTTAGGCTACTATTTAAAGCACCAATTAGGGAACCCACTGATACCACGTGTCTGTACTCGCGGATTGCAAGTGGATGTTCCTGAATAGTTAGCTACCCTACACTCTGGTTAGGCTACACGGTAGTTAGGACAACAATGTCGACGAGGACGTCTATGGTGTGGCCGAGCGATGTTCTGATGTCAACATCTTTTTCCATATGAAGTTGTAGTATCACACATTTTACATAATAATTTTTAAAGCTGTTTAGTCATAATTAACAGTGTGTAATGAAGTGTGAATGATGAACAACCAAATATCATTTCGCTGTTAGCTGTGGTATAGGAAGAAGGTGGATGGCAGACCACAAGGGCCACCCTGTTTCAATTATAAAAAGAAGGTTAGGAGAAGTGAAAAGATATCTGAATAAGTGCGTAAGTGTAAAGTCCTGGGGAATCATTTATTATGTTGGTATATGTGAATGTACTTAATACCATTTTATAGAGGTGTATAATGTGCAAGTAGAGTTGTCATTTATCTCTACTTTTTGCATAAGCCCAGAGTATATGTAATGCTTGGCACCTCACTTTTTAGCTGACCTAAGCACCGCACCCTTGTCCGGCTCGGTGAGCGTACAGCGTCAGAGAGGCCGTTTTAGAGTTATAAAGGGAGGTGGTGTCGCTCCTACATATCTCTCGGGTCGCAGTTATATTATTCTGTACCCAATAAAGAGAGATTTAATCTGCTCATTTCTGTCACCTTACGCTACCACTTAATAACAGACCAGCTTCCATCTTCTCGTGGCAGAGGACCTTTGGTGGGAAGTGTCGGGCAGTGACGGCGAGTAGCTGACGTGTACTACAGACAGTGTCGTCGATCCAACACGGTGGTCTAGTTATACTATACAGCAGAACACTTAATATGTAGTCAACTGCTATTCTTAACGGCTACATTAAATTGGTGGCCAGCAGTGCGACGATACATTTTATTGGTGCTAGCGGTGGCACGATATTTAGTGCTAGCCGTGTACCGATACACGATCCCTTTAAAATTTTGGTCTAAATGAGATAAAGATTATAAACTGTCCTTGCCCGGTGATTTCCACCCTTGACCTACCATTAAAAAAAACAGTATGTACACTCCATGGCTGACCCTCAATTCACCCATCAAGTCTGGTTTGAATCGGTACAGAACTTTGAATTATTCTGATAACATGCACATACACGGGTGGAATTTGACCTTACGCTGTGGCCTTGGCCTTTGATTGATTGTTCTCAAAATTCACTCACATTATTCTCCCCTTACCGTCAGCCATTCCCATGTGTTTGGTTTAAATTTGATTAAACACCTTTAAGATCGTTTTGCCAGGTCAGTGTTTGACCTAGCACTGTGACCTGGACGTTTGATCTACTGTCCTAAAACAAAAGAGATTTTTTTCATGACCTAATCTTCGACAATTGTTCCAAAGTTTCTAAATGATGGATAAAAGCTTCGATTTATTTTGTACACACACACACACACACACACACACACGAGTCCCCACTAACCGTATCAGTCCACATTCCTAACTCATTTCCCCTCTTCTATCCCTTTTTCCCACTTTTCTTTTAAGCGACCCGTCCCATGCCTCCTTTGCCCTTCCCGTACCCACACCCCCCACATACCGCAAACGGGCACACCTGACTGATTCCCAGCCAGTCTCACCACTCCATCTCAATACTGTACAGTACCCGATATCTTAAATTTTAGTCCCTCATAACTCATCCAGACTGTCTTCTTTGTTGTTACGCCTCTGTGTGTGTGTGTGTGTGTGTGTGTGTGTGTGTGTGTGTGTGTGTGTGTGTGTGGAGTAGTCGGGTTGTGTGGGTTTGTGTGGGGGTGGACGGAAAGGAGGGCAGGTAGGTGAAAAATGTGTTTGGGTGTCTGTACAGGGGTGTGGGGGAGGGGGAGTGTGCTTAACCACTTCATTACGGGGCGCTAATCTAAGCTGAATTAAATGGCCTGGAGGTAGAAATAATGAAACGAATATGAAGTTCACTGTACAGAAAAACTGAGTCGAATTATGTTTAATCCCTTCAACAAGGGAAGTCCCTCGCAAATCGAGAATGAATATCATTTCAGGATGGATGCAACAAAATAAAAAGTATCATCGCTTTAAAATTCGTTCAATAGTAGAGGAAGGTGAGGAAAGAGAAAAAGTGATGGAAGAAAACGAGGGGAGGGTGAGGTAGGAAGAGAAAGAAGGGAAGATGAGAGAGAAAAGGAAGGAACAGTGAGGGAGGAATACTGTGGGAATAGTAGGAAATGGCAGAAAGCTGTGGGATATCGTAGTTTATAAGGGAGAATATATGGAATGTGAAGGTTTTGCAGATGCAAAGGAATTGTTCATAACAGGAAAGTAATTCGGATCATATTTTAAAATCTGAATGTGCGAAGCCTTAGACAAGTCACGATTTTAAAGTCAGTTTTAAAGCATATGTGGAAATAGGAAATGAGCAGATTGCATTTCATTTAGCATAACGTAATCAGCCAGGGTAGAAAGGAATCATTTATTATATCACATGTTTCAACGATGTTAGAAACTGGGTATTTGTCATCTTCGCTAAATGTGGTTTAATAACATAGACCGAAGGCACTGGGAGAGATTAAAGACTTCCGTGAGGAAGATGTGGAGGCATCAGGAGACAGGGTCCACACAATAGCTGGCGGGGGAGGGGGCATTAAAGGAAGCGTGGGAGTGAGTGGGATGGAGAGAGGGAGGCCTGAGAGAGAGGGAACGAGGTGTGGAAGGGATGTTTATGAGCGAGGGAGGAAAAGACGGATGTGGGGGAGGGACGGAGACAGAGAAAGGTGTAGGAAGAACGAAAGGATGGAGGCAGGAACAGAGATGATGAAGGGAGGGAGAGAGGTGTAGGATGGACAAAGGGAGGAGCAAGGATGGGGAAAGAAATGTAGGAGGAACTGGAGGATAGAAAGGAGGGTCGGAGACGAGCGGAGGAGGAAGGAAGGGAGGGAGGGAGGTGTGGGAGGGACAGTGGTGAGGGGGGAGAAGAAGGGAGGTGGAGGAGTGATGGAGGAAGGGAAGAGTGGGAGGTGTTGGAGGGACGGTGGGATGAAGAGGAGGAGGAGGTAGCAGGGACTGAGGAAGGAAGGTGTTTGAGAGTGACAGAGGAAAGGGGGGAGGGGACTCTTCCTTCAACGAGCGTATAAGGGCGAGAACCAGTCACTGGTCGAATGCACATGTGAATTATGGTACCTGCAAAAAGGGGAGTTATTAGTTGCATGCTAATTATAAGAATGTGATGGAGACTGACTTCTACGTCTCCGGCTACATTCATGTGGCATCTTCCTAAACGAATCTATTTCCTCATGGCCTGACAGATTGCATCCCTCTACCACTACGGCGGGCGCATAGCACCCGTCTAGAAACAAACTCTCATCCTTTTGCTTTCCAACTTTCTAATGCAAGAGTTAACCATTACTGGCCCCCAGTCCTTCACGTATGGAACAGATCAACTCTGGAACTGTCTCCCTCTGTCTGTATTTCCTATTGCCTATGATCTTCAGTACTTCAAACACAGTGTGTCCAGGCATATCGAAAGAAAAGGATCTTGAAATTGGCTCTCTGTTACTTTGCTTTTGTTTTTATTGGAAGGAACAACTTGTGGGCTCTTGGCCTTTGGTTCCTTCTTCCTTGCATAAAAAAGAGGTAACTTATTGTCTGCGAGTTTGAGGTCTACTCTTCAAGTAAACCTATTTGTAAGAACACCTGTTAGAAGAAGCATGTGTATTCAACCGAAGAACTGCAGAAAGAGCCCTACAAAACAAAACAAAATTACCACTGCTCCTGGTTTTGTGGTAGACAAATGAAGAAGAATCTGACTGTACTGCTCCAGCTACCTCTTTACGATTTATACCGAGTTTCTCCCAAACTAAGAGCATAATGGTGAGCAAAAGCGAGGAATCCCCCAGTCTGAAAGGGGATTCCATCAATAGGTGTATCTGTTTCTAATCAAGTCTGTAAAGAAATTAGGGCATTTAAAAGTCACCCGCCTTGACAGACTTATGACTACTAGTCTAGTCATAGCAAACCTAATTAGAAGTTGTTACAAACATTTGACGTCTAACAGGCTCCAGTGCAGAAGCTTCATGATCTGTGCTCTCCTTGGTATATGTTCGCATATCATGTTCCATACTGGCAATCAATACACCTGCCCTCGAGTGTTTACAGAAATAATCATGAAATACATTAAAGAATTCATCGTATTTTAAAAAACTGATCAAAGTGATGTCTTCCCACAGAAAAACGAACAATAAATTTCTCTGTACCTACCCTACTTTTAACCCGGCCCTTCCCGACTGATTTTCCACCACTAACTCCGCCCAATCCAGACCAATTTTGGAAAAAAAAATTTTTTGGCTCAAACCTCCGCTTTTGGTGAGAAACATCGAAAATTCATAGAGAAATCGTTCACCTGAGGTTTAAAATACTGGATACAGGTAACAGTACCCCTTATCTTACTGGGTTTTCTATCAGGCTGGCTCCAAAGAAAACGAGTTCTATGGGAAGATAACTATTCCACACCACTCATAAACAGTTTTATTTATTTATTTGGTACGAATTTATATGTAGTACGAGAGTATATTGGTTTTAACACAGTAATATAGGCAAAATAAGCATTGTTTCACTCACCAAACACATCAACATACCTGACCTTTTTTGACAATAGTACCTGATCATCATTTCTGACTGTTTCTTCCTCTAATGCTACGTAAACTTTGTCCTCCACATTGTCATCGATTGGGGAATCACTCTGGCCTTGAATTTCGTACCGTGGCACGACTTGTCTTTACTGGTCAGGTCACTGATAACAGGTGAATTGCCGAGACAATGGCGTGCGGGGGGGGGAGGTCATGCATGGTAAGGCATTGTCCCTGCTTGGCATCTTATAGAGGAAGGTGTCCTGTGTAGCCTATACGTACCAAAAATCACATGCGAAATTTGAAAAATGTGCAAATGACAGACCTTGCAATTGTGGCGTGTTTATAAATGTCAACGGGAGTCACAGTGACAAAACATTCAGACGTATATATACGTCAATGGGACGCAGTGGTTTAAGGTACTGGTAAACAGTTTTACACTTATCACTGAAGTATTTTTCGGTGGCCAAATCAGTATCTACTTCATGCAAGAAATCGAAGTCACTGATTCGGCATTCATACTGTAAACTTAAGCTGTGACGTATCATCTTCACTGACATTTAAAGTAAATGTCTACTGGCGATTAGGTGGAGAAGTCAAGTTGGAAATAGAGGAAGATATATACACAACTGAATAATAAGGAGACATTAAAGTAGGAGCAGAAATGGAAACAGAACGAGACAAAGGAACTGTCATAACAGGGCAAATGGAGTATTGGAAGAATCTGAAATAAAAGATAATTAGAAATCAAGGAAGAACAAAAAATCTATGGATTATGGGAGATTCTGAAATAAAAGAAAAGAAAAAAAAAATGGAAATGAAGGAAGAACCAAAAATCTATAGACTATGAGCTGAAGGTACAACATGAAATTCAGTAGAGTGTGGAGAACTAGAAGGAACAGATATAGTAGCAATAGTAGCAGTCAACTTAGGAAAAGTAATAGTATTCAACTAAGGAGTGGATGGAAAAGCATTATTGGGGTATACATACTAATGACCAAATTAGTAATGTCGCAACATAAACAGCTGTTACATCAGATAATTCATTTGTAAAATCATTTATTAGGTGGACTAGCTCTAGGTGCAAGTTCAGTGATCAGAAACAACAAAAAGCAAGACACATAAAGCTAGGTTAAAGACAAAGGAACAAACACAACAGAGAAGCGAACAAACAGTACACACACACACACACACACACACACACACACAAACACATATATAGACAGACAGACAGATAGATAAATAGATATAGATTGACAGATAGATATACAGAGATAGATAGACAGATAGATACTGTTACCATCTGCATCCCACTCTGACACAGGCTCCAACAGCAGTTGGACCCATGTTCGAATCTCCATTGGGGCAGGTAGAGAGGCGGCCTGCGGTCCCAATGGACCCAGGATCGAATCCCGGCTGGGGCAGGGAACAGTTTAAGGATTTGAATTTCTTAAAAAAAGCAGACTTTCTTGATCTACCAGATCTACCCCGCTAATACCAATACACCAATCCTGTATAAGACAGCCCTAGCATGTATTATATATTATGGATGGTGGGTGTTAGCGCCGAAGTGGAGTATGAGGGCTACTGGGCCTCAGAATGGATCATTGCCCCCGAGAAATAGGCCCTGAAGCCTTTTCCCAGAGTCGGACACGTAAAAAAAAAAAACGAACAGTTAAAGGATTGGAATATCATTAAAGCAGACTATACTCATCTACCAAACAACCCGCCAACATCTCGTTAAAAAATCCCCGCTAATACCAATACACCAGTCCTGTATGAGACAGCCCTAGCATGTATTCTATATGGATGATTGATGTTAGTGCCGAAGTGATGACATGTGGAGGTGTGTGGATGTAGGAGGACAACTAGGCCAGGGTAAAGGCTATGAAGCCTATGGCCAGAGTCGGACACATAAAAAAAGAAAAAAAAAAAACTTGCTGAGGCCATCAGGTGTCTCCTACTGCCGCTCCAATAGTCTGTTGTTTAAATGAAGAAGGTCTCACTGACTCCAGTAACTCTTAGTCACAGGGCTGAACCTGGAAACCTCTTCCCAAGATGGTCGCACTGTACTCCACTGCAGCCACTCTAGCATTGGTTGTAAATCTGCATCCTTCATCTGTATCCTTTTCAGGTCTTCTTCACCTGACGCTGGCCCTGTCACTGCAGTACAGCTGCATTTCTTGCTACAATCTTTTTTTACTGCACTGCCGGAACTCTGTGTCACAAAGCCGACGACTCAGGCTGTCGGCATTGCCATGTACCCACCCAGTACGGTGTTGCACCTCATAGTTGTGCTGGTCCAGCTTCCCAAGCCAGCATGCTACTTGTCCTTCCGGATTATTTAATGTCTTCAGCCACTTCAGTGCGGCATGATCTGTCCTGATGATGAAGTACGACCCATACAAGTAGGGATGGAAGAAATCAAAGCTCTTCATCACTGCCAAAAGCTCTTTATGGGTCCACAGTTGTTTTGCTCCAGTGTAATGAGCTTCTTGCTGTAATACACCACCGCACACTCCTTGTCATCATTCTTCTGCAACAAGATTCCACCAATACCATGGTCACTAGCATCACTGTCCAGGATAAATGGCTGACTCTGATCTAGGAATGGCAATACTGGAGAGCTTGCCAATGCATGCTTGAGTTCACTGAAAGCCTTCCGAGTCTCTGCAGTCCACGCAAACTTCTGCCTCTTCCCCCAGCAACTTGTGCAGAGGTGTAGATATCGATGTAAAGTCTTTAACAAAATGCTGATAGTAGGTACACTAGCCCAGGAAACTCTGTAGCTCCTTCACACAAGATAGAACCTGCCAGTTTTCCACAGCTGCCACTTTCTAGGAATCAGTACAGAAGCCGCCCTTGCCTACAATGTGTCCCAGGTACTTCACTTCCTCCTGGAACATGTAGCACTTCTTGGGGTTCAGCTTGAGGTATGCTTCTTGGATCCAGTTGTGCACCCCTGACAGCCTCTCCAATTCCAGGTCAAAAGACCATCCAAACAGTTACATCTTCCACATAGATGAGAGCTGTCTGCCAATGCAGGCCTTCTGGTACACGATGCAAAAGATGCTCAAAAGTAGCTTGGGTATTGCATAGGCCAAATGGCATCACTTTAAACTGCCATAAACCCTGCCCGTACGAAAAGGCTGTTTTCTTCTTGTCCTCTGCAACCTTGACCTGAAGGTATCCTGCTTTTATATCTAGAGTGAAGAACCACAAGGCACCTGACAGAGCATCATGTGTGTCATCAGTCATTGGCAAGGGGTATGCATCCTTCACTGTCATTTCATTCAGGGCTAGATAATCAACACAGCACCTTTCTGAGCCATCTTTCTTCAATACCAGAAACACTGCTGATGCCCGTGGACTGCTGGACTTTTCTATCTCTCCTTGACTTTGGAGACTCTCCATCACCTTCTCCATTTCTTGTTGTTGGCTACCCCTTCGTATTGGTTGTCTAATTAGGTGGTGATCCCTGGTGTCTACCATGCTCCACCAGATCAGTGAACCCCAGGTCTAAGTTTTTGATGAAAAAGACATCAGCAAACTTCGTCAGCAGTTGCCTCAACTTCAGCACTTTTGAGTCATCCAGGCATTGGCAACTCCTTGAAAACAGGTCTTGTAAGTGGTCTGGCAGATACCCATCTTCTTTGACTACACTCCTTTTACAGGCCTTCTTCTGATGCCACTCAGCATCCACTGCCTGGTACAGTCCTGCAATCTCTCCTTTGTTGATCCTCTGTGGCTCACGGGAGAAACTGGCCACCACAAATGGCACTTTACTTGCACCTGTTTCCACCAAAGTTCTCCCCATCATCACTCCGGCCTTTGTCTTGCATCGTACATCAGGCTCCACTACCCCTAGACAGCTGTTAATAAAGCTACTCACCTTGCACTGGAGCAATAGTTCTGATTTTGGGGATATCACTGTAGTGCGGAGTGCCCTAACCTCACCACTAGAACTGGTACGTCTCACTGCCGTGACAGGAACCGACTTTCCTCGGAGTGCAGAAGTCTAGCCCACATTCCATGGACATCAGATAGTCTAGACCAAGAAGGGAAGGATCCTCTATCTCGGCTACATAGACAGGAAGCATGGCCTCTTGCCCTGCCACTTCAATCCAGACATCCAAGGGTCCCCTCAGTTCTGCACGGTGCCCAGTAACACCACACAATTGTTCTGATGACTCAGGCAGATACCGATGATGTAACACATCAGGCCTCACAAAAGTCTTCTCTGAGGCTGACTCAATCACGAGGGAACACTTCTTGCAGTCTATTTTTCTGCCTACTTGCACACTGTCAATTGCAGTTCTCTTACATATTCTCGGTGGTGGGGCTACTTGGGAAAGCCAGCTAACCAGCCTCCACTAGTTTTCTGCTTCTATCTGGTCTTTTGCAGCCTTATTCTTATCCTCCTTCTTCCTCCTTGGACACTCAGAACTGAAGTGTACCATCTCACTACATGTCCAACACGCTTTTGTTAATATTGTAGATTTCGTTGCACTGGTCTGTTCTTGCTCCTTCTTCCATTTGTATATGATCGTCCTTCTTATATCCTGGCTTCCCACAGAACCAGCAACCTCCTCCAGTCTTCTCGTGTTCCCTCTTCCGCTTGTAGCAGTCTTCATTCCTATTTCCTGGCTTTTCACAGTACCAGCAAATCCCTCCTAAAATTTTCCACTTCACGTACCTGACCCTTTCTTGCCTTGAATCCTGCACTAAGACCTGCCTGAAAACTTGATGTACTGGACCTGACATAGGACTTAAACCCTAGAGCCCTGGCTAGTGCTTCTTGCATGCTTCTGGATTGTGCTTGCTTCACATGCACTTTCAACTCTGCACTATCAAGAGCATCAGTGAACTGGTTGGTCCCACGGAAGAACAGACAACAGTTAGGTGCTGCTCCAGGTTATGCCTTGTATGCCATGCTCTCCAGTTCATGAGCAAGCTGCTGTAGGGATTTGCCTCGAGCTCGTACGCAGGTCCAGAATCCTGCTATGTAAACCTCTGTCCGATACATGGTCCCGTATCTCTGCTCCAGTACTTCTACTAGGGACTGATAACTGTTCCGCTCCCCTACTGACATCTGGCTCAGAATTTCCACTGCAGTACCCTTGAGGCTAGTACCATGCTGCACAGCCCTCTGCCTATCATCCCAACTTTTCTGATCAGAAAGTACAGTAGCTGAAACTGCGCATAGTAAGTTTGCCAAGATACTCTACCATCATGTTCCTGAGGTTTCTTTTTAATTGGACCACCATCATAACCATGCACTTCACTGGTTTGGGGCCTAAAAACTGGAGCATCATAATTAAGTCCAGGACTTCTGCATTCTGATTAATCCTGTAGTGTTACCTTTAGATGCTTGGGATCCATCAACATTCACTATAAACGGTCCATTATTTTCATATGCTCCCCGTACACTAGCCTGAGGATCAGCAGTGCAATATTTCTCTGCAGCCTCAATTTCTCACTAATTATCTTCACATGGTCGACTACATGCTTCAACTGGTTATCTACATGCTATATGCATTCCATCACAATTCCCTCACTAACTGTCTTCAACTGGTCAATTACATGCTATTTGCACTTTGTCCCATTATTGCTTACCTCATACTTCTGCTGTCGTAGCTCAACAAATACTTCCTCCTTCAATTGTTCCTGTTCTTTCTTCATTTCCCCCATGAAAGTGTCTAGCTCTCCTTGCATCCTCAATTGTAACTCCCTTTGTTGCTTTTGTAGTGCCTCTTGAAGCTGTTGATATCATTCTTTCTGTTTTTGACTTCGTGCCTGTAATTGTTCTTTGATTTAGTTCTGTCCTTCATTTTGTGCCTGTAATTGTTCTTTGAGTTCTTTCTGTCCTTCATTTTGAGCCTGTAATAGTTCTTTGAGTGTTTTCTGTCATTCATTCTGTGCTAGTAGTTGTGCTTTGAAATAGCTTCATAACTGCACCCAGCAATGCCTCCTCCTGCCTAGCTTGGCCTCTCGTCTGTACACCTTGTGCCTCCATGTCGAAGACTACGCCAGTATTCTTAAACTTTTCCTTCCCTTTTTGATGCATGGAAGGTCATCCTTTGCTGAACTGGTATTTTGTAAAAAAAAATCCTTCTCTTTCTGAGCTGCTCGAAGGGCAAGGTCTTCCCTTCGAGCAGTCAAATTTATTGGAACTTGATGGAATCATTTTTCCTGTCTCTTCAAAAATCCCTTTGCAATTTTTGTGCATTTTTTTTCAGTTTGTTGGATATATTTAAAATTTTGATGAAAGGTGCTGTACAATTTTATTAATGCGATTTACAACAATATACTGAATTTAAAGTGCTATATGTGTCTCTTTAAAAGTGTTACCCATGTCGGCTGAGTTGTTTTGCCAAACAAACAGAGCAGACAATGTACTACCTCCTATATTCATCTAGTCTTAAATGATCTGACACCGACAAATCTTAAACATTATGGCCAGGGCCTCATGAGGATTTTTATCCACCAAATTTTTTGCTTGTTAATTTGCTCGGAAAAGGAAAATCTCCTATCAAGGTCACACGAGTGGTTTGGCTCCTGTCGTCCACCCGGGGAAATAAAAAAAAAAAGTGAGCGCCGCCATGTGCGTACATGAGACGGACGTTGACACGTGATTCTTACATTTACGAATAACAACATTAAAGTTAAAAATTTTCCTCGAATATAATTCATCAAAATATTGTGCCATAAGGAGTGGACACTGCTGTAAATGTTGGCCAGAATGGTATTTATGACTGAATACAAACCAACAGTGTGAATGTGGTAGCAACCTCCCATACCTCAAATGCATTGTGCTTTCATTATTCAGCTTAAGATATGCGTGTTTTCATGTATTAGTTTACAAATCTAACATTGTACCATACCAAATAGCAGCAGGATGGGTCGTTTTAGCTTGACAGGGCTATCAACCTGAACATTTTCCCATCCCTTCCGGGGGAATCTGTTGGAATACCGTTCCAAATCAAAACTCCTTCGACAGGAAGGGAAAGTTTAGGGAAGAGATTATTTTTAAGAATACGACTGTTAGACTCACTGCAGCACTTTTCTGAAGATCCCACACTCCTGACACCACTGTTACATCCGCGTCCTACACTGACACATGTTCCAACAGCAGTAGTTCAGTATAGGTAGGACGTTGCTCAGTGAGTTGTTCTTCCTAGAGGCAGCCTTTCAGTTTACAACAACACAGAGCAGCACAGGCATTGTAATAAACACTGGTTCACTGTCTCTATTTTCCAAATTATTACACTTAATGTGAGCCAACTACACTTCAATGTTTTCACAAATGCCAAAACTCTACAGTCTTCACTGCACTGAGCTGACACTGAACTACATTCCAACTGAACTGAAACTGAAACTTCTCTAGTCTCTTCCCCATCCTTATATAAGCTTTCTGTATTCTGGAGTGATCTACTACTTCCCTAAAGTTCTCTTCCATTCTCGAAGGAGCAACGGTTACAACAGTTACCAACTCAGAGACATCCAAAACATGCCAGATTTTACCTACACTACTTATCACTCTAAATAATTTAGTATACAAATTGAGATAAAATTTAATAATTGAACAATCACATCAATAAAACATTATAAAGAAAAAAATAATGTACAACTGACAAAATAACTTGCTCAAAAAATAGTAGGCTAACTGGCAACTCCGACACGTAAGGGAAAAGAATTTGAGAATCGTAGGAATACTCCAGCACTACCTGACTAGAAAATCTCGCTTCTCAGCACTATATATATATATATATATATATATATATATATATATATATATATATATATATATATATATATATATATATATATTCTTCTCCACGAGTTCCTTGACTGAGTTAATTTTGCCTGCAAACTTCTCCATATCATCTCTCTATCTCCTGTCTAACCTTTTTCTTCTACGATTGCAATATCTTAGAGTCCAGTCAGTCAACTTCTTCCTCCATGAGTTATCCCATATTCTTGCTACATGACCTGCCCACCTCCATTTCTGTTCGTTTATACTTTCCATAATGTCTATGACTTTAGTCTGCTCTCTCAGCGCTGTTGATCTCTTCCTGTCTCTTAAAGATATTCCCAATGTTGACCTTTACATTGCTTTCTGAGAACGGATAAGTTGGTTCACCATCGATTTTGTCAGTTTCCATTTTTGACAACTGCACGTCATAGCTGGGATTGTACATTCATTATATAATTACCATTTCATACATACCGGCAAGCTAGTTTCCATGATGTCTGTATGTTTTCCGAAAGCTTTCCATCCAATTGCACTGTGTCTTGTTAGATTTCTCTTATGACTTTCATTAGATTTTGTATTTGTCCCAAGTAACTGTACTCAACATCTTCAAGAATTTCTTTATTTTCATGATGCTCTGTGATGTATTTGCCTGAAACATAAACTTTACTGTGGTTCATCTTTAGCCCTACTTTGAGACTTTCCTCATTTAGGTTATTTAACATTTTTTGCAATGTCTCTGCTGTTTCTGAGATCAGGACAATGTCATCCGCAGATCTTTAATGGTATAAGTTCTTTCCATGTATGTTTACTCCATTGTTCTCCCGGTCAAGCTTTCTGAAATACTTTCAAATCATGCTGTGTATTATTTTGGCGAAACTGTATCTCCCTAATGGACACTTTTCTCAGTTTTAATTTTTCCGAGTCTTTATGTAATGTAATTGTAGCAGTTCCCTCTATAAATATGATTTCAAGCAGTATTACAATATTCTCGTTAACCCCTTCTTCCTGCAATGAATTTATAACTGTTCCGTGCTCCACTGAGTCCAAAGCCTTTCGGAAATGGCAAAAACAGTGGTTTATTATATTCTGTAGTTTTCTTAATTAGCTGATTCATTGTGTGTGGATAAGCAGTAATCTGATGCTTGCTTCGGAATCTTCCTCCTCACGAGGTTGGTTTTCTTTGAAATTTCTTGTTATTCTAATTTTTAGGTTTATAGTGAATAACTAATATGCCAATAGTTACTAAAATCTTTTGAGTCGCCTTTCTTGTAAAGCAAAATAAGTATTGCATTATACCATGTTTTGAGAATTCTCTTTTTCTTCATGAACTGAGTAAACAAGTGGTTGAGCCTGTTGTGAATTTCTACTCCTGCATCCGACAGTAAATCTGCCACCATTCCATCTTCTCCTGGAGCCTTCCCTCTTTTCATATCTTTGAGAGAAATGATTACTCCATCTGGTGTTACCTCAGGTATTTCACTTGTGTCAGTTGAAAATTTAGCTATTGGCACTATTGTCTTGCATACAGTTCTTTGTAAAATTAATCAACTCCTTCACCATCCCCTCTGCATTTGATGACTTCAACATTTTTGTCTTTCAATGTTTATTTAGTTCTGTGCTTTCTATTTCCTCTTTCTTTGTTTTTACTTTTGTCTTCTTTCTTTCTTCTTTTTATGAGCTTAAGTGTCTTTTTTAAATACTTGCTGGCTTTGGTTGCATTAGCTTTCCCTACTACATCTGCTGATACTCTTAACACTTTTGTTAGTCTATCATTCAACTTGTCAAAGTCACACACAGATTAACTTAGGGCCTGATATCTATTCGTTATTTCTAACTTAAAAGAAAATTTCTTTTCACTTATTTACTGGGCATATCTTTTCATTTTTACTCGGTTTCTTTCTTTCACTTCTGAAATTGAATCTGGCTGTGCAATCCACCATTCTATGGTCAGTTCGTATATTTACTTTGTTCAGAACTGTCATTAGTGATAGTGTTCCTCCTATTTTCAATATTGAAGTCAGTTTCATTCTCCATTTGGACTTCTTCAGGTCTATTTATTCTCTGTTCTTTTGTGAAAGAATGTGTTCAGTATTCTCATGTTATACACTTCAGCAAAGTTTGCCACTACTTATCTCTATCAAACCTCTCTCTTACTCTGAATTTTCCCGCGGAAACATCACTATTTTTCGATTTGGCAACTTTTGCATTGAAGTCTTCCGCGAGTATGATATATCTGGCCTTTTTCTTCTTCCATAATCTGTATCATCATCTTAGAATATTTCTATTTCATTTGAAATGTGAAAAGTCAGTGCATATACAATGCTTGTATTACTTTCAGGATGTATTTTTTGCACTGTCTAATTTCAATCCATGCTACTCTGTCAGATACACTGCTGATAGCAATGTTCTCTGCAAAATTTCTGTTAATTAGAAATCCTTCACCATTAACTCTTTCTCTGTCTTCCTCTATAGTAAAATGAGTGATTGCTGTGTTTGAGCTGAATTAATTTTTCCTCTTTTCAGTTGATCTCACTCAGATCTAAAATTTCCCAACTAATATGTTGTAATTTAGTCATTAAGATACATGTTTTGTAATAATCTGCTAAGCTTCTTACATTGTACGTGTAGATTTTCATGGATTTCAGTTTGTTTAATGTCCTTTTTTTTTTTTTTTCCGACAGTGTCTACTCATTTTTGGTGGCACACTGCCCATAAGCACAAGAAGCAGTGTGGTTGGACCTATAGTAGGCGGTGATCCAGCAGGAATGCCCATAAAATGATTACCAGTAGATGTCATGTTTGGTTGGGAGGATCACGGCAAATAATCACACCTCCTAAGCACATAGTTTCTGGAAGATGTAATTGTTGTGCCACCTAATTTGGTATATTTGGTGGAGTCTTGTATATCAACTGGGGGTCCCACAGTCCACGCTAAGACAATACCTCATATATCTCCCATGCATTCCCCTATCCGCCACCCGAGGACAAACCAGGTAGCAGTAGCAGCCTGCACCTGGTAATATACACAGTAGATGCTCGACTTAACAAACACTGATTTAGCAGAAGCCCAAGATAACGGAATAATTTTTTCTGATATATTTGCCCTATTTAACAGAAAATTTCCGTTAAATCGAGCATAAGTCCATTATGGAAATTCCGTACACAATAACGCATTTCTGGGGTTATTAATCATGTGGTCAGACTGCTGTTCGCTGCATTGACAGTTAGCATACTTTGCTAGGTTTGGGTTGCCTTCAAGGATTTAGCATAAAATAGCTCAAAATACCAGAAAATTTTCCACTGTACTGAGCCTTGGTTACGGGACTCGATTTAATGAGGGTATTATTTTACTTTAATCCCACCCGGTCGCTGGAAAATGTAACTTATCTCCATATGTCGGGTGTATTGAGCACATCATTTTCTTCTCAGTAAACATCCGTCGGAAATAAATACTTTCCGAGATACATGTTATTTTTCTTAATTATTTGAGATGAATGTCGCGCCATATTTGCTGGTGCGGGCACGTTCACTCGGTCTAAGTCGGCTGGACTCGAGTGTACTCGGCTGGTAATTTCGTATATGTGAGCTTTAAAAACAGCCAATCAGGCGTCGCAAAGGAAGAGGGACTTTTGAAACCAGCCAATCACAACAGTCGTAAGTAAAACCAGCCAATCAGCTTGAAGGATTTGTGGGTGACGCAAGTACGCCCGAGATTTGAAAGTCAGGACTGTCAAGTCTGTCAGTCACAGTCATGGCCTCCGATGCAGAAGAAAGTGTTGTCGATTTCAAAGCTTGTATCGGGAATAAGACGGACTACTGGCAGATTATCAAGGACTATCACAGTAATAACGAAACATCTATTGAACTACTAAGAAAACACGGGGTTTTTCAAAGTGCAGTGCAGTGTAAAGAGTGTGATTTGCCCTGCAAATATCGGGAAGACAGACATCAGTGGTACTGTGGCCGGTGGAAAAAAAAAAAAAGAAGAAGAGTAAGGGGAAGGTGCTGTGCAAATTCACCGTTTCTGATCTCTAGGTAAGCGTTCCCCTAGGATAGGTTAGGTTAGGTTAGGTTAATGTAATGGGGGGTCTGGGGGGCGAAGCCCCCCAGTTAGGAAACACGGCCAGGGCTGGGGGGTCTGGGGGGCAAAGCCCCCCAGTTAGGAAACACAAACTCAAGGAGCTGAAAATTATATTTTTCCAAAGGATTTTAGTGTTTTTCGTTTGATTTGGATACCAGTTCCAGTCGGAAATCACTCGATTTTCCGTGTTTCCCCCACCCAAAACAACGCTTTCCCACAGGTCCCCCATTATTCTTTCTCAGGAGTTTCAGAACGCAATGTTTTAGTGTTATTCATGTGATTCTGGTGGTCATTTTCAGTGAAAATTACTCGTTTTCGTCGTATTCCCCCAATAACCTTGGTACAGTGGGGGGGGGGGTTACGGAAAACGAGTGATTTGCGACAGAAATGACTATCAGATTCACATGAGAAACACTATAAAACATTGCATTCTGAAACTCTTGAGAAAATATGGCAGGGTGGGACTAAAGTAAAAATTTACCAATTCGAGATAACGGAATGGGGTTGGCTCAGTTACTTCGTTAAATCGAGCTTCTACTGCATACTGGTATTTTTATTATTTTTTGCGTTCTCTCTCTCTCTCTCTCTCTCTCTCTCTCTCTCTCTCTCTCTCTCTATATATATATATATATATATATAGAGTCAAGTCGCCTATAACATGGACTTCCATGCCGCGGTTTTCTATCACATGGCAAGGTGCCAGAACCAAAAAAAAAAAAAAAAAAAACGAACCACACGCATAAAATACCTACGACACGGCAGCGCAGCAAGGTTTGAAACACCCGGGCAAATTCCCCTGGCAGTCAGTGCTCTCCCCTGTTTGTACACAAAAAAGATGGCAACCACTTCAGCTCCAACTGTAGACTTTTTTCTCTCTTATGAGGAGGTTAAACTTCACCAAATTCATTGTGTTAAGTAATGAAACATTAAAGATTCTTTAGGTATTGTGATTATTTTATAGGTTTGTTCGTAAAACCGCTATGAACTGGTTAGTGACGAAGCACCTATCTCTGAGCTAAGACTAAGTATAGTATAATGCCTCCCATCATCATCACGTATATAAGAATGATTATTAATGTTATAAATGTGAGTTTTGTTGACACGAGCATACAAACTTTATCAAATAAACTTCTTCAATCAGTATTCGACCAGGCTGCCTCCGCCATGTTTAATGTTTTTGTCAGTCAGCTGATCAGCTGACCGACCAAAACAAAGATGGCGGAGGCTACATGGTCAAGTACTGATTGAAGAATTTTATTTGATAAACTTTATATTCTCAAGTGTCAACAAAACTCACATTTACCTCATTAATAATCATTCTTCTATACGTGATGATGATGATGATGCTGGGAGGCATTATACTTCGTCTTAGCTCAGCGATAGGTGCTTCGTCACTAACCAGTTCATAGCGGTTTTACGAACGACTGTATTATGCCCAAGTAGACACAAGGCTGATCACCCTCCTGTTTTTTTGTGCCTGTTACTACGTATAATACATGCCCTGACTGACTGCTTGATTGTGTGCCTGTGTAAAGTGGGGGCGAATGGGGATAAGTGGGGTGAGAAGGAGGACTTGGGCGAACGTCCAGAACCAAACTCCATTTTTCCCATAAGTTTAGTTATCTCTATGGCACGGTTTTCTGTAGCGTGCGATTGTTCCAGAACCAATTACCCGTGCCTTAGGCGACGTGACTGTATATAAAGAGAGAGAGAGAATATTTGTCTCTGACTATCCTCTACAGAAGTCAACTGAGATGCATATAGAACTCTAAATAGCACTAACAGGTGTAACACTTTACAACACATTTAAATGTGTATATTACAGATGCTAAAGTGGCACCCCTGATAGATAGGATTAGAAATGGTTACAAATAATCAAGAAAACATGGCAGCCAATGTAGTAAGGTTGATGGGTGGATGGACAGGGAGGGTTAGTGGGTAGGTGGGTAGTGGGAAAATAGAACCATGGTAGAAGTAGGTCAATGGGAACTAAATCCCCATGGGGAAATGAGTTGAGGTGGGAACATAGGTTTAATGGGTAAAATGGGACCTCATGGATCTTCCTCCACAAGGTGAGTGGCCATCCAAGGTCCCAGGCAATGTCAGCATCCACTAGCATAGGGTTTTACCAGGGCAATTCTGGCTGCCCCTGCTATACCGTATTTGATCTGAGTTGCATGGGGCGAGTAGGGTTATGCACCTGAGATGTATGGGGCGTGTAGGGTGTGTTTGATTCGCGGATGCTGATTAGGCGCCGGTGATGCCATCGCAACAGAAGCCAGATGATCGATAATGTTTATTACTAAAAACATTCCTCTTGGGTTTCTGGGAATAAAATACTTAGTTGTTCATCAGACACTAAGAATATATTTAATATGTTCTTCTGTTAAACAAGATAACGGTCTGTAAGCTTTAATTACTATAAAAAAGCAAAGAGTGTTTGCCATCACGAATAAATGCTCACATCTATGTCGTTGGAAACATTCGCCAAGAAGCGTTCAAAATATTATGATTATGTTAGTCTTTCATTATTTCACGATATTTTGTCAGTTTGGTTTATCCGTGTTGTAATGCCTGAGTACACTGCAAGGACTGATATAACCCTACACTGACCTAAACGAAAAGAGTGGCCATTTCTTATTCGAAAAGGTTTGTGCAACAATGGAAATAACTCAGTCTGTTAGCTCTGTAAACACAAAGATAGTTTGCAGGATTTTCTTTTTCATAGGAATAAAAATAAACTGTGTCGTCGATTTACTGTATGAAAGGCAAAGTTGTAGTTGCTAGTACTGTAGAAGTTATAAGTGTTGGATTCTAAGGAGACGAAGCGGGCAGCGTTGGGTAGAAAAAAGTTATGAAAAGGGGACCCCTTACTAAAGAATTAATTGTGAAAATAAAAGTGATGAAATAATTGAGGTGTAATAACTAAAAGTGGAATGATAATACCCTCTGGTATAAAGTCTACTCTTGTGACGCATTCTGCTAAGTTCAGTAAAAAGTGTTTCCCTGTCGTAGTAGTAGTAGTTGTTCCCTAGGCAGTCTGGCCGAACAGCCCCGAGTCCCTTTGGAAGGCCATGGCCGAGACCGGGCTTTCCCACAGATCTCTCAAAGAGTGTATGTTGTGTTGTTGGCGTAGGTGATTGTGTGCAATGCAGTCTTCCATAATGTGCTTAATAGTATGGGGTGCTGGGTTGCATCCTGGACAGGCATCAGCGACAGAGTCATCCAGCCTCTTCTGGTAGCTTAAGAGGGCTGGATGGTGCCCACATCTCAGCCTGGCCAGGTGGACCCTGTCCTCACGAGGGAGATAGGATTCAGAAGGGTGGATGTCAGGAGGCCGTGCATGCAGCTGTGTGTTGTCTTTAAGTGACTGAATGGAGCGGTGAGTGATCTGTGTTTGGATATGCTTCTGGAAGCTGGTCTGAGGCGGGCGAGAGGGGAAAGATGACAGTACGGGTGTATGGTATCATGTGCTGGGTGTTGTTTTGATGTTCCTTGGTGTGGGTGAATGTGCTGCCATGTAAAACAGTGGATGTTGTGGGTTTGTGGAGGCTGCAGCAAGAAACTGGGTGCCTTTCATGTCTAGGTGATCCTTGACTTTGAGGACTTTGGTTTCTTGATGTAGGTGGTCTGTGGGTGTAGTGGCTGTGCAGCCTGTGATTATTTTTAGGGCTTTGTTCTGTATGGTCTGTAGAGTGTTGTAGCGTTTTTTGGTGAGGTTAGAAGCCCAGGCAAGGCTTGCATAATTCATCACTGAACGTTTGTATTGTTTGTATAATGTGGCGGTGGTTTCTTTGTTGTGTCCGAATGTTGGATGGGCAAGTGACCTCAAAACATTGAGTCTTGGTGTTATTTTATTTTTAATGTTTGTGATGTGTTGTTTAAATGACATTGATGTATTGTATGTTACACCAAGGATTTTGTGTGTGTGTGTGTGTGTGTGTGTGTGTGTGTGTGTGTGTGTGTGTGTGTGTGTGTGTGTGTGTGTGTGTGTGTGTGTGTGTGTGTGTGTGTGTGTGTCTGTCTGTGTGTGTGTGTGGTAGGGGAGTGTTGTTTATGGTGAGGTGTGGGATGTGACTGTGTTCTGCTGTCCAGTTTGTGAGAAGGGTCACTAGATTTGACTGGGACTATTTTGAGCCTCTTTGTGCTGAACCATTCATGTAGTGCGTTGAGGTAAGGTTGAATGATGTGTGCAGCTGTGTTTGCGTTTTGGTGCGTACATGTAAGTGTTATACAATCTGCATAGGAAGCTATGTGTATCTGTGGTGTGTGGGGTGTGGGTATGTCGTGCATGTATAGGTTAAAGAGTGTAGGGGACAAAACAGATCCTTAGGGGAGAGCCGTTTGTGAAGTTTCTGATGTTAGAAGACTGACCGGTAAATGTTATGTGTGCACATCTGCCTGCTAAGTAGTTTGCCAGCCACCTTTTTGTGTTATTGTGCATGTTTGTGTTGAGTATTTTGTTTGTGAGGATGTGGCGGGGGATGGCATCAAAAGCTTTGCTAATGTCAAGTGTGATTAGGAGTGTTCTGTGTGGTGGCCTAGCTGAATTCATGCCATCGAAAACTCTCTGTGTAAGGTCTGTAAGAAGGGTGTTTGTGGAGTGTAGTGGCCTAAAGCCATGTTGTGATTGGGCTAGGGGAATGTGAGGTGTGACTAGTTGCAGTACCAGTCGTTCAGTGACTTTAGAGGGGGTGCAGAGGAGTGTGATGGGGCGGTGTGAGGAGGGTAACGTGAGGTCTTTGTTGGGTTAGGGATAGTGATGATAATGCCATGCTGTATGAGTAGCTGTAGTTTGATATGTTGGTGAGTGCTTGTATGCCTTGTGGTCCAAGGTGTTTAAGGTGAATGTTGCTTATGTTGTCTGCTCCACAGGCAGATGAGTGCTTGAGGTTATTAATGATGTGCTTCGTCTGGTTGTAAGTGAAAGGAGCGTAGTCTGGGTCTGTGGGGAACTGTCTCTTACGTCGGATGATACATTGGTCTTCGGGATGGGGGTTTGGATGGCTGACTTGTGAAAAGTGATTGATGAGAGTGTTTGCTTGTTGTTTGTTTGAGGGTATGGTGTCTGTTGTTGTGATGGCAGCGTTTGATTGTGTGATGTTGCTGTTGGAAAGTGTGATGCTGTTTAGTGCTTTGTAGAGTTTGCTGATGTTTGTTTTGTGGTCAAGTGTTTGGAGGTAATTTTTCCAGTTTTGTGTTTGCTGTTCTGATACTTTATTGTTTATTTCAGTGTTGAGTTCTTGTATTTGTTGTATGGTGTCTTGTGTATGGGGTGTTGGGGAGTGTCGGAGTGTGTCCCGTTGTCTGATGAGGCCTTGAATTTCTGGTGTGAAGTTGGGGTTGTGTCTCTTTCTGTTGCCTCAGGGGATGTGTCTTTTGTCTGCGTTTTATATAACTGTATTGAAAGTGTGTACAGCGGTGTTGATGTTTGTGATGGGTGTACTGTTTAGTGTTTCCAAATGTTGTTCTGTTTCAGTTGCAAAGGCCTCCCAGTTGGCTGTCTTATAATAAGTGTTTATGTGTTTATGGCCAGCTGGGATGATTCTGGTTTTGGTAGTGATGATGATTGGGAGGTGATCAGAATCCTGGGTTTTGACCACTCTCCATGATGTAGTGGGGGCGAGGTTTGGGGAGCAGAAGGTGATGTCTGGAGATGATGGGAGGAAGAGGGCTTGGTGTGGGATATGGGTATGTTGGTCTAGACTGTTCAGTATGAAAAGATGATCTGTCTGGGATTGTAGTACCAGCCTTCTGTCTGTGTCAGGGTTGTTGACATGCCAGGCCGACGACTTTGCGTTGAAATCACCACCCAGGATGATAAGTATGTTAGTGATGTGGTGTATCTGTGGGGAGTAATTGTCTGGTACTGTGGGGGACGACTGGGGGGGAATGTTTGTGTTAGTGATTGTTATGTGTGATTTGTTACCAGTGCTTATTTTAACTGATTGTATTTCTGTTGTGGTGTCATGTGGGGTGAGAAGTGACTTTGTATGTGCACTGGTATCTGCAAAGTTGATGGATTTGTGTACCAGGGTGATGAGTCCACCGCCACCGCCGTCAGCCCAGTCTTGTCGAATGGTGGTGAAGTTATGAAATGTCGGTGTTTTCTGCGCTCTGTGTAGTTTTGCTTCTTGTAAGATGGCAATCTATATGTTCTGTTGTTCGATGAATTGTGTGAGTTCTTGATTTTTGGTGTTTATGCCATCTATGTTTAACTGAAGGATGTTTATGTTGTGTGTGCGATATGTGCTGGCTGCTGCAGCACGGGGGGGAGGTGGTGTGGGTGGAGGGGAAGGGGTAGAAGGTTGTGATGGAGGTAAGGGTTTAGGTGGATTAGGATGGGTTGGAATAGGAGTTGGGGGACTGGGTGGTGTGGGAAGGATCGGTGGGTTTGGCTGTGGAGGTGTGAAGGAAGTAGGAGTAGGATTGGTAGATGGGTTGGTGGGTGGGGAGAAGGAGCATAAGGAGCAGGTCCAGGTGTTTGTGTAATGTTTTCTGGATGCAAGTGTTGTGCAGGTGTAATGGGTCCAGTTCTTGCAGGAATTGCACTGAACTGAACCTTTTGTCTGTCGGCTTGACGTGATAGGTTCTGAGCATGTTGGACATACGTATTTGTTGGTGGGTCCTGGATTGCTCTCAATGTCCCTGGGTAGAAGAAGTCGTCGAGAAATGACAGCCAGGGAGTCATTTCTTGGTGTGGAGAAAACGGTGTTGTTGTGTTGGGAGATGTGGTACTTGCCTGGGCGACCGAAGCCACTCCCAGGTACTCGAGCCCCGTGAGGGACCGGGGGGGTTTGCAGTGGTTTGGCCCCCATGCTGTCCTCTTCTCTTCGACAGCCTCTGGGGGGTAGACCCACGACGAAGACGCCACCGCTCCAGGTCGAGTGTTTCCCTGTTATTGGACCTGCGCTCCTCTATACCTACGGGACTTTTCCTTGCTATACTGATAATCTCGTTCCATTTGCTTTACACACCCTAAGGATATGTCTCCTTTTATTCTTTCCTTAATCATCCTGCCATACTATCAAATGCTTCTCAGAGAGAGAGAGAGAGGAGAACACATCTATCGCGAGACAACAAGAAGCCTATGGACATGTCATTAAATAAAATATACAAGAAAAATGATAAAAATATCATAAAAAGAAGAGAGAGAGAGAGAGAGAGAGAGATGTCTTGTTCATAGCTTCCCGTTGTTAAGTGGGATTTACTTGAAGTTTCTCGGTGTTTTTCAGATTTTATGTTCAAGATAAAATAAAGAGCAGGCCAGTTAGCCTGTTCTTTATGAGTGGAGGTATTCTGTAAATTGCACATTGATTTTTGTGCTCATTTTTCTTTATAATATTTTATTTATGTGACTGTTAAATTATGTAATTTAAGTTTGTCTGCTAAAGAATTTATAGTGCTACAAAATGTAAGAAAACTCTGGATATTTTGGATGTCTCCGAGCTGGGAACTGTTGTTTTCCCGAGAAGGTAGTAAATGATTCTAGTACACAGATAGCTTATATAAGGATGGGGAAGAGACTAAGGCAATTTCAATCAGGTTCAGTTTAGTTTGAGTGTAGTTCAGTGCCAGTGTAGTTAGTGATGATTGTATATCTCCGGTACTTGTGAAAACAGTGGCAAGCATTAGGTGTAATTATTTGGAAAATAAAGACAGTGAACTTAAGAAGTCAGTGTTTATTTGCTATGCCTCAGCTGATCTCGTTGATGGACACCAAAAGGCTGACAGTAAGAAGAACAGCTCACGTCACGCCGTGCTGGCCATTAGTGTTGCCGACACAGATGTGAGTTTTTATTCACCATGGTAAGTACTCATGGTATACAGTATGTATAGTAATTAATGCTTACAGACCGTTATCTTGTTTAACAGAAGAACAGACTAAATCTATTGTTCGTGTTTTTGATGAGCAGCTGAGTATTTTATTCCCAGGAACACAAAAGGAAAGTGTTTAAAAATAAATATTATTGATCATCTGGCTTCTGTTGCGATAACAGCAGCCGCGAATCAAACACACCCTACTATACTCTGATCGACCTGTGCTGCTGGGATGTATGAGGCGAGTAGGGTGTGTTTGAATCGCGGCTGCTGATTGGCCGCCGATTATTTAAATCTACACCTCTTCTTATTTTAACATATATATATTTATATTTTTTAACTACCTTCAATACAAGGAGCCAGATTAAATATGGAATAATTTCCGAAGCTAAGGAGGTCAAAATTAGCTTTAAAAGCCTACTGGTATCAAAGAAAATTAAACTTGATTACAAAGTTTTATAACATAATGAGCTACGTTTAAAGCAAATTATTCACCCACGGCATACGCCCACGTCCTCATGTCGCACTGCATCCTCCCACGGTGTACACTTACGTCCGCATGTTGCACTACAATGCATGCCTGCATTTACTTCAATGGCTTCATCGGCGGCCAATCAGCAGCCACGAAACGAACACACCCTACTTGCCCCATAGCCTACATCTCAGATGCACAGGTCAATCAAATAGACTATAGCCCTTTACATCTCACTTGCATAAATCAGTTAAATAGATCACAGTAAAAATAAAGTTCAACACTGAATAATGTAATGACTACAGATACAAAAATAAATGAAGTCACAAAACACGCGAAAAACACAACATAAAAATCAATTACAACGTATTACCAATATACCGGGAATCTAACCCGAGATTCTCAGGTGAGAGCCAGGCAGCAATCCACTACACCATGACCAGGTAGAATTATATATAAAAAAAAAAAAAAAAAAAAAATGAAGCAGAAACACTAAAAGTAATAAACCAGGACAAAGCAAACGACTGTAAAAAAAAAAAAAAAAAATGAAGAATATATTTCAGAATCTGCTTAGGATTCGTAGAAGGTAGTTGTATACCTGAAAATGAGCTGAAGGAGCTGTGGTGCATGACTTTAGAATCTGCCTGGTACTACACCTTTCACAATGAAACTCACTTCCAGAACAAAGACTTTGAATGCGAGCATTGCACCACTATGGCAGAGAGTCAGCCACAAAACGATGGTCGTCACTGGTCATAATCTGATAGACTGATATCCACTGATAAGGAAGACGCGCCTCAAAGCCACTGGGGAACAATGGAGAAGAAGAAAGGAACTTTAAACCAAACTTGGTGACACAGGACGCCAGTGGAGATATTTGTGGGGCAGTTGTTTCAGCCTAATGGACGAGGGTGGTAGGCGGGGCCAGTTCACGAAACTCCACTCGTGACCAATGACTGGATAAGTCAGACACTGTCACTGTCTCCACTCAAGAGTTCACTGAAGAACAGGCACACAGGTACGTCCACCTGTGTGATGCAGGAAACATGCAAAGCAAATGACATGTCAGTAAAATCAAACCTAGGACGATGATGTAGAGTGCTGGGAATGGTTGCAGCAGATGACGTGTTAGTATCCACAACCCAGGCAATGACTTAGAATATTGGCTGTTGTTGCAGGTGGGGGGGGGGGGAACTGATAAGGTAGATTTTTTTTTTTTATAATGACAACTGTGGTTATGTAAGCACAGTGAACAGTAATATGTTCCAGGCTGCTGATCACATACACCAAAAGACAAGAGGAGCAGGGACAACATGTAGTAATAAGGCAGCAGTCCAGGCAGGAAAGCAATCATGTTGTCTCAGCAGGAGAAACTTTACATCTCATATATGGAACCCAGGATTGAGTACCAATGCACAGCAGTTATTATAAGATGGGATTATATAATTATGTGATATTAGATCAGTATGGTGGTGGTGAAGTAAAGTCACTTTTTGTTACTTTTTAATTTTTCTGGAAGATACAGAGCTTCTAGGGAGTTCTGCTGATAACCCACAATATCTCGAGTACCTTCTCTTAGTATTCCGCATTTCACTGACACACATGCTCACGGGTAACCAGGTGACGCTAGACAACCCTGTAATGGCATGCACACCATCAGCAAATAATATGCCAGCGCGTTTCCTCTGTACCGTGGTAAAACAAAGAGAAATGGCTGTCTGACACATACTCAGATTCACACACCATATACATACCTCACTTATAAATGTGACATAATTAAATTCAATATATCAGCTATATGACAAGGAATATCTTATCTGTACCCACCGCCAGGTAACTTGTCTAGCCCCATCCCCTTACCCACTACCCAGAGAGTAGGAGGTTCTAGACCTGAGGCCACGGCTTCAGGAAGGGGGTAAGGCTTAAGAGACGCGTTGTCTGACAGGGGGTATAGTACTATAACATTTCACATATAACAGTACCGGTACTTCTCGTTCCTTACTCTTCTTTCCTTCACCTGACATCTATCTTTCTTCTCTCATCCATGTCCCTCTCATTGTGAAATAACTAACACAATTCCTTCCATTCGTTCCATTTTCTTCCTGACTCTCTTTTTCTTAGCCACTTCCTTTCCCTCTCCCTGCTCCTCCTTCCCATTACTATCTTTCTTCCTTCCCCCTCCTCCCTCCTGACCAAGACAGCATTTCATCTGCATCCCCTTTCATCTTGGATCTCTCTTCTCTTCATGCATCTTCCCTCCCTCATCCATCTCTCATTCCTCCTCCTTTCCCTCTTTCATCTCCCTTCGGTCCACTTCTCTTCACAAAGATACAACATTTTCTCCTTTTCCCCGTTTTACCTTTATCCTTCTGCCCTTCTCTCTCCTTCTTCCATCCCTCTCTTCTTTTGACTCTGCTTCGTCAGCACTAATTGTAAGGACATAATCCTGCCTCCATACCATCACCTACCTTCCTTAGCCCCTTCCCTGCTATGAACAAACTTAGATTTGTTAATCAGGTAAACACAGGTCGATAGTGTTTAGTGGAGAAGAATCCTAGCAGTCAGAGGGTTAATCCCTTCAATCTGAGGAGTCACTCTTAAGCCCTGAATCGTCAGCCTTTACCTAGAGTAAAACACAAAGCATGTTCTTAGCCCTGGCGTTAGCCAGAATAAAATAGCATGGTTACTCACTGTTCAATGTTTCTTTCTCCAAAATAACATGGTGCTATCCACAAATAAATCATAGGTTACATACTACCACCACCAAAAGATCATTATGTTGACGAACACATGCCATTCCTCCAACGCCAGAGTTTCCTTATGTTTTCCTGTTATGTACTTCTTAATTTTATTTATCCCATATGCAAATGTTTCTTCTGCACCTTATATCACCACAGCTGACAGAATTTAGTCGAACTTTTGTTCCGCATGATATGGTATTGGGCTAAATGGGCTATACACCATCCATGTCGGTTCTCAGAGCAAGAACAACTTGTACAACAGCCTGCCCTGTTTCTGGTGCGACTATTCTCCACTTCAGTAACTGCCATCATCGCTATTACTACTGGTCGTCTGCTGCCCTGTTATTACTGCTATTATCCCCATTACCAATGATCTCGGCTATAATACCC
Source organism: Coenobita brevimanus (assembly GCF_032717465.1). Taxonomy (NCBI): domain Eukaryota; kingdom Metazoa; phylum Arthropoda; class Malacostraca; order Decapoda; family Coenobitidae; genus Coenobita; species Coenobita brevimanus. The sequence continues at coordinate 28,394,806 of NC_136971.1, forward strand.
AAGCTGTGCTATGACTGCTGCCTGCTAATATGCCACAAGGGTTACAGTTTATTCTATGTTTACTAAGGTTACTTACGTTAAATGTTAGCACTGATGAGGAGCCTACACTCGGTGACACTGTGTACATTGGGTGGAGCTAAGCAGCTGCGGCGTCCACTTGGGATTCAAACTTCCTCATATTTCCTTGAACCTTACCGTGAGGAAAGACCCTGGGCTGACCCCCGTGAGGCACTGTCTACCACAAGGGAGATGTCACCCTACACAGTAGATGTATAGAGCTGTATCCGTAGGGAGGCCCTACACGGTTCTTACCTAATTGTATCTTTACAGGAATGAGTCAAGCTCGTACTGTCCCGTGTCTTAAACCATATTTATCGTACATATCCTTAAATTTGTGAATTGTTTTGGCGCACACTATTTCATTCGGTAGTGCATTCCATTGATCAATTGCTCTGTTTGGGAAACTGAATTTCCTTACGTCTTTATCACCTCTCTTCTTATGCAGTTTTTTGCAGTGTCCTCTTCCTGATGCTTCTCCATATGTTAAGTAATCATTTATGTCTATTTTCTCCTTCCCTGATATGCACTTATATAGCATTATCATGTCACCTCTTTTCCTTCTCTCCTGTAGTGTTGGTAGATTCAGTTTATTTAGTCTTTCTTCGTAGCTTAGGTCCCTTAAGCTTGGTATCCGTCTTGCAGCGGCCCTTTGAACTTTTACAATCTTGTCTGTGCTTTTTGAGATGAAGACTCCAGACTACTGATGCATATTCCAGGGTTGGTCTAATGAATGATGTTATTATCCTTCTTAGCATGTCTTCATTTATGTATGTGAATGCTATTCTCATAATTCCAAGCAGTGTATACATGTTCCATACCTTCTCGCTGATGTGGTCAGCCGGAGATAGTCTGTTATTGATAATCACACCTAGGTCTTTCTTTCTGATGTGTATAGGGTTTTATTTCCTAACTTATAATCCCAATCAAGTGTTTTTCCACTTTTACCAAGCTTGATTACATGACACTTGTCCACATTGAATTCCATTTGCCATGTACTACTCCATTCATGAAGTTTATTTAATTCTTCTTGTAGCTCTTTACAAGAGTCTGTGTTAGTAATTCTCCTTTGTATTTTTGCATCATCTGCAAACATATTCAGATAGCTCTCATTTCCAGTGTTACTGTTTATATCATTTATATACACTACAAACATGATTGGTGCCAGCACTGAACCCTGTGGTATTCCACTAGTCACTTCTTTCCTCTTAGTACTGTTCTCATTTCTCATTTTATGAGAAAGTCTTCCATCCAACAAGACAGTTTGCCTCGAATTCCTCCTTGATGGTACAGTTTCCATAAAAGTCTTTGGTGTGGTACTGTGACAAAAGCTTTCTTGAAATCTAAATAGATACTGTCCACCCATCCTTCCCTTTCCTGTATTGTGTTTGTTACTCTGTCATAGTAGCTCAACAGATTAGTAACACATGATTTTCCTTTTCTGAAACCAAACTGTCTTTCTGTTATCATACTGTGTTCTTCTAGATGATTTACCAAAGCTTTTCTTATAAGCTTTTCTAATACCTTGCTTACAACACTGGTCAGTGATACTGGTCGGTAGTTGAGTGGATTTTGTCTATTTCCTTTCTTGAATAAGGGGACAATATTTGCTTATTTCCAAATATCAGGTAGATTACCTTGACTCAAGGATTTCTTGAAAATTAAAAATAATGGTTTACTTAACTCCTTTGCACATTCTCGTAATACCCAACATGAAATTTCATCAGGACCACTTGCTTTTCCTCTGTCTAATCTACTTTACTCCTGTATTACTTTTTCTGCTATTTGTATATCTGGTAGTATGTGTGGACATGCATGTTCCACATAGTCCCTCTCAAAATTTTTTTCTTCTGTTAAAACTAATTGGAAATTCTTATTTAGTGCTTCACAAATATCTTTCTCTTGTGTATAAGTGATTCCCTCGTCCGTCATGGATTGTATTATATCTTTTACTTTGGTTTTGCTTCTGATATAGCTGTAAAACAGATTTGGTTGATCACTACTTTTATTTATTATATCCTCCTCAAACTGTTTTTGGGCTTCCCTCCTTATTCTTGTATAATCGTTTCTTGCCTGTTTGTAATTATTATATGCCCTTTCACTATTGTGTCTTCTGTATCTATTCCACAACAAATCTCTTCTTTCTTTTGATTTTTTACACTCTGTATTGAACCATTTCTGTATTTTCTTATTAGCTTCTTTGTGCTGTGGGATGAATTTTTGGACTCCTATTTCATAAAATTCACAGAATTTTTTATATACATAGCATATAACTCTTACTTAAAATCAAAAACATCTGAATCACTCTCCCAATTTAAAATTGCTAGAAATCATGCAAAAGCTGTATTAAATCTATCTAAATCAAACTTTCTTCAAAAGCAAGCATCAAAACTACTTAACAACCCTAATGACAATAGAATATTCTGGTCAACTCTTAATTCTTTCAATAATAACTTTAACAAGTCATCTTCCATTCCCCCACTAAAATCTTCAGATGGCAATATTACAAATGACCCACGTGGGAAAGCAGATATCTTTGCTAGTACCTTTTCAAGAAACTCTACCATAGATGATACCAGCCAGAATGCCTCAGTACTGGAACTTGATTCTCCCGAAATTGCCCCACTTAAAATACAGACAAGATTCGTAAAATCCATCCTAGACAATTTACCTACCAACAAAGCTCCAGGCCCAGATGGAATTCCGCCAATTGTTTTGAAAAAGTGTTCCCCTGAACTTGCCTCTGTCCTAGCAAAATTATTCAGACTATGCATACGTAATTCTTTATTCCCAAATTCATGGAAAGAAGCCAATATCCACCCAGTTCTGAAGAAAGGAAGTTCGTCTGACCCCTCCAATTACAGACCAATAGCTGTCACATCTTCTCTTGGTAAGGTATTTGAAACTTTAATTAATAAGCACATTGTTAAACATCTTGAATCCAACAACTTAATTAGTGATAGACAATACGGTTTTCGCCACGAAAGATCCACCATTGACATACTCAATCTCTTAACTCATACCATCCATCAATCAATTGATCTTTTTGGAGAAACTCATGCAGTAGCTCTTGATATCTCTAAAGCTTTCGACAGAGTATGGCACCGTTCCCTTCTGTTAAACTCCCTTGCTATGGACTAACGTCTTTTGTTCCTTTGATTTCTTCTTATCTTAGTGACAGGAAAATAAGAGTAAAAGTAGATGATGTATATTCGAATTTCCACTCAATTAACGCCAGCGTGCCGCAGGGATCAGTTCTGGCGCCAACCCTATTTCTGGTTCATATTAATGATCTCTTATCTGTCACTCAATCCCATTCACTCATATGCAGATGACTCAACACTACATAGTTCATTCACACTCAGACATCCATTTACAAAGTCTAATATCTCTACCTCTCAACTCAGTACAGCCATCTCCATAAATCAAGATCTATCTACAATCAGTGAATGGGGACAAAACAACCTTGTCTCTTTTAATGCTAGTAAAACTAAATATATACAGTTTACTAATAGACAGATATTACCAGATTTGTATATTACCTTCAGTGCTGCTAATATTCCCATCTCCAAAAGTATTGAAATTCTTGGTGTCTCACTTAACAGTGCCCTCAGCTGGACCTCTCATGTCAGATCACTTGCTAAAACCGCCTCAAAGAAACTTGGATTATTGTATAGAGTCCATAACTTCTTCACCGACGAGCAGTTAGCTAAAATTTATAAGAGTCATGTGCGCTCTCAGCTTGAATATTGCTCACCCTTGTGGAATGGTTGTGGAGAGGTTGCATTAAGACAACTAGACAAAATTCAGAATAAAGCTGTTAGAATCATTAACAACCCTGCCATTACATATAAACTACCTCCCCTGCAAGTAAGAAGGAATGTTGCCTCACTTGCATTATTTTACAGATATTTTTTTGGCAAATGCTCAGACGAAGTTGCGTCCATGGTGCCACCTCTCCATGCCTTCCCTCGTGCTACACGGGCATCTGGTAGCGCTCATGACTGGAATGTCACTCAACTATATTGCAGAACTTCTGCCTATCAGAATTCTTTCATTCCCCGAACTTCATCTCTTTGGAACTCGCTTCCCCAGAGTTGTTTTCCTCCAAATTTCAACCTACAACTGTTCAAGTCTAACTGTTACAGATATTATATGAACAGAGGACACCAGTAATCTGGTGTATGGATTATTTTTTTTTCCCCATTTGTTTTTCCTTCCTCCTTTCTGTTATTTAAAAAAAAAAAAAACAGCATTTAAATCTTGTCCTCTAAGCTCATTTTCCCAATCAACTACTAAGAAATACTTCTTTAGGTCTTGATAATTTCCCTTTTTATAGTTTAGGCTCTTTTTGTAACTGTCATTGCTGTTTACTATGTCATATGCTATCCTGAAGTTATAATTTAGTACTGCATGATCGCTCTTGCCGAGTGGAGGGTGATATATTAAACTGTCAGTATCATTTTCTTGCCTAGTAAATATTAGATCTAGCACTGAAGGTACATCAAGTCCTCTTTTTCTGGTGGTTTCCCTCACATGTTGCGTTAGGAAAAACTCTTGCACGAGATCCAGGAGCTTTTGGTCCCAACAGCTTTCTTGGCTAAGTATATCTAGCGTATTCCAGTTTATATTTGTATTCAAATCTACAGTTAGTATTATTCTTTTCGATTTCTCTTCCATTTTATGTAGTAATGATCTTAAACTTTGAATTGTACTCTCTGCCAGGTCCTCATATTCGTCTCTTTCCCATGTGTTTGATCTGGGTGGCATGTACAAATTGGCTACAATTACTTTACCTTCAGATGTGTTGATCTCTACTGCAATCAGTTCTACTTGTGATGGTATATCTAGTTTTATTTCATTGACTTTTAGATTTTTCTTAGTTAATATTATAATTCCTCCTCCTTTTTTTAAATTTCTGTCTCTTCTCCATATATTGTATTCCTCTAAGTTTAGTATGTCATTGGATATCTTTGGTGTTAATTTTGTTTCAGTTAGGCATATTATTTGTGGTTCATTTTCTCTGACATAATCATTCATATCTAGTAATTTAGATACCATTCCATCCACATTTGAGTACATCAACTTTATCATCTTGTTTATATACTTGTCATGACATGGTTCTACTACCTTCCTCCTTTTTATTCCATCCTGTTTGTGTACCACTTTTGTACCTGCAATCCTATTACTTTGTAAAAAAAATTTCTTCTTCTCCTCTTCTGATCTTCCCTCATTTTTGCTTCCTCCCTTTTCTCTTTCAGTAATTCCAGTTCCTCTTGTGTTAGGCATCTTTTTATCCATACATTTTTGAACTCCTCTTTTTCCATAAGATTCTTTGCATTTTTTTGTCTCTCTTCCACAGTGTTTACACTCTGGAAAGTCACCTTTAGAGGTCTTGTCTTGCTTTTCTCATATTTCCCTAACCTTTTGTGTTCCTCTATGTCTTTACTACAGATTTCCTCTGATACTTCTTTCAGTAAGCTCATTACATTTGCCATCTCCTTTTTGTCTCTTGTGATCTTGTTTTTTACTTCTTCCTCTTCTATACCAGTGATTACTATAGATCTGTTTATATCTACTGAATCTCTGACTAACTTTGGATTGTTTTGTATTATTCTTTTCACTTCCTTTTTAATGCTTTTTTCCTCCACCCTTGTTTCTAAGTCTTTCTTTACTTTCACCATTTCAGCATACGTGGTTTCCACATCATTTTTGTAGCTTTGCACAGCTTCATTCACCTGTGTTATCTTCTCAATATCACTGCTCTGGTCTATAAGACTGCTTACTTGCCTAATTGTCTCTGTGTCATTTTTGAACTCTTCCATAACACTCTCGTGATTGAGTACTGTACTTGCCATTTCACTCATTTTCTTCCTAAGTGTACTCAATTCCACTGTTAGTTCACTGATGGTTGTGTCTTTCTTTTTTGCCTCCCTTCCTAGTTTTTCTATTTCTTCCTTTTGCAAGTGCATCTGCTTCTTTATTTCATCAATTTCATTTTTGAAAGCCATTTCTAGTTTGTGTACACGTTCAACCAGTCTATTGTGAGTCTCCATTTCAACCAGTTCTTGGTAGAAATCATCATTTTGCTTTTTACCTCTATCCCTTTTCTTTTCCAAATTTGCTTTAGTAAAGTATGTATTCATTTTGCAATACTAAAAGAGTATGTACTTACAGAGTATGTACACTTTCCCCGTGTTGCTGTAGTCTAAACAAACCTCAGCTGGCTCAGCGCATTTCTTCCTCTTGGTTCTCTTTTCTGTTTGAACAAGTCTTGTTTAAACTTATTATTTTTTTCCTTTTAATAATGAAAAATCATTTAGTCTAACCTGGTACAGAGCTTGACTCATACAAAGATACTAATTTAGGTAATGCCACTGGTCGTGTTGGTTCGGTACGGAGCACTGATGTCGGACGTCTGCCTCGATTGACTCCCTCTGTGTGTGTATGCACTGTGCTGTATCTGTAAGGCGACCTTACAGAAGCAGATCATTACCTGTGGTCGATGGGTCTGCTTCTCCAGACAGACCAGGGTTAGGCAACAACAAAAACAACAGCAGCATGTAATGCAACCCATTCAGCGTCGGTAGAGAAGTGGTCTACTGTCCAAATGGATGCTGATTCGAATCACTGCTGGGGCAGGTAACAATTTAAAACGAAAGAAGTTACAATTTTAAAGGAGTTCATAGGTATGAATCGAAATTCTTTATGTGGAAAAATTTCACATAGTTTCTCATCTAATGCTTGTTACATCAGCTTAGAGATGTCACCAAGGTATGGAATACGGAAGTAAACGATCTCTTTGTTGACAGTGGGGACTCGTTGCTTCGGCTGGAGTTGACGATTAAGAAAATTATTAACTTGTTTATCAAACAAGTGGAAACTGTAACCATTATGGTAAAAGAAATTCCTTAAAAAAGAGACTTCTTTGTGAAAATGCATATAGCTAGATGAAATATTGAAGGCTCGATGCAGCAGAGTTTTGATTGCATTGAGCTTGAAATTATAATGGCAGAAACTGAAGAAACTGGTACCCAGTCCTGAGAATGTGGGTTTCCGAAAAACAGAGAAAGCAAGGCCATCATTACATTTCTCTCCATTAAGGTCCAAAAAGGAGAGTTTCGAGTCCACTTCCAATTCCATTGTGAATGTGATATTCCTATGTTGAGAATTTATGTATTCTAAAAATTTGTCAGCTTGGCATTTGCTCCGAAAAAACACAAGTGTGTCATCCACATAACGTCTTTATAAAATGGGTTTAAAGGAGGTAGGACAATTATATATCCAGTTCATTTCATGAAAGCATAAAAATATATTGGCAAATGTCGGCCCTAGAGGAGAGACCATTGCAAAACCGTCTGTTTGTTTGTATAGTTCACCATTGAATACAAATAGGGTATCCTTTACGCAAGTAGCAAGAAGGTTTCTAAAGACAGTTTTGGTCATGCCATTAAATGTATCTAAACCAGAAAATGCCAATTTTATGCATATGTCAATAGTTTCGTTTAAAGGAATGTTCGTGAATAACGACTTAATATCATAGCTAACCATGAAAAGGGCATTCGGTAATTTGTAGTCAGACAGGGATTGGGACAGCTCGTAAGAGTTTTTAACAGTGAATTCATTCGTAGTGTAAGGACTTAAAATATGTACTAGAAATTTTGCCAGTTTACATGTAGCAGTGATATAAGCAGCCATAATGGGTCTGAGGGGAACAGAGGCTCTGTGTATAGCTGGGGACGAACCAGTTGGTTTGAGAGATTTAGATTCCTTTGAACTAATGACATTTAGTGATAAAAGGTTGTTTATAAATCTTACTACTTTATCCTCAGTCTTAGTTGTAAGTTTAGAGATATCTGAGTAAATTAGTTTAGTAAACTTAGTTGTATCATGCAATATGTCTTTCATCTTGGGAATATAATCATTCTTATTTAGCAAGACGATGCCCCTTCCCTTGTCCGGTCTACATATCACCAGGTCTTTTTTTTTTTTTCTGCTCAGTGATTTCAGTATATTAAAGTCATCCCAATTTTTTCGCGGAATGACTTTAATATACTGAAATCACTGAGCAAAAAAAAAAAAAAGACCTGGTGATATGTAGACCGGACTAGGGAAGGGGCATCGTCTTGCTAAATAAGAATGATTATATTCCCAAGATGAAAGACATATTGCATGATACAACTAAGTTTACTAAACTAATTTACTCA
>NC_136971.1:28408069-28580569 GCF_032717465.1 Coenobita brevimanus
TCCACTTTGTATGGACTACTTCCTCCTGTCCTTCCCTCCTTCCATTCCTCCATTATATTAGTATATATTGTAGCAGAAACATATTCCGCAGGTGTCAATAACAATACCGGGTAGAATATTAGGTTACACAAACAATAATTATAGTATCACGTTACGCAGATGTTATTAACAGTAGCAAGTTACAAAAGCATCAATAACAGTAACACGTTATACGGACGATAATAATTGTAGCATATTAGACATGCAACTACAAGAGTAATATGTTAAACTGGCACCAATAATAACAACACATTACGGTACTGCCAATATCAATACCATTTAGGGCCTATAAGAGCACTAATAACTACTACATTACGTAAGCACCACTCAGCAGCACGTTACACTGTAGCCAATAACAGCAGCGTATTACAAAAGCATCTCATACGGCAGCACATTATATATACATCAATATAACTCGCACATTATTAAATCAATATCTTCATTCCGATGACATATTTTGTACGAGTATTTTATACCTTCTATCTCCAAATGAATTTGATTAACTAGTCCAGTTCGATAAGTCTCTCGTAAGTTGAACTAAACCATTTGCAGGTCAGATGAAATAATGTCTTTCAGATGATTAGGATGAAACAACGAAACAAATATTATTTAACCCCTTCAGTTAGTATGTAGCTAGACCCCTCAATATCGTAAGGGGTGACCACAAACAAATCGCCTCCATGTCGCCCTGTCCCTTGCCATTTCGCTGCCCTTCCCCCAGCTTACACCCTCCTCTCTGATATACCTCTTTACTCCTGCCCTTCATCTCATCCTCGGTCTCCCCCTTCCTCTCCCCCCTCGGACTCAATCACAAACAGTCTCTCACTCTCACTCTCCATCCTTTCAGTTTAGTTGCATTTATCTTAAGACAGCTCAAACTTTTTTTATGTTCAGTTTAAGAGTGACCCTCAATATGATGGTGGATAGAAGTCTCCTGACCTCCAGTGAGATGATATTCATTATTATATTCTCACTCCCACCAGAAGGTCTCATTCTGCTTAGGACAGATACATGTTTTGTTGTGAGGGCAATATTAATAATTTGCACTGAAAATCTCATTAGCTGTCACTTCTTCATTTCAATTTGTTCTTAATACAGTTAATCCTTAACATGGCGGGAAGTGTCGTCACTGTGCATGTAATTTCCCGCATCTCAGTGGCAGAAGAAGGTAAAAATACGGCTGAGTATCCTTTCCATAACACTTCTTTGTTAACGATCAGCATTCAAGAAGATGACAATATAAAGTCAACTTCAATTGGACAGAATACCACAAGACCATTTCCCCAGATTTTTGTTAAAATTGGAGATAAGTAATTATATACGAGCAGGTGTTGCGCATGTATCAACAGACTAGGACAGACTTTTCAGGGAGGAGGGACTGGATATAGCCTTCACTACAACCTTGAATGCAAGGGATATTTCCTAAGTTAAATAAAAAAAAAGTAAGTAAGAGCAGGAATGGAAGGAAAAAGACGCCGTACTGAAGAGGCTGAGAAGGTGCAAGGTGTGGAAGAACAACGGCACCAGCAGCGAACAAAACAAAAGGAGGAATGGCATTCATATTATGCATACACTCCTCACAAAGAGTCCTCCTCCTGGCCTTTAACACCATCAGCCCCATGATGTGTTTTATATTTAGTTCTTCCCACTCTCCAGCGATTTCATTACGCTTAGAAGAAACTTTTCGAAATGGACAGGTTAGCTGTATCCTTCATCAACGGATTTAGTATTGAGGGTCTGTCGTATGTTTGAATCGTCTAGAAATGCCATGGATTAAATAAAGAAGTCTATGGATTACTGCTTTAGGACTGAATACTCACAGTTAGATTTCAGGCGTTAGAAATAGCCATTATTATCCCCCTGCATGTGTGAGATGTAAATCAAGTTGAGTAAAATTCCCTGAAAGAACCAATAAGAGGAAAATGACGTGATTGCATGAAAGAGACTAAGACAGAGCCCTGGTACTAAAACGGTTACATATGAACAACAACAGCAACAGCGGCGGGCGAAACAAATCAGTAATGGCTTCCAAATTATTCATAGGCACCTCACAAGGATTCCACCTCCTGACCTTTAAAACTAGCACCCGTGTGCTGGCAGGGGCAGGAGCACTACCAGCTGCAGCGGATGCAGCAGCACAAATAGCACAAAAAAGATGTAAAAGTAGAGGATGCAGTCATAGAAGTAGTACCGAAGAATAAGAAGTACGGGTTGGAAAAGTGACAGTACAGGCTTCGAAAGTATGACCAAAAGTAGCAGAGTAAGTACAGGTAGCAACAGTAACAGTACTGGTGGCGGAATTAACAGCAAAGGTAGCTCAGTAAGAAGAAAAGGCAGCATAAGTAGCAGTAAAGATGACAGAAGTAGTCGTACAAGTGGCGCAATAAGAAATGGAAGCAACAAAAGTATCCGTGTAGGTAACGTACAGAGCTTGGTTGTAGAAGTACCAGCTCGTAATCTTTCTGAAGGGGCCCGTGCGATGGAGTAAAGACAGTAGAGCCAGCAGGTGGAGATGCAGCAGAAACAGCTACAGGGGAAGCATAAAGGGTAGTACAGGTAGCAGAAGTAGCAAGAGGTAGGAGAGATAGTAGTTAAGAGTAGCAACAGTTGCAGAAGTAACAGAGGAGAGGCAATGGATGTTGCAGTAGGGGCAGCACATTAAGAACAGGCAGGAACTGTAAATGTACACGTAGAAGAAGTAGCAGAGTGGAGGCAAACGATACCAGATGTAACAGCAGAGAGCAAATGTATCATTTACATTGCAGCGGTAGAAGCAAGAGTGGCCGCAAAGATAGCAGAAGTAACAGGAGAGAAGGCGTACGTAGCAGGGGAAGTAACACAAGCAACAGGAAAGGTTCCAGGAGTAGAAGTGTGTAGAAGCAGTATATGGGAGGGTGGCTAAAGTATCGCCACGGCAGTAAAAGTACGAGCAGTGGTGGTAGAAATTGCAGTAAACGTAACACAAACAGCGACAGAGACAACAAAAGTGGCAGGGAGGGTAGAAATGTAGCCTAGTAGCAGAGGCCGTAAAAAAAGTAAAGGCAGCAGAAGTAGCAGTAATAACACGAAACGGCAACAGAAGCAGCAACAGAGGAAGCAGAAGTCGCAGGAAAGGTACCACAGTAGTAGTAGAGTTAGCAAAAGGAGCAGCAGAAATATCATCAGAGGTAGCAAAAGCAGAGGTAGAGGTAGCAGAAGTAGATGCAAAGGTATCAAATGTTGCAGCAGAGGTAGCAGCAAAAGTAACAGCAGACACAGGAGAAGCAGACGCAGAGGTAGCAAAAGCATAGCAAGGGTAGAAAAAATAGCAGCTGAGGTAAAAGCAGCAGAGGAGGCAGCTTCTAAAGTAACAACAGATGTAGCAGAAATAGCAGAAGTAGGCGTAGCAGAAATGGAAGTCACAGGATCAGCAGCAGCATTCATATAGCAAAAAGAGTAGCAGAATTATCAAGAAAGGTAGCACAAACGAAAATAAAAAAGGGTATCCAGAAGTAACAGCAGAGGTAGAAGAGTTTACAGACGAGTAAGCAGAAGTAGCAGGAGAGGTAAAAGTAGCTAAGGTAGTAGTAGGGATAACAGATGTAACAGGAGTAACAACAGTAGGAGAAGTAACAGGAGAAGCAGCGGCAGCAGAAGTAGCAGACGTAGCAAGATAGTCCAACGCGGGAGGAGGGAGCGGGCAGAAAAATGGCCTCAGTATTAGCATAACAGGCGCACTACGTCATAGCTGCCGCAGGAGAGAATGTTGCACCATTAGCATTGATACCTGGAAAGTAGCAATAGCAGGAATGGTTCAAGCTGCAGTAATAAAGGAAATGTTAAAGTAGCACAGGTAGCAACTGAAATAGAGGCAGGACATGCTGTAGCATAATAACAACACAAAAAAACACTGCAGTAAATTTAATGGAAGTAATAAAGACAACAGAGGTAGGATATACAAAAGTAACAGAAGCAACAGCAAGCAGCAACAGTAGTAGCAACTAGACCTAGCAGTAACAATGGCAGATGTAGCAATTTGAGCAGAGGTAACGACTACAGTATTAGTAGGGGCAGCAGATACACAACAGCAGCAAAAGCAAGAGCAAAGCAGCAAAAGTAGATGTAGAAGTATTAAATGTAGCAAGAGAAAATGTTGCATTCGTAGTAGAGGTAGAAAACGCAGTATCAGAATAGGTAGGAGGAGTAGCAGTAAATTAGAGGGATTGAAGCTGAAATAACATCAGTGTAATGAATATACATAAATGCTGCAGACGTAGCATTGCCAATATAAGTACCCCTAGCAAAGTAAAACTGATGGAAAATAGCTGTTGCAAATGACAGTTTTAGTAACAGTATCAAATAACCGTAGCAACAGTTTCAAAGTAACAACAGTATCAAAGTAACAATAGAGTCAACAGTAGTAAATCACAACGGTAACAACAGTGAAAAGTAACAACATTTGGAACATTAGCAAATAACAGTGATACCAACATTGTCAAAGTAACAACGGTGGCAACATTAGCAAAATAACAACGGTTGCAACAGTAGCAATGTAACAAGGGAGGTGGCAGTAGGAAAGTAACAACGGTAGCAACAGCCGAAAAGAAACAACGGTAGTAACAGTAGCAAAGCAACAACGGTCCAAAAGAACGAACGGAACAGTAGCAAAGTAACAGTATAAACTCAGCAGCAAAGTAATAATGACTTCAACAGTAACAGCAGTAGCAAAGTATCAACGGTAACAGCATGAACAAAATATCAACAGTAGCAGGTGTAACAATGATAGTAACAGTAGCAACAGTAGTAAAGTAACAATGGCTGCAACGATAAGGAACGACGATAGTAACAGGGACAAAAAAGCAATGATACAGCACTGGCCGTTTTAATATTGCACTAACAGCAGGAGAAGTAACAACGGTAGCAACAGTTGCAAAGTAAAAACATTAGCAAAATAATAATGGTAGTAACAGAAGTAAACACCCTCACCTCTCCTCAGTCCAAAGCTCTAATCTATCTATCCATCGCCAGACGCCTCAATCCCGTAAGGGGTGGCCACAAACAAATCGCCTCCGTATCGCCCTGTCGCTCTAATGCAAGAGTTTAATCAGTACTCTCAGTCGTTCATTATACAACAGGTTAACTCTGCAACACTCTTCCTAAGTCTGTAGCTACCTCTGTGTATGACCCTCAGTTATTTCTTAACGCAATGTGACCCAGATTTCAAGGAGATTTTATCTTGAATTTGTCTGTCTTTCGAACTGTTTTTCTTGGAATGCTCAACTATGCAGGAATCAACCTATGTTTTTTTTTCTATTTTACAAAATAAACAACAGTAGCTATGTAATAACGGTAGCGACGGGAGTAACAGGAGAGAGAGAGAGAGAGAGAGAGAGAGAGACCCAGGAAGGGGATACACAGAAGAGAAATACGGAGGAAAAGGACAGAAGGTACACAGACAGAAAAATATAAGGACTGAGAGAGCTTACCAATAAGGGACTGTATAGAAGAGAACATGAAACGGTGAGGGAGAGATGATAACAGGTCTCCACGCTCCTGCCTGAATGCGTATTAATGACCCAATGCTCGCTGTTATACCCAATGTAATAGCAGCTCCCTCACACTGGTCAGTTATGGACTCTCTCTCTCTCTCTCTCTCTTTTTACCTTCCCTGTCACCACACCTTTCCATTTCTCTCATAGTCATTCATTCTCTTCTTCCCACATTTTTTTTTTGTCGTTCCTTCAACATTATTATCTAACTTCTACGCCTTTCTGCTCATGTTTCTGCCCTCCTTTGCTCCGTCCTCTTCCGTCTCTCCATCCCCCCCCCCCATCTCTTTCTGTTCCTTTTCCTGTGTTTTGTTACTTATATGATTATTTAATTATTCTTGACCTCATCCTCACTATCACAAATTTGTTCTCATATTGGTTTCTTCTGCTCCTCATTCATCCTTTCCTTCTCTCCTTCTCCCATAGTTTCTCTTCTTTCCTCCTTCCTCCTTTTCTTCACTTCCCCCACCCTCACAGCTTCTTTCTGTCCTCCCTTGTCATAATTCCCCCACTTAATACACTTCTTTCACACTAGGTCTCATTTCCTGGATCCTGCTTCTTTACGTTCCTTTCTTCCTTCCTCTCGTATATCTCTTCCGCTTTCTCTGTTTCTTTTTCTTCTTCCTGCTCTTAATTCCTCTTCCTCCTCTTCTATAGCTTTCTCTTCCTCCGTCTCTCACTTCTCTCTTCCTCATCAATAGGTCCTCTAGAAACAAACAATGGCAAACACACTGAAAATGAGGTCGAAATGGCAAACATTCTTAACGATTACTTTGCGTCTGTTTTTACAGTAGAAAACACCACCAGAAACCTACTGTTACCCACAAACCAAGCAAATAGCACAGTCCTTAGTAACTATGCTATCCATAATAATGATATCCTTTCAGCCATAAATAGTACGGACATAAACAAAACCCCTGGCCCCGATAAAATATCACCGAGAATTCTCAAAGAAGCAAAACATGAGTTACTGCTGCCACTCTCTGTCTTATTCAATAAATCATTAAGTACTGGGAAAGTTCCACGCGAATGGAAACTAGCAAATGTAACACCAATTTTCAAAAAAGGAAATGAGTCGCACCCAGGAAATTACAGACCAATCAGCTTAACATCAGTAGTGTGCAAGTTAATGGAACAAATCATAAGAGATAAAATAGTTAATTATCTAGAAGAAAATAATATAATTAAAGACTCGCAACATGGATTCAGACATCGTCGTTCATGCTTAACTAACTTACTGGACTTCTTCCATGATGTTTACAAATCATACGATGACTCAAGAGCAGTAGATATAATTTACCTCGACTTTCAGAAAGCATTTGACACTGTCCCTCACAAGCGTCTCATGAGAAAAATAGAAGCACATGGAATAAAAGGAAAGACGCAAAAATGGTTACAAGACTGGCTGTCAGACCGAAAACAGCGAGTTGTGATAAACGGAAAGGAATCCAAATGGCGTAATGTGATCAGCGGCATTCCCCAAGGCTCAGTACTTGGACCGATACTTTTTATTATTTATATAAATGACATTGATGAGGGTCTAAAATGTAAAGTATCCAAATTTGCAGATGATACTAAAATAACCAGTATAGTCACTTCAAAATTACAGTGGCAGCAGTTACAAAATGACCTTAATACTTTAGCAAGCTGGGCAGAAAAATGGCAAATGAAATTCAACACAGAAAAATGTAAAGTACTTCATATTGGAAGTAACAATGTCCATGCAAATTACAAAATGAGCAATATTCAGTTATCAGGTACAGACAGTGAAAAGGATCTTGGTGTGATAATATCAAATGACCTAAAACCAAGCAAGCAGTGTACCGATGCGGTTAAAATTGCAAACAAGCTAGTGGGTTTTATTGGAAGAACTTTCGAGTTTATATCGGAAAAAGTCATACTTGCCTTGTACAACTCGCTAGTGTGCCCCCATCTTGAGTATTGTGTGCAATTCTGGTCTCCGTACTACAGAAAGGACATTGAAAAATTAGAGAAAATTCAGCGAAGAATCACAAAAATGATACCACGACTTAGAAACAAACCATATGAGGAACGCCTTGAAGAACTTAAATTATTTAGCCTAACGAAGCGCAGGTTAAGAGGGGACCTTATTGAAGTTTTCAAAATCATGAAGGGATATGACAACTTAGACATGAATAAATATTTTGATATAGACCGGTCGAGTCAAACCAGAAGTAATGGCTGCAAAATCATGGGAAAGCGATTCCAATCCCACGAAGCAAAATACTTCTTCTTTAACAGAGTTGTAAATATCTGGAACAGATTACCCTCAGATACCGTGAACAGTATCTCAATTGAGACATTCAAAAACAAATTAGACATGTATTTGCACGAAAATCCTCAGCTGCCTCTTTTTCTGTCCGAATAACTTGCTTTTATAGCTACGGTACATGTAAGTTCATGCCCCATTAGTCTACAAGACACACCATAAACAATGTACCCGTACATAAGTGTTGCGTCACGATATTATACATTTTCAATTTATTCGGTGCAAACAAAGCAATATAAGCACAGATTAGGATCGGCACAGATAACCCTGAGTTAACGGTCACCACTCTTACTTTCGACCTGTGATGGGCTGTGGATCACTGAGGGTCCATGTTAGTCAAGTGACCACCATCGGGATTTTTTTTAATGTACCAGGGGTCACTGCTTCAAGATGAAACTTGTGTACTTGTCCCATATGGGAGAGTTCCCTGTCTCAGTGGAGTGAATGGAGCTAGGGCCTGATTGACTACTGCCTACCTTAAAAGCGCCAGGCGAGGCTGCCACACCACCCCTAAACATCCACACTGTGCAGTCCCCTCATGTCTACAGGACACGCCGTAAACTTAACATAGCGTCACGTCACAGCATTATACGTTTTTCGATTTACCCAAAGCAAATGAGGTAATATACAGTAAGCACAGATTAGGATCTGCACAGATAACCCTGAGTTAACGGTCGCTACTTTTACTTTCGACCTGTGATGGGATGTGGATCATTAAGGGTCCCTGTTAGTCAAGTGACCACCATCGGGATTTTTTTAATGTACCAGGGGTCACTGCTTCAGGATGAAACTTGTGTACTTGTCCCACATGGGAGAGTTCCTTGCCTCAGTGGAATGAACGGAGCTATTGCCTGATTGACTGCTGCCTACCTAAAAAGCGCCAGGAAAGGTTGCCGCACCACCCCTAAACATCCACTCTGTGCATTGCACATCCACACTGTGCACTGTGCAGTCCCCTTTTATCTAAGACACCCGTCCTATATACTTTTCAATCTCCCCAGTGCAAAGAAAGCAATATAAGCACAGATTAGGATCTGCACAGATAACCCTGAGTTAACGGTCACTACTCTTACTTTCGACCTGTGATGGGCTGTGGATCACTGAGGGTCCCTGTTAGTCAAGTGACCACCATCGGGATTTTTTTAATGTACCAGGGGTCACTGCTTCAGGATGAAACTTGTGTACTTGTCCCACATGGGAGAGTTCCATGTCTCAGTGGAGCAAACGGAGTTAGGGCCTGATTGACTGCTGCCTACCTTAAAAGCGCCAGGCAAGGCTGCTGCATCACCCCTAAACATCCACACTGTGCAGTGTGTAGCTTCCACGTTATGTCCACAGACTTCCCATTAACTCAATGTAACCGGTTTATAATGTCATGCCGTAACTATTATTTTATTTGTTTACTTTCTCTTTCAGGTTACTCTATCGGGTAGCTTATAGATAAAGTATTATAGAATGTGACTTTTCCTTTCCAGTGTTTCCTATAAAATTTCCATGTCAGTTTTTCCATGCTGCATGGTGGTTTTTCTCACTTTTTCCTGGAGGGTTTGGTGGTGGGGGGAGCCTTCTTGCTTTACTATCCTCATCCTTCAACATGTAGAGTTAGATCTTGTAGTCATAGTTTTCTCTAACAAGCAGCCTCGAAAGGACCATAAGGTCTGTTGCTGTTTGCTTTCCTGTGTAATCCTGTGTAATCCTCCTCAATGCCCCTCTCTTCGTCCTTTAATTCCCATATCACGTGCCGTTTTTATCTTCCTCATTCTATTTCTTCCTTCTTGGCCTCCTCTGCATCTCCTTTTGTCTCCTCACGTCAGTTCCTTCCGTCTTCTCCGCTTTTGTTCTCTTGCTCCTTCTCTTCATTTCCTCATCCTTCCGTCTCTTCTCTATCCTAATACCCTTCTCCTTTAATGCTTATTTCTCTTCCTCCTCTTCATTCCCTTACCGACACGCTCTGCTTTCCTCCTCTTTCTCATAATTTCCCACCCCTTCTCCTCTTCCTCTTCTTCCTTCTCAACTTCTTTCTCTTTCATCTCTCAATTGCCTCATCCTCTTCAGCTGTTCTCTTCCTGTTCCTTTGTATTTTTTTTTCTTTTCCTCTTCCTCTTAATCCCCACATTCTTCTCTTTCTCTGTCCCTTGCTCCTTCTTTTGCTATTTCATCTCCCTTGCTCTCTTCATTCTCTAATTTCTTCACTTGTTTATTTCATTCTAGGAGCTGTTTACTGTATAATCAAGCCTTCAGCCAACAGTGCTTTCCTCCCTTCTATCCTTTCTTCCTTCATTCATTCATTCTTTCCTTCTTCCCATACTCATTGTTTTCCTTCTTTTGCCTCCTATTGTTAATTCATTCCATCTCAATCTTCTCTTTCTTTCTTTCCTTTTTCTCTCACTTATTTCTTTTTTCTCCTCCTCCTTCCTTCTCTCAATATATTCTTCTTTCCCTCACTTCTTTTCTTTCTCCCTCGAGTCATTTATTCATTATTTTCCTTCCCCATACTCTTTCCGTCCTTTCCTCACTCTTTCGGTCCCTATTCATTTTTCTTTTTCTTTTCCCTTCTTTATTCACCCATTTTTTCTCTCTTTTTTGCCTTCCTCGTCTCAGTCACTTTATTCATCTCATTCCTTTTTTTCCTTTACCAGTATTCTTTTTTCTTTATTATTCATTCCCTTAGTCCTTCATTTATTTTTTCCCTTAGTCCCTTCCTTTATTTCCTTCCTTAGTCTCTCTATTCCTTCCCTTAGTCCCTTCCTTTATTTCCTTCCTTAGTCTCTCTATTCCTTCCCTTAGTCCCTTCCTTTATTCCTTCCCTTCGTCCCCTCTTTTTTTCCTTCCCTTAGTCCCTTCCTTTATTCCTTCCCTTCGTCCCCTCTTTTTTTCCTTCCCTTTGTCCCTTCCTTTATTCCTTCCCTTAGTCCCTTCCTCTATTCCTTCCCGTTGTCCCTTCCTTTATTCCTTCCCTTTGTCCCTTCCTTTATTTCTTCCCTTTGTCCCTTCCTTTATTTCTTCCCTTAGTCCCTGCCTTCATTCTTTGCCTTAGTCCCTTCCTTTATTCCTTCCCTTAGTCCCTTCCTTTATTCCTTCCCATAGTCCCTTCCTTTATTTCTTCCCATAGTCCCTTCCTTTATTCCTTCCCTTAGTCCCTTCCTTTATTCCTTCCCTTAGTCCCTTCCTTTATTCCTTCCCATAGTCCCTTCCTTTATTCCTTCCCTTAGTCCCTTCCTTTATTCCTTCCCTTAGCCCCTTCCTTTACATCTATCTTTAGTCCCTTTCTTACTTTCTTCATCAGTCCCTCATTCATTCCTTGCTTCGTCTCCTCTCACTCTTCTCTTACCTCCTTTCTTATCTCTTTCCTTTTCCTTTCTGTCTTCTTTCATTGAGTTAATACTAGTCTCTCTCTCTCTCTCTCTCTCTCTCTCTCTCTCTCTCTCTCTCCATTACCACGTCTATCTTACCCTTCTCACTCTGTGTCCACATTCTTATTATCGTCCCGCCTTTGCGAAGGCGGAGAGCTAATGTATTTGCCCACCTGTGTGTGTGTGTGTGTGTGTGTGTGTGTGTGTGTGTGTGTGTGTGTGTGTGTGTGTGTGTGTGTGTGTGTGTGTGTGTGCGCTCCCATTATATTTCATGAACGGCCTGAGCTACCACCATGAAACCTTTAGGGTATCAAGATATGAGCAAAATCTTGGACGAGTTCGATAATGGGCAGTAGGGGTCAAGGTCAAGGTCGCCAAAATGGTTGTCAAAAGTCAACTAGTTTTTATCGTCCGCCTTTACAACGATGATATCTAATGAACAACTTGGGCTATCAACATGAAACCTTCAGGGTAACAAAATATGGCCAAAATCTTCCGCCCCTCCCCCTCCCCGGGGGAGCTGCCGCCCTTCGGCCTCCTTGAGGGTGGCGCCGCCCCCGGGCTCCCCCTGGTGGTGGCGCCCCCTGTCCCCCAGGGAGGGGCGCCGCCATCCGGCTCCCCCAGGGGACCCTTTGACCCTCCTGAGGGGGACCTTGGCCCCCTGGTCCTCTCCCGATGGAGGCGACTTCCCCCGGCCAACCCTGGGGGGACGCCCCCCTTGGCTCCCCGGTGGGGGGGCGCAGGCCCCCCTCGAGGGGGCAGAGCTAGTAATTTGGCTAACAACACATTCTAGCGGGCGATTAGCATTCGGCTCCCGAATGCTTTTCTTTCATTGTTGCTTTATATTCCTCCTCATTTACATTCGTCTATTCTCTCTCTCTCTCTCTCTCTCTCTCTCTCTCTCTCTCTCTCTCTCTCTCTCTCTCTCTCTCGCTTCTATATTGTTTTCCTGTTTTTATTTCCATCTATCCTTCCATATCATTATAATCTGATTCGATACGATGACGTTGACGTCTATCATCGTCTATCCTAATCTTTTTACCTCCACATGATTTCATTTATTTTAAAGACATCTCTGGCTGAAATATGGGGGAATCAGTCTCCTTCTCTGCATATTTTTCTTCCTTTCTCTTTTATTTCCTTTCCTCTCACGGTTAAATAATATCTTAAGGTGGTAGGAAGAGTACAAAGAGGGTCCTCATCATCTCTACCTGTTTCCCTTCCATTTTCTTTCTTCCCCTACCCTCGTGTTTTCCTCATTCCTCACATTCTTCCCTGCGCTCATTCTTCAATTCCCTTGTAATCTGCATTTCTTTTCGCTTTCTCCTCTTCTTTCGCATACTCTTTTTATTCCCTTCCCTTCCCATCCATTTTCTGTTTCTCTTCTTTACTGCCCTTCCTTCCTCTCTCCCCCCTTATTCCTTCCTGCTCTTCCCTTCCTTCCCTTCTTTTTCTTTCTCCCATTCCCTTCCTACTCCTTCCCATCTCTTCGCTTCCTCTCCCGTCCATTCCCTTCCCTGGTTTTTCCACTTCTCTTCCTTCCTCTCTCTCTCTCTCTCTCTCTCTCTCTCTCCTTTTCTTCCCTGTTTTCCCCTCCTTTCCGACCCTTCCTTCTCTTATCCCTTTCTTTCCTATCTTCATTTTCTTCACTATCCCTCCTTTCCACTAGTCTTCTCACCCTTCTTTCTTTCTCCCTCTGCTCACTTTCTTTTCTCTTCACTCTTCTCCTGCCTTCCTTCTTTTCATTCCTGTCTTTCTCCCTTTCCTCTTCTCCCCCTCTTTTACTCTTTCTTCCCTCATCTTCTCCCCTTTTTCTCTTCTTCCTTTCCTTCTCTTCCTTCCACTGATTATTACTCCCCTCCCTTCCTGCTTACTTCCCTTTCCTATTTTTTTTCCTTTTCATTCTTTCCTTCGTTTCATTCTCCCCTTTAATCCTTTTCTTCCCTCCCCTTCCTGCGTTCATCACTTTTCTCCTTCCCCCTTTCCTTTCGCCTCTGCATTTTTGACCTTCTCTTTCCTCTAATTCCCCTCTTCCCTACCTTTTCATTTTTTCATCCCTCCCACTCTCTTCCTCCATTACCATATCAATAGGGCTTTCGTTCCTCCCCTGTCTCCCTACCTACACAATTTTCTCAACATCAGGCTTTTCCCTTTAACACCCGACTTTTCCCTTGCATATCTGCCATCTCTAACACATCTGGATTTTCTGGCAAACCTGGTGCTCCTGACACATGTGGCTTTCCTATTAAACAAGCTAGGTTCTCTTACACACCTGCCTTTTCCCTTAAACATCTGGCTTTTAACTTACAGATTGGTTGTACTCCTAAACATACCTTTTCTTTCAAATGCTTAACTTTCCTCGTCCACATACGGCTTTACGCATACACTGGCTTTCTCCATACACACCTAGCTCTTGCTTTGAAGACCTGGCTTTTCATCACACAAATTATTATACTCTTAAACAACACATTTCTTTTAAATACCTGGCTTCTCTCATCCATATATGGCTTTTTTCATAAACCTGACTTTTCCCTTATACACACCTGGCGTTCTTCCTTAATTACCTCTATTTCGTCCTTCACACATTTTTTCCTTCCCGACGCACAGCTCATAATACTATCCTATCTATTTTTACCTACCTCAGCCTCTGTTTCTAAATGCCTACATACTTACCTGCTTGCCTTCCTACCTACCTACCTCCTCATCTGCCTCCCTGTCTGCCTGTCATACCTACCTAGTTACCCATCCTACCTACGTATATGCCTAACTACCTACCTACCTATCTGCTTACCTACCTACCTGCTCATTTCCCTCTGATTACCCACCAAACTAACCATTACTAAAAAAAATAATAATAATAAGCTTGTGACGTAAAACTGAACGAAAGAAAGCAGTTCTATTGTTTTCTTAATGGTACTTACCCAAAATTGCCATTGATTACCTTATTACTATAAAGACATGACGAAGACAGTGACGACGACAATAATGAAGACGATTACAATCATGGTAATGATGATGATGATGATGATGACTACTTTCTACTCATTTTCATCCACCAAATACTGGCGTATCTACTGTACATCCACACTGAACCCCTCTATTACGAAGTATGCCATAACTCAAAAAACCATTATGACGCCAATCATATTTTTATACCTGCAAACACGGGTTAATTTCACACGACTTGATGGAACTTTGTAGTAAAAGAGAGCAAAATTTTGAGTTCACAAGGTTGCTTTGAAGCTAAACAGACTCATATGGAAGTATTCGTAAAATAAAACTATCGTAGATAAAGGTGTAAGTTGAATAATTCAGAAGTGAACTTTGATATCCACACTTTCCTCCTAAGTACCGTAAGAGAACAGAAATAATATTTTACATGGGAAAGAGGACTGAGGGGATTCCATTCAGGATATACTCTGGTCCGGGTGAAGTTTACCACTCAGGAAAACTTCGAGTTCCTATGTTAACAAACAATCTATAGCACTGTCACCCCGCCGAGCCCTTCTTGTCGGGGGCTGGAACAACCACTCTGCCCTAAAACTTGGTCCGAGTGAAGGTCTACTACTGGGCAACGTTTCGTGCCACTAAGTTCTATATATATATATATATATATATATATATATATATATATATATATATATATATATATATATATGTTAAATAGCCTATGATTTCATCATCCTTTGTGTAATTCTAACATACAGTATGCTGCATGTTTGATCACGAGCGTGTTCTACCTCACTCCCCCCTTCTCCCCTTATAGTAGAGTAAGTCGTTCTTTCTGTTGTTCATAGCAGGATTGTCAACTCTTTGTCCCCTATAGCTTCATTTGCGCGTCCTTCTTACAAGTTGTATCAAGCTCTGCCGGCCCCTTTATAATGAGCTCAGTCTCTACATTAATTGCCACTTAGATCTACTCCTCATTTTGTTCACATCTCTGTCCTTCCCTGTACAGTTATTATTTTTGTGAGTGCTCAGGAAGTCTCCAACCATCTAGCTGCTGTGTAATTTGAGTATAAGTGTTATTACATTTTTTCTTGTACTGTATAGCATAAGGTGTTAATTCGTAGGCCTGGTGAGGTTTTTGTAATTCATGTGTTTTAGGTGTCAGCCATTGTTAATAATATTTTGTATCTGTAATAATATATCTTGCATTAACTGAGCATTATCCGGTTTTCTCATTTTATCAGGGCTGACTTAGATAAATTTACTCTTGCTAATTTCGTGTTAATAGAGGCTATTGCAGTTAACCATATATTTAACCTGTTTTTTGCCATTACATTATCCTTATGAGTCCTGAATGTTTAGTTGTTAGTTTGTGCATTAAACTTTAACTTGTAATTTTACCTAAGTCTTTTGTTTTGAACCTGGAACTTTGCAGAACAGTAGTGAATTTTAGTATTCTCACTTGAAGTGTTCATTATCTCTTTCTGTTCCGTAACATACATTTGGCGACCTCTTATCAGGATATTCAGGATATTATCATAAGGATATTGCTTGATATTTTGTAACTGTGATTTATTCATGATGTCTACTATTACTACGCTTGATAAGGCCAAAGATTTTTTGTCAAATGTGCAAACAGTGTGTGATGTACAAAACAGAACAAAGAATGAACTTAAGCTTGTTGCTCAACAATTGGGAATTGCTGTTCGCTCTCATCATTCTAAAGATCAAATTGTTGACATGATTAATGAAAGCTTGTTTAATGTAGCTCCTCCAAATGAGCAAACGCAGATTGAAATAGCTAAGTTACAGCTAGCCCTGCATGAGGCTCGTGCTAAGGAGGCTGAGTTTCAGGCAAATGCTAAGGAGGCTGAGTTTCAGGCAAAAGCTAAGGAGGCTGAGTTTCAGGCTCGTGCTAAGGAGGCTGAGGCACAAGTTGAACTTGCCAGGATTCAGGCAGACCATGAGTATCGCATGAAACAAGGTGGAACTGGATCATCTAGCTCTGATGATTTTGATGTGGCTAAAAATGTTAAACTTGTCCCTCCTTTTAATGAATCTGATTTAACAAAGTTGTTTGAGAGGGTAGCTACAGGTTTTAATTGGCCCAAAAAGTATTGGCCAGTACTCCTTCAGACTGGTGAAGCTCAAGTAACTTATGCATCTTTGCCTCAGGATCAATCTGATAATTATGATGTAGTTAAGAGCTTGATTCTTAAGGTCTATGAGCTTGTTCCTGAAGCCTATAGAGTAAAATTTAGGACAACTTATAAGCAAGATAAGCAATCCCATGTTCAGTATGCAAAAATCAAAGAAGATCTGTTAGAGCAGTGGTTAAATTCTAAGAAAGTGGATTCTGATTTTGATAAATTTAAGCAGATGATTTTGCTGGAGGACTTCAAAAGGTGTATTAATAATGATGTAAGCCTATATCTTGATGAGAGAAGAATAGATAATTTGTCTGATGCTGCAGTTTTAGCTGATGAATATGTTCTCACTCACAAGAAATATTCTAAAGAAAAAAGGAAAGCTGAGAGTAAGTACGTTGCCTCTACTAAGAGTACAGGTAACAGGAAAGAGAATAAAGATGATGTTTCTCAGGAAGTAAATACCAGCTTCACCTCTAGATTTCAGAAAAGTAAATGCACTTATTGTAGTCAGCTTGGTCATACTACGGAGAAATGTTTCAAGAGACAGCGTGATGTGAACAAAAAGGAGTCTTTAAATATTCAGTCAATTGGTCTAGTGTCCACCCTGAAGAGTTCCCAGAATTCTTTAACTGAGTTAACTGAACCTGCTTTGAGGGGTGAATTAAATTCTCATGATGAAGCTCCTCTTTTGAGCTGTAACGTGGGTGACACTCTCAAGAGTTCATGTGCTAATTTCCTGTCTGATGGTTTTGTCAGTCCTCTGGACAGTAATGACAGGAAATCAGTTAAAATATATCGTGATACAGGTACTTGCCAATCCCTTATGCTAACCAGTGTTCTAGGCTCTAATGTTAATTCCTCTGATGAAACTGTAACCTTACAAGGTGTAGGGAATAATTACTTCTCTGTCCCTCTGTGCAGAGTGAATTTAGAGTCTGGTTTTGTTAATGGTTCCGTTATGGTTGGGTTGGTTGAGACACTCCCAATGTCAGGTGTAACTTTCTTACTTGGAAATGATATTGCTGGAAGTCAAGTGTGTCCAGCTCCTCAGTTGTCTATTGAGCCAGTGGCTGCGGCCCAGGATTGTGATGTCCCTGATGTGTTCTCTGCATGTGCTGTCACTAGGGCTAAGTCTAAAGTTACTGGTGACTCAGAGGATAATGATGATGATGATGATATCCTAGCTGACACTTTTCTTGCTAATTTGGACCACTCACCAGATGAGGCAGTACCCCGTAATGTTGATAATTTGTCTCGTCAAGAGTTGGTTGAGTTGCAGGTTGCTGACCCTGAGTTGAAAGGTCTAGCTAACTCTGCTTGCAGTGAGGAAGAGTCAGCCGGTGCTTCTACTTGTTATTATATAAAGTCAGGAGTACTTATGAGGAAGTGAAGACCCCGAACAGCATCAGCCGACTGTGAATGGGAGGTTGTACATCAAGTTGTCATCCCTCGTGTTTGTAGGCAGGATATCATTAGAGTGGCTCATGATTCCAGTTTGGCAGGACACCTTGGAGTGAGGAAGACTGTGGCAGGCATTCTGAAACACTTCTACTGGCCAGGTATCTTCAGAGATGTTTCCTGGTATTGTAAGTCTTGTCACACCTGTCAAGTTGTGGGGAAGTGTAATCAGACCGAAAAGGTTGCACCTCTAGTTCCCATTCCTCCTTTTGAGGCGCCATTCACCCGTGTGTTGGTGGATATTGTGGGCCCTCTTCCTAAGACTTCTTCAGGATTTTCTTATGTGTTGACCCTGATTGATATGGCTACTCGTTATTCTGAAGCCATTCCACTTAGAAATATCTCTGCAAAGAACGTGGTTAAGGAAATGCTAGGGTTCTTCACAAAGTTTGGTCTGCTCAAGGAGGTACAGTCAGACCGGGGAAGTAATTTCATGTCAAATGTTTTCAAGCAGTCTCTGAAAGAGTTGGGCATCACCCAGATTACGTCTTCAGCTTACCATCCCCAGACCCAAGGAGCGTTGGAGAGATATCATCAAATACTCAAATCGATGCTCAAGAAATACTGTTTGGAACATCAGAAAGACTGGGATAAAGGTCTTCCATTCGTTGTATTTGCCGCAAGAGAATCTCCAAATGAATCACTGGGCTTCTCACCCTTTGAACTACTGTTTGGCCATGAAGTAAGAGGAACCCTTAAGCTACTCAAGGAATGCTGGCTGTCGGAGGAAGATGACGTCAACCTGCTGGAGTATGTGATGAAGTTCAAAGAACGGCTGTCCACTGCTTTATAGCTGGCAAGAGAGAATTTAGGAGCTGGTCAGGAGAAGATGAAGACTTGGTATGATAAGAAGTCCAGGTTACGCCACTTTCAGCCAGGAGATCAGGTTTTGATTCTGTTACCAGTGCATGGGCAACCTCTTCAAGCCAAGTTTAGTGGTCCTTATTTCGTGGAGAAGAAACTCAGTGATGTCAACTATGTCATCGCCACACCAGATCGTAGAAAGAACAAGCAACTTTGTCACATGAACATGCTAAAGTTATATCACAGGCGGGACGAAAATAACCCAGTCTGCACTGTAGCTGTTCCACCCGAGTCTGCAAGTGAAGTTCTCCCATGCAGCATGAGCCTGAGTGATAGTTTGGGGAAGAATCCTGATATCATGAACGATCTCCAGACTAAGCTTTCTCATCTAGCTCCCGAGGAAAGGCAGGAGTTTTCGGCATTACTGCAGGAGTACCCGCAAGTGTTAGGTGCCACTCCAGGAAAAACCACTGTGTTGATGCATGATGTCGATGTTGGAGACGCAAAGCCAATTAAACTGCCTCCTTACCGTGTGAACCCAGTGAAAGTTCCTCTCATCGAGAAGGAGCTTGGCTACCTGTTGGACCACAAGATGATTGAGCCCTGTCAGAGCGAGTGGAGTTCTCCTGTCACTCTAGTCCCTAAGCCAGGTGGGTCATAGCGGCTTTGCATCGACTACAGACGTGTTAGTCAGATAACCAAAACAGACACTTACCCTCTCCCTCGCGTGGAAGATTGCATAGACAAGATCGGAAAGGCTAGGTACATAAGTAAGTTTGATTTGTTAAGGGGATACTGGCAAGTACCTATGACTGAACGTGCTAGGGAAATCTCATGTTTTGTAACACTAGGAAAGACTTTTGCATGTTCTGTAATGCCATATGGTATGAAGAATGCACCAGCCGCATTTCAGAAGCTCATGAATGTTGTAACAGAGGGTTTGGCAGGGTGTGTTGTTTATATTGATGATGTATTAATCTTCAGTGACAACTGGAAAGATCACCTATGCCATGTCAGTAAATTTCTTGAGCGTTTGGTTCAGGCTAATCTTGTAGCTAATTTATCAAAGTGTGATTTGGTCAAGCTAAAGTTCAGTACCTTGGGTACGTAATTGATGATGGACACGTTGCACCACCAGGAGCTAAGGTTCAGGTTATAAGTGATCTTCCCAGACCTAAAAGTAGGAAAGAACTACAAAGATTTTTGGGAATGGTAGGTCATTACATGAGATTTGTTCTTAACTTTTCAATTCTTGTATCACCACTTACAGACCTACTGAAAAAGGGAGTTAAATTTGTCTGGACCGATAACTGTGAATCCTCTTTCAGTAAACTTAAAGCTATCCAATTAAGTTAGCCAGTGCTTGCTACTCCAAATTTTGCTAAGCCTTTTAAGATGGCTGTTGACGCAAGTGATACAGGAGCTGGGGGTGTTTTGCTGCAAGAGGATATCAGGGTATTGAACACCCTGTATCTTAATTACAGTAAGAAGTTCACTCCACCTCAAAAGAACTACTCAACTATTGAGAAAGAGCTTTTGGCCTTGATTTTGGGTTTACAGCATTTTTCATTTTATTTGTGTTCTGGTTTTGACCCCATAGTCATTTATACCGATCATAACCCACTGAAAAACCTTCGTAAATTTAAAGATAAAAATCAGAGATTGACAAGATGGAGTCTACTTCTTCAGGAGTATTCATTAGACATACAACATGTCAAGGGGAAAGAAAATGTTATTGCAGATTGCTTATCTAGACTTTAGACAGATTGTTTTAGAGTAATAAGAAATTTCCTTTGTAAATTTCTTTTTCTTTGTGGGGAGGTGTTACATAGCCTATGATTTCATCATCCTTTGTATAATTCTAACGTACAGTGTGCTGCATGTTTGATCACGATTTGCCTCGTGGCTTCCATAGTGAGCGGACTTGCGTGTTCTGCCTCACTCCCCCCTTCTCCTCCCTTATAGTAGAGTAAATCGTTCTTTCTGTTGTTTAGAGCAGGATTGTCAACTCTTTGTCCCCTTTGGCTTCATTTGCGCGTCCTTCTTACAAGTTGTATCAAGCTCTGCCGGCCCCTATATAATGAGCTCAGTCTCTGCATTAATTGCCACTTAGATCTACTCCTCATTTTGTTCACATCTCTGTCCTCCCCTGTACAGTTGTTATTATTTTTGTGAGTGCTTAGGAAGTCTCCAACCATCTAGCTGCTGTGTAATTTGAGTATATGTGTTATTTCATTTTTTTTCTTGTACTGTATAGCATAAGGTGTTAGTTCGTGGGCCTGGTGAGGTTTTGTGATTCACGTGGAGTTTTAGGTGTTAGCCATTGTTAGTAATATTTTATATGTGTAATAATATATCTTGCATTAACTGAGCATTATCCGGTTTTCTCATTTTATCAGGGCTGACTTAGATAAATTTACTCTTGCTAATTTCGTGTTAATAGAAGCTATTGCAGTTAACCATATATTTAACCTGTTTTTTGCCATTACATTATCCTTATGAGTCCTGAATGTTTAGTTGTAAGTTTGAGCATTAAACTTTAACTTGTAATTTTACCTAACTTTTGTTTTGAACCTGGAAATTTGCGGGACAGTAGTGATTTTTAGTATTCTCACTTGAAGTGTTCATTATCTCTCTCTGTTCCGTAACAATATATATATATTTGACCGCGCATAACAGCTTTAGTCAGGATCCCTAAAGCCCTCCCCCATAGTGGTTGGACGACATCGGCGGTCATCCAAGCCTATAACTTGGCTTGAGTGAATGTTTGTCAATGTGCCAAATTTTGTGTTTATTAATTACAGAGAGAGAGAAAAAAAATCAAATAAACAGACAGATAGATGACAGACTGACGACAGATGGATATTGGTGGATAGAATGAAAGTAATGAATGACTGAATAATTTATGTATCTCTTTCTAAACAGGGTGTCCGGGAAGGAAATAGTGTAACTTAGGGAGGCAGTTCTACGCAAAATATGATTTAATAACGTGTCCAAATCTCAACCGTTTTAAAGCTACTGCACAGTTACTGATGACCTTAGGGACGAAAAAGGTCTCCCTCATAATTCACCTATTAGGCTATGTTAGCAACTGTAGTGCCATAACGACTGGGGTATGGACACATGTTGATATAACATATGTTTTGCTTAGAATTCCTTAATTTATCATTTCCCAGAGTTATCTCCGTTCCTCCCTGGACACCCTGTATATCCATGCACAGCGGCTTAGGCTGGGACCCCTCAAGGCGACTCCCTCGTTATAGGGTAGGGCTTTCTCTGCGACTCCACCTTGCCTGAAACTTGACCGGGACGGAGCTTTACCAATGGGCAAAATTTCCCCTTCCTAACACACTCCGTAAGTCCTAGACCGCATTCTTCAAAAAGGTGCTGCAACTCAGGCAGTGACATAGTTAAGGGAAAGTACGATATCTGGTCAAGTATATGTATGACAAAAAAAAATCGTATGACCGTGGTTAAAGAAATAAAAAAAGTAAACGTCGCTATAATGAAAGGTTATTGTTGGCAGTTTCTATTCCCTTCTTTAAAACAGTCTCTCTTAAAGCTTTACTAAATGACATGGAGGTAGCATGAATGAAACGAGTTGAACGGGCTGTATGCAACTACTCTCATTTTGTCTGGTCACCCACTTTCCTCTCTGTTCCCTTTGCTTTTGAATTCTGACTTAGAAACATTTATGGGGTTAAGGGTATATATCGTGTAGAAGAGAGGTTACTATATGCTACATGTAACGCAAACAATTTGATTAGTCTTTTCTTACATCAGTCAGATCATCAAACAGCATCAGGGATAAAATAAAGGCCCCATCGTAGACATTTCGTTTCACTTATTACTTCTTTCCTTCACCCTTATTTTCATTGCCACATTTGTTCTCTCTCTCTCTCTCTCTCTCTCTCTCTCTCTCTCACACACACACACACACACACACACACACACACACACACACACACACACACACAGCTTCATCCGGTCATATCTCAAGACTATCACATTGATATAATGAAACGCACCGGAATTTTCTTTCACTTCCTTCCATCTGTCCCATGTACTTCCCTGTCTACCTATTTTTTCTCCTTTACACCTCTTCCCTTCGTACCGCATTCTTTCCTAGGTTCCCTTCCTTACTCACTTGCTCGTTCCTCCATCTCTCCTTCATTCTTACCTTCCTCCTCTCTCTCGCTTATACCTCTATCATCACTCTCTCGTTTCTCCCTTTTTTTTTTTTTCCACCCTTCGTCACTCTTCTACTTATCTCTCTTATCTAATACATCCTTCCTCCCTCCGTCCTTCCCTATCTATATCTACACTTTCTCTCCCCCTTCATCCATGCCTCTCTCTCTCCCTCTCGCAGCTCCAATCTTGCTCGTCCTAACTCTCCCTCCAGGCAGTCTCTCTATCCCAACTCTGCTTTGTCCTAATTCACTTCATTCCCCATGACACCACCCACACCCCTTCCCCTACCCCGTCCTCAGTCTTGTTCTTCTAACTCATCTTTCCACGCCTATCCCACGCCCATCCCCAACTCTTCCACCAACAACTTGTCACACTGCATTGCTTAACCCTCTCACCTCCACCCCCTGACTCCCCCCTCCCCAAGTATCCTTTGTTCTGAAACACTCCTGCACATCTTCACGACCTTCCCCCCCCCCTTCCACACACACACACACACACACACACACACGAGGCTTACTCTACTGTAACCCGTACTTGGAGGTCATTAAGCGATCAATTACCGTCAGGGGAAAGGCCACCAACCAGGCGGCGTATTGTTGTGTGTGTGTGTGTGTGTGTGTGTGTGTGTGTGTGTGTGTGTGTGTGTGTGTGTGTGTGTGTGTGTTAGAGAGAGAGAGAGAGAGAGAGAGGACATATTACGAAGCCTATTTTCACAGCGGGATTACATCCTATGCACAAATTACTCCGTAGTCACACACAAAATGTATGGAATAATTACATGTTCTCTCCCTACCATAGGCCCCCTCAAGCTACAGGCCGTACTGGAAAAAGTGAGAGGCAGCACCTGGTTACACTGAAGTATTATGAAATAGAATACAAAGCAGCAGAACTAACAATGAAAGTATTCTTCACATGCACTTCGAATTATATTAAACTTCAGTCTGTTACTCATGCTCTGTTTATATCTTCACCTTAAATTTTACCTTTTACTTCGCATCTACAACTGTTTTAAGAGTCCCTTTTTATTGATGCCTGTAGGTTGCTGATAAGACAAAAAAAAAAAAAAAACATGCCCATGACGTCAGTCTGTGTAGAAATCATATGTGGTGAGCCCATCTCACCACCCACACATGAGAGATATACTCCATACACGAGTGATTAAGTCCCTGTACAAATCAGCAACAGAGAAGGGTTAAAGATAACAGGGAATGTGCTCAACATACGTTTCTTCTGCGTAGTTGATTTTACACCTGTAGTATTGTGATCTTACGAAATATCAGGAGAAAGAATAAACCTAGGATAATGAAAGATGGTGAAGCACTGAGTTGTGTATGGCTAAAGGTAAGTGAATAGTCACCTGGAACCATGGCCAAGGGATTAACTCAAAAGCAGAAGGAAATCGTACAGCGTTAGACAATAAAATTAAAACAGACTCAACCGTGATGGAGAGGTGTGAAACGCCATGATTTATTTCCAACACAGAGGTAAGAGACGCATAAGTCAAGCGTGCTATAATCTCATTCCGCTTGTTGTAGGAAATTTTCTTTTGGACGCTGTGAAAGGTGGGCGGAAACGTGGAGTTATCGTCATCGGATTGGCTAGAACTCGATAATCAGGGCAAAATGTCGCCGATGAATACAGGAAGGAAACATGGAGAAGGAGCAAAACCCTTCAAGGACACCACTGTTGATAGCTTCAGATGAAAAATTGTGGCCGTCAACACCTACTGTATATCTAAAGAACGAACAGACAGGAAACTTTGATTAAAATTTTCATTCCACAAACTTTTCATGAAGCTTCATTATAGTGCTGTATTTCCTTTTTCTCATATCAGTACGTTTAGGTTTTTTACATTATTTTAACTCTTTTAATGTGCAAACCAAAGGAACAAGATGGTCTGAAGCTAGTGTATTCTGGTCACTGTGGCCGTGTCATTCGTGCACACTTCCAGTCTCCTTGGAAGAGATTGTAAGTTCTTCTGTTACAGTAGGTTAAGTGCTGCAAGGGGGGTAAGTTCATACACTACCCTTTAATGTTATGGATCTTAGTACACTAATCGTGTGTATTAAGGGATTAGCTGTTCGTCTTTATATATGTAGATAGACAGATACATACATACATAGATACATAGACAGATATGGGTATGGATAATCATATGTATGTTCATAGATTTATACATAGATAGGCAGACAGAGAGATAGGTAGACAGAGAGATAGGTAGACATATTTTAATCCAAATATTAAATAACAACACTTATCACAATGACTTCCGATTCACAGCACTAAAATTTGCATTACACTATGAGGTAAGAGCCAGGGCATGATTACTGTAAATTGAAGTTCAAAATACTGTATGGCCGCATATTTATCAGTCCAGCCTGTCACTGCCGGTCGGACTTCCATTACAAATTTTAGCATCAGATCAATCTACGGTATGAATGTATCATATGTATGTGTGTGCATGTGCATTGTCCAAGTACATGTTTGTATGCATATGAGAGAGAGAGACAGACAGACAGAGAGAGAGAGAGAGACCAAACTGCTCAACACATGAAAGATTCTCGTTACCTCATAGCTACTCTACACACTCTCACACACACACACACACACACACACACACTACACCTCCACCATACCACAACACACTATCACCACGCTACACCACTGCCAAACTCCATCAAACACCACCACCACACCACACACAACACCACACCCTCGCCACACTCCGCACATATACCACCAACATACACTAAATCACCACATGACCGACACATCATACACACTCCAACACCAGCACACACACCACATTACCGACACACATCTCACTCAAAAGCTACATCAGTTACTTAACGAGCAAGAGAAAACCTCAACAAATGATCACGGACAACTGTCTATGCAGAAAGAATAAAACCGTGAGAAGTGCATTAGTCCAAGGATTTCATGTTAGTTGGTCTACTTAAAGATCTTCATTACCATATATATATATATATATATATATATATATATATATATATATATATATATATATATATACGTGTACACACACACACACTATTAGGGGTACCCTTAGTTGCCGGGCCAAAAAGACGAGCGCTATATCCTATTTGTTCTAGTACGATCTTTCTTTCTACTTCAGAAAGACCATGTACCCCTTATGCTTTGAAGAGGGATTATAAGGGGATCAAGAACTTTCTATTTCAGCTTTAGCAGACTAACGCACAGTGTTTGTACACACTTGTTTACTATTATCGGTGACCTTAAATGACCTCTGACCGGTGGCCTCAAATGACATCGAAGGTCAAACTCACATAGCCTATGTCCAAACTGGAGGTCATGTCAGTCTCCATGCCAAAAATTGAGCTGTTGGGTCCAGTCGTTCCAGCGTGTATTACCGGTGACCTCAAATGATCTTCGACTACCTAGTGATTTCAAATGACCTCGGAGGTCAACCTCACATAGCGTGTGTCCGAATTGGAGGTCATGTGAGTCTCTATACCAAAAATTGTGCTGCAGAGACACCCGGTGTTGCTCCGGCCAAAAAAAAGGCGAACACTTTATTTCCGACCTCAAATGACCCAGAAATGAATTTTGACCCCTCTAACACTATCCTTGGGTCACCCTGTTTCAGAATATATATGGGTCTGGGGGCCTCTAGCCCTTGGTTTGGGCGTGACTGAAAGACAAACAAATAAACAAACAACAACGTGGCTCTTATATATATATTGTTACATAGCCTATGATTTCATCACCCTTTGTGTAATTTTAATGCACAGTATGCTGCATGTTTGATCACGAGCGTGTTCTGCCTCAGTTCCCCCCTTCTACCGTTATAGTAGAGTAAGTCGTTCTCTCTGTTATTCAGAGCGGGATTGTCAACTCTTTGTCCCCATGGCTTCATTTGTGCGTCCTTCTTACAAGTTGTATCAAGCTCTGCTGGCCCCTATATAATGAGCTCAGTCTCTGCATCATTGCCACTTAGATCTGCTCCTCATTTTGTTCACATCTCTGTCCTCCCCTGTACAGTTATTATTATTGTGAGTGCTCAAGAAATCTCCAAACATCTAGCAGCTGTGTAATTTGAGTATAACTGTTGTTGCATTTTTTCTTGTACTGTGTAGCATAAGTTTAATTTGTAGGCCTAGTGAAGTTTTTGTAATTCATGTAGGGATCTTTATGTCCGTCAGTTTTAATATTATTTTGTATCTGTAATAATTTATCTTGCATGAATTGAGCATTACCCGGTGTATTTTCATTTTATCAGGGCTGACTTAGATAAATTTACTCTTGCTAATTTCGTGTTAATAGAGGCTATTGCAGTTAACCATATATTTAACCTGTTTTTTGCCATTACATTATCCTTATGAGTCCTGAATGTTTTGTTGTTAGTTTGAGCATTAAACTTTAACTTGTAATTTTACCTAACTCTTTTGTTTTGAACCTGGAACTTTACGGGACAGTAGTGACTCTTAGTATTCTCACTTAAAGTGTACGTTATCTTTCTCTGTTCCGTAACATAAATTTGGCGACCTCGCCAGGATATTCAGGATATTATCATAATGATATTGCTTGATATTTTGTGACTGTTACTTATTCATGATGTCTACTATTACTACACTTGATGAAGCCAAAGATTTTTTGTCAAATGTGCAAACAGTGTGTGATGTAGAAAACAGAACAAAGAATGAACTTAAGCTTGTTGCTCAACAATTGGGAATTGCTGTTCGCTCTCATCATTCTAAAGATCAAATTGTTGACATGATTAATGAAAGCTTGTTTAATGTAACTCCTCCAAATGAGCAAACGAAGATTGAATTAGCTAAGTTACAGCTAGCCCTGCAGGAGGCAAAAGCTAAGGAGGCTGAATTTCAGGCAAATGTTCATATTCAAGAGGCACAGGTACGGGGCTCAGGCACAAGTTGAACTTGCCAGGATTCAGGCAGACCATGAGTATCGCATGAAACAAGGTGGAACTGGATCATCTAGCTCTGATGATTTTGATGTGGCTAAAAATGTTAAACTTGTCCCTCCTTTTAATGAATCTGATTTAACAAAGTATTTTCAGTTGTTTGAGAGGGTAGCTACAGGTTTTAATTGGCCCAAGGAGTATTGGCCAGTACTCCTTCAAACTGTTCTCACCGGTAAAGCTCAAGTAACTTATGCATCTTTGCCTCAGGATCAATGTGATAATTATGATGTAGTTAAGAGCTTGATTCTCAAGGCCTATGAGCTTGTTCCTGAAGCCTATAGAGTAAAATTTAGGACAACTTATAAGCAAGATAAGCAATCCCATGTTGAGTATGCAAAAATCAAAGAAGATTTGTTAGAGCAGTGGTTAAATTCTAAGAATGTGGATTCTGATTTCGGTAAATTTAAGCAGATGATTTTGCTGGAGGACTTCAAAAGGTGTATTTATAAAGATGTAAGCCTATATCTTGATGAGAAAAGAATAGATAATTTGTTTGATGCTGCAGTTTTAGCTGATGAGTATGTTCTCACTCACAAAAGATATTCTAGAGAAAAAGGGAAACCTGAGAGTAAGTACGTTGCCTCTACTCAGAGTACAGGTAACAGGAAAGAGAATAAAGATGATGTTTCTCAGGAAGTAAATACCAGCTTCACCTCTAGATTTCAGAAAAGTAAATGTACTTATTGTAGTAAGCTTGGTCATACTACGGAGAAATGTTTCAGGAGACAGCGTGATGTGAACAAAAAGGAGTCTTTAAATATTCAGTCAATTGGTCTAGTGTCGACTCTTGAGAGTTCCCAGAATTCTTTAACTGAGTTAACTGAACCTGCTTTGAGGGGTAACTTAAATTCTCATGATGGAGCTCCTCTTTTGAGCAGTAACGTGCGTGACACTCTCAAGAGTTCATGTGCTAATTTCCTGTCTGATGGTTTTGTCAGTCCTCTGGGCAGTAATGACAGGAAATCAGTTAAAATATATCGTGATACAGGTGCTTGCCAATCCCTTATGGTGACCAGTGTTCTAGGCTCTAATGTTAATTCCTCTGATGAAACTGTAACCTTACAAGGTGTAGGGAATAATTACTTCTCTGTCCCCCTGTGCAGAGTGAATTTAGAGTCTGGTTTTGTTAATGGTTCCGTTATGGTTGGGTTGGTTGAGACACTCCCAATGTCAGGTGTAACTTTCTTACTTGGAAATGATATTGGTGGAAGTCAAGTGTGTCCAGCTCCTCAGTTGTCTAGTGAGCCAGTGGCTGCGACCCAGGATTGTGATGTCCCTGATGTGTTCCCTGCATGTGCTGTCACTAGGGCTAAGTCTAAAGTTACTGGTGATTTAGAGGATAATGATGACGATGATGTTATCCTAGCTGACACTTTTCTTGCTAATTTGGACCACTCACCAGATGAGGCAGTACCTCGTAGTGTTGATAATTTGTCTCGTCAAGAGTTGGTTGAGTTGCAGGTTGCTGACCCTGAGTTGAAAGGTCTAGCTAACTCTGCTTACAGTGAAGAAGAGTCAGCCGGTGCTTCTACTTGTTATTATGTAAAGTCAGGAGTACTTATGAGGAAGTGGAGACCCCCAACAGCATCAGCCGACTGTGAATGGGAGGTTGTACATCAAGTTGTCATCCCCCGTGTTTGTAGGCAGGATATCATTAGAGTGGCTCATGATTCCAGTTTGGCAGGACACCTTGGAGTGAGGAAGACTGTGGCACGCATTTTGAAACACTTCTACTGGCCAGGTATCTTCAGGGATGTTTCCTGGTATTGTAAGTCTTGTCACACCTGTCAAGTTGTGGGGAAGTGTAATCAGACCGAAAAGGTTGCACCTCTAGTTCCCATTCCTCCTTTTGAGGCGCCTTTCACCCGTGTGTTGGTGGATATTGTGGGCCCTCTTCCTAAGACTTCTTCAGGATTTTCTTATGTGTTGACCATGATTGATATGGCTGCTCGTTATCCTGAAGCCATTCCACTTAGAAATATCTCAGCAAAGAACGTGGTTAACCCCTTAACCGCGGGGCGTCACTTTCGTGACGCTTGGCTACAATGTATCATACCGCGGGGCGTCACTTTTGTGATTCTGTGTTATTTTGAATTATCCCGGGCTCTCAAGTGGTGGCTTGTATCATATATCAGTACTGCCAATGTCCAACACTAGTCAGCACTCCAAATCTCATCTGTACTCCCATCCATTGTTGACATTTTAGCTATTTTACCCCCTTCCTGACTCCCCTCCCTACCTGCCCTCCATTACCCTCTCCTCTCACCTCCCATGCCGCGCTGTGCTATGGAAATTTCCCCCTTCTCTTTCCACAGATTTCATCCATTGTAATAAGCCCTATGCCCTATATTTTTACCCAATAATATATACCAAAAAAAAAAAAAGGTAAGTGATAGTGTTATACTCCAGAAATTGCCTAATTATCACCTGACAACACCTCACGTGCATTCATTTGCTACATTACCACAGTAATTTCCCCTTTGATTTATGCCTTGTAATCGATGTCTGTAATAAAAATATATATCAGAAAGGAAGGGAGAATCCTAATTGACATTTACATTCACCTGGAACTACCTATTTCTTTATTTATTGCCGAGATTTTCTACCTATAAAAAATTAGCCTGTAAGTTAGCAGCAGTAAGCCTAAAGTGTCATTGTCAACCCTTCCCTTCTCAGATAATTTACCCCCTTCCTGACTCCCCTCCCTACCTGCCCTCCATTGCCCTCTCCTCTCACCTCCCACGCCGCGCTGTGCTACGGAAATTTCCCCCTTCTTTTTCCACAGATTTCATCCATTGAAATAAGCCCTATGCCCAATATTTTTACCCAATAATATATACCAAAAAAAAAAAAACAGGTAAGTGATAGTGTTATACTCCAGAAATTGCCTAATTATCACCTGACAAAACCTCACGTGCATTCATTCGCTACATTACCACGGTAATTTCCCCTTTGATTTATGCCTTGTAATCGATGTCTGTAATAAAAATATATATCAGAAAGGGAGAATCCTAATTGACATTTACATTCACCTGGAACTACCTATTTCTTTATTTATTGCCGAGATTTTCTACCTATAAAAAATTAGCCTGTAAGTTAGCAGCAGTCAGCCTAAAGTGTCATTGTCAACCCTTCCCTTCTCAGATAAGCCGCGGCATTTAGTTCCTTGTCCTCCACTGCAGAGACAACATGTCGCACTCGCGCCCCGCCATTCCTGCCGCTTCTGCACCCATTGCAAAGGGCCCCGTGACCTCTACCCCCAAGAAAAGTGTTGAGGCAAGCAGGAAAGGCCTCAGTGACTCTGCAGTGGCACAAGAACTTGCTGAATTGTCCATGATAATAATGGACAGCGATTTTGACGATTCCGGTGAATCGTGTGATGAGCCGGGTGAAGTTATCGCGCCAGAAACAGCGACAACAAGTGCTCCTACCAGTGAATCTGTGTCTAGCTCCAAGGGAAAGGAGCCTTTAGTGCAGGAAGGAAAAGAATTTGGGAAGGGAGTGAAAAGGCGGCGTGTTAGCCCCAGAACAATGCCCCCACGTGACCCAGCCCGCCATGAGTCACGAGAGCATTCACCTCCCCGTTCCCCAAGCCCCGCTTTACTCATCTCGTCATCATCGTCGGCTGAGTTATCTCCGGAGTCTTCATCGTCTGAGTCACCACCAGCATCAACAGTGAAGGCCGGCCGTAGAGGTAGAGGTAGATCTAAGAGAGTGAAAAGTAGTGTAGCTAGTAGGGTAAGGGCTGCTAGTGCTGTATGGCAACCTAGGGTCAGTGCGAGTGACCTTGACCGAGATAAGCCTCCCTCTCAGCCAACCTCCACCACCACCACCACCACCAGCCCTCCACCGCCACACCAGGGAATCCTGGACGCCTTCGCGTGGATGGAAGGGTCAGATTTTGTCCCCGAAAACCTGGTTTTCGATGAGAGCTCGTCAGGAGTTCAGCCTGCCTTCACTATGGACGAAAATGCTGAGTGTGTCGACTACCTTTTGGCCTTCCTAGATGACGAAGTCATGCAGCACATATGTGATGAGACCAACAGGTTCGAATCACAACGTGCTGCTAGTGGTACATGTGCAGCCAAGATGCAACAGTGGACCATGCTGGGATTGCAGGAGCTGTATGTGTTCTTTGCCCTCATGCTTCTTATGCCACACTCCAAGAAGCATGAGTTGGAAGAATACTGGTCCATGGACCCCTTACTACCCTCACCGACCTTCAACAAGTACATGGCCAGAGATCGCTTCCGGAACATCATGGGAAACCTGCACTATGCCGATAATGATGTACCTTCCCAAACCGACCCACTCTGGAAGATCCGGGAGATTCTGAACAGAATGAAGGATAAGTTCATGTCATTCTTCCACCCATTTCAGAAGGTTGTCACTGATGAGTCCTTGGTTCTGTTCAGAGGACGTCTTCGGTTTGTCCAGTACATTCCAAGCAAACGCCATCGCTTTGGAATTAAGTTCTTTGTACTGTGCGACTGTAAGACGGGGTACATCCTTGACTTCGTCATATATTCAGCCAGCACTGTCGATCTCGATAAAACACACCCCCTTGGCTTCTCAGGCTGTGTAGTGAAAGTGCCCCTAGAAAAGTATTTTGGTGGGAATCATGTGCTGTATACAGACAACTACTATACAGCACCGAAACTTGCCAAATACCTTTCTGAGCACGGCATTGGCTCCTGCGGCACTGTGAAAAGTAATCGTGCCAACTTCCCCAAATTCCCAGAGGCGGGAAACTCGCAGCGAGGAGACGTGCACCTACGCAAGTCTGAGAAGATGCTGGCAATACGGTGGCATGACAAGAGAGTCGTGCACATGCTCACTACCGTACATAAGGGGGACCGTACATAAGGGGGAGATGAGAGACAGTGGGAAGGTCGACCGTATGACAGGCGAACCTGTGATGAAACCTGATGCTGTGTTGGACTATAATATAAACATGCGGCTGGTGGACAAGTCCGACATGATGATTGGTGAGATTGACTGCCTCAGGAAGAATACTAGGTGGTACAGGAAAGTTTTTCTGCATCTCATAGATATGACGATGCTGAACGCCTTCATCCTGTACAAGATGAAGGTAAAGCCACCCAAGTCCTTCTCCCTGAGGTTGTTCGCCAGGACTTGTGTCCAGCAGCTGCTGGAAAAATATGGTAAGGT
Organism: Coenobita brevimanus; assembly: GCF_032717465.1. NCBI lineage: Eukaryota > Metazoa > Arthropoda > Malacostraca > Decapoda > Coenobitidae > Coenobita > Coenobita brevimanus. The sequence continues at coordinate 28,440,970 of NC_136971.1, forward strand.
GCAAGCAGCAACTCCAAGGCGCCATCCAGTTACACTTCCCGGCCGACTTGAGCAGAGGGCGTATATGGATCGGCACAGACTTGAGCTAATGCCTGCCACAGGGAAAAGGAAGGCTGCGATTCGCAGGTGTCAGGTATGTGCGCATACCACACGCCGCACACCTGAGCATAAACGCACCTCTTGGCAGTGCGCTGAATGCCAGGTTCCCCTCTGTGTAACCTGCTTCTTCGATTATCACAGCCAGAAGCAGTTCTAACAGTGCAAGTGTGGAAGCAGAATTATTTGGAAATAATGTGTAAATAATGTGTAAATAGCAGGTGAAAGCAATAGATGTTCAGTTCATATGACTGAACAGTGTATTATAGTTTTATCTTACTGAAAGTGACAGTGAATAACATATTGTAAGTAAAATAGAAGGGTAAATATTGAAAATAGAATAGAAAATGTAAATAGTAATGTAAGTAATTAGCAATATAAGAATATGAGTACAAATAATTTATGTTATAACAGTGAGAGTGAATCCGTGGCTCTCTACGTATTTTACTGACTGAAAAATAGAATGACTTCAGTGACAATAAAATAATACGACTGAAGGAAACTTATGGAGAAACTCTCCAGATATATATAAGTGTGATATAGTAATAGAAATATAAAGTGTGAGGGGTTTTATGAATAATAAATGACAGAGTGCCTAGAGCGAACTAGCGCAAGTGCGGCGATCAGACGCGCTCGTAATTTCCATTGCTTTCACACTGTTTTTTTTTTTAGTATGGATCCCAAACTACTTGAAAATGGTAGAATAGTGTTTATAGTGTTTGTATCTGGCTGTGGTAATCATATAACGGGTTGTCGGGAAGTGTAAAGTGGAGACTTAGTTACCCTACTTCAGAGGTCTCCACAAGTCCTACGGAAACTGACGAAGGCTCAACAATCATTCCAGGAGAAAGCTGAAGGTATGTGCTATAAGCATATATAATTTTATTATTCTAGGACTAATAACTGATTTTTAGCAAATATTTTTTGAGAGTCTGTCGGAGCCCAAATAACCCCGCGGGACACACAAGTAATTGGTAAACAAGCCCGCGGTGTAGGGGTTAAGGAAATGCTAGGGTTCTTCACAAAGTTTGGTCTGCCCAAGGAGGTACAGTCAGACCGGGGAAGTAATTTCATGTCAAACGTTTTCAAGCAGTCTCTGAAAGAGTTGGGCATCACCCAGATCACGTCTTCAGCTTACCATCCCCAGACCCAAGGAGCATTGGAGAGATATCATCAAACACTTAAATCGATGCTCAAGAAATACTGTTTGGAACATCAGAAAGACTGGGATTAAGGTCTTCCATTCGTTGTGTTTGCCGCAAGAGAATCTCCAAATGAATCACTGGGCTTCTCACCTTTTGAACTACTGTTTGGCCATGAAGTAAGAGGACCCCTTAAGTTACTCAAGGAATGCTGGCTGTCGGAGGAAGATGATGTCAACCTGCTGGAGTATGTGATGAAGTTCAAAGAACGGCTGTCCACTGCTTTACAGCTGGCGAGAGAGAATTTAGGAGCTGCTCAGGAGAAGATGAAGACTTGGTATGATAAGAAGTCCAGGTTATGCCACTTTCAGCCAGGAGATCAGGTTTTGATTCTGCTACCAGTTCATGGGCAACCTCTTCAAGCCAAGTTTAGTGGTCCTTATTTCGTGGAGAAGAAACTCAGTGATGTCAACTATGTCATCGCCACACCAGATCGTAGAAAGAACAAGCAACTTTGTCACATCAACATGCTAAAGTTATATCACAGGCGGGACGAAAATAATCCAGTCTGCACTGTAGCTGTTCCACCCGAGTCTGCAAGTGAAGCTCTCCCATGCAGTATGAGCCCGAGTGATAGTTTGGGGAAGAATCCTGATATCATGAATGATCTCCAGACTAAGCTTTCTCATCTAGCTCCCGAGGAAAGGCAGGAGTTTTCGGCATTACTGCGGAGTACCCACAAGTGTTCCGTGCCACTCCAGGAAGAACCACTGTGTTGATGCATGATGTCGATGTTGGAGACGCAAAGCCAATTAAATTGCCTCCTTACCGTGTGAACCCAGTGAAAGTTCCTCTCATCCAGAAGGAGCTTGGCTACCTGTTGGACCACAAGATGATTGAGCCCTGTCAGAGCGAGTGGAGTTCTCCTGTCACTCTAGTCCCTAAGCCAGGTGGGTCACAGCGGCTTTGCATCGACTACAGACGTGTTAATCAGATAACCAAAACAGACACTTACCCTCTCCCTCGCGTGGAAGATTGCATAGACAAGATCGGAAAGGCTAGGTACATAAGTAAGTTTGATTTGTTAAAGGGATACTGGCAAGTACCTATGACTGAACGTGCTAGGGAGATCTCATGTTTTGTAACATTAGGAAAGACTTTTGCATGTTCTGTAATGCCATATACAGATTGTTTTAGAGTAATAAGAAATTTCCTTTGTAAATTTCTTTTTTTCTTTGTGGGGAGGTGTTACATAGCCTATGATTTCATCACCCTTTGTGTAATTTTAACGCACAGTATGCTGCATGTTTGATCACGAGCGTGTTCTGCCTCAGTTCCCCCCTTCTACCGTTATAGTAGAGTAAGTCGTTCTCTCTGTTATTCAGAGCGGGATTGTCAACTCTTTGTCCCCATGGCTTCATTTGCGCGTCCTTCTTACAAGTTGTATCAAGCTCTGCTGGCCCCTATATAATGAGCTCAGTCTCTGCATCATTGCCACTTAGATCTGCTCCTCATTTTGTTCACATCTCTGTCCTCCCCTGTACAGTTATTATTATTGTGAGTGCTCAAGAAATCTCCAAACATCTAGCAGCTGTGTAATTTGAGTATAACTGTTGTTGCATTTTTTCTTGTACTGTGTAGCATAAGTTTAATTTGTAGGCCTAGTGAAGTTTTTGTAATTCATGTAGGGATCTTTATGTCCATCAGTTTTAATATTATTTTGTATCTGTAATAATTTATCTTGCATTAACTGAGCATTACCCGGTGTATTTTCATTTTATCAGGGCTGACATAGATAAATTTACTCTTGCTAATTTCGTGTTAATAGAGGCTATTGCAGTTAACCATATATTTAACCTGTTTTTTGCCATTACATTATCCTTATGAGTCCTGAATGTTTTGTTGTTAGTTTGAGCATTAAACTTTAACTTGTAATTTAACCTAACTCTTTTGTTTTGAACCTGGAACTTTACGGGACAGTAGTGACTCTTAGTATTCTCACTTAAAGTGTACGTTATCTTTCTCTGTTCCGTAACAATATATATATATATATATATATATATATATATATATATATATATGTGTGTGTGTGTGTGTGTGTGTGTGTGTGTGTGTGTGTGTGTGTGTGTGTGTGTGGAGCCTATGTGGTACAGTGGTAGAGTGTGCGTTTCGTACACGGGTGGGCCAGGGTTCGCGCCCCGCCAGGGTAATAAACTTTGGGAGTGTTCATCCGGCCACGTACTACATTGGCGGACACAAGGGGTGCTGTGGTTGAACCAGTGTCGCTTACCGTAAAGTATGCTTGCACCCAGTCGGCTTGCGCGGGCCGATTACACTTGGTTCACAGACTACACACACATCCAAAGCCACTCCAACTCTACAATTACACTTACAAGCACTTCTCACCCTATATACAATCTCTATCAGACAGCCTAAGCCACTTGGTAGAGATACATTGGCTGTATCGTCCCGACTTCGGTCGGGATAGGCTGGTCCTGCAGTGGATACTCAAACGGCTGATGATGATGATAATGATTATGTATGTATGTAATGGTAAAGATGCAGGCAGACGAAATGAGCTGCTTATCCTCAGTACTCATCTCCGTCACACAGGCCTTTGAGCCGGTGATAGGTATTTCACTCAGTATCATGGGATGCAAGTCCACTGCATCATCCAGGTGACCACATTTACTTTCCCTAGGTATTACCCTAGCTACTCAGTTGACCTACTAAACCATAAAAGGGGGAGGGACACCTAAGTTGAGTAACACCAGCTGGCCGAACCAGAATCCTAATCCTGGCGCTAACGGGTCGACAGCTTTGCAGTCAACCACGCTAACCACTCAACCACCATTGACCTATTATACCTCTCTCTCTCTCTCTCTCTCTCTCTCTCTCTCTCTCTCTCGTCTTCTCTTTCTTCTCCACTTTCCCATCCCTCCCGGCCCCCCCTCTCTCCTGCAGCCTCCACACATCGAGGTTCCAACGGCGCAAGTGATTTTGACCCTCCCTCGTCCTCCTCCATCACACCCAAGGAATCCTATTTAGTATGATGTCTGTTTGCTCTTTTCATTCACTTGCGGTAATGCGTGTGCCAACATATCGCTTATTTACCGTACTCTGTTAACCCCAAGTGGAATAACGCCCGTATTTTCGTGGGCTTAGGAGGCTTTATAGCATCTCTTCGTTAAAGATTTACTCTGCATATTACAGCTTTGCTGACTTTCAATATTTTTTACCGTATATCTTTCTCTAATTAACACACTCCAGAACATCTTCCATTAACGACTTACTCTGCATATTACAGGTTTTTTATGTTTCCTTGTCATTTCCATATTGTCACAGACTGCATAAATAACGTGCAAGAATATATTAATAAATGCTGAAATAAATTGAAAAGGTACAGATTTTAAATGGCCTCCTAACCTGACCAGGATATGAAAGTAGAGATTGCATTCGCCTAGGGTTATGAGGCTTTGTACCACTTTTTCCTTATCATTTTATTTTTGTCAGTGGTACGTTAACTCTTTCATGGTCATAACAACTCAGGTAATCAATTCCAGCTAATGCAAGACAAAGTAATTCAGCTAAGAATGAGCCATAGCAACTTCAGTGTTAATATGAGAGTTATAGCAGCTTAAAGGTTAATAATGGTATCATTAACTGTTTCATGGTAGGAACAACTCCAGCATTCTATTCCATGGTACCTTCAGAAGGTTTTGTGCAGTACAGAGTAACAGAATAGTGTCAGTATTATTTTAGTTGTCATGCAATCCATGCCTGTGTAAATATGGAATGGACAACACACAAGAGTATAATAACCAATAATATGCAAAACAATCATTAAGGAATAGGTGCTAGAAAGCTCCCTAAGCAAAGAAACTTACTGTCCCAATTCTTCCTTTCTCGGTATGTTCGGTGGGTAATAGTCATAATTCTCGATGGCTTGAGAGACCTCGTCATTCCTCGCCCTCAGCGATATATAGTTGTCTTCAGCACTTGAGTCCGGCTGACGTTGTTTATTTTACTCTTGGTGATGTCAGAGACAATTTTCATATGATTTCGGAAAGACTTATCTTAATGAAAGGGTTTAATGCAGCTATATTTACCTCCTCGAGTACGGCAATCCCCCTCTAAGTTGAATAACGTTATACAGTGATGGCTATCTATCTATATACCTAGACTGCTTTCCCCAAGGAAAGGGAGGTAGCAGAGGCAGGACGACACACTCCCCATTTACTCATCCATTCAAACACATTCATTCGCATCTTAGCCCCAAAGGGGAGAATGGACAGATCCTCACCGCACCACACCGCACAAGGGTCAACTGCGCAGTGCAATCAGTGACATCCGCAGCAGGGCCCGAAAGCAGAGCTGGTTTATCCCTGCCACATCATAGTAGACCCATCCCCCTTACCCGCACCTGACCTGACTAGCTGATCAGACCGAATACTGGAGAATATCCCCTCAGGGCTGCGTCATCATTTATTCACAATTTCTCTCCATTTATTTATGTCACGCACAGCCACTCTTCCTTGCTCAACAGACATCCCTCTCGCATCCAGCGCTCTCTTCACACTGTCCATCCATCCTATTCGTGGTCTCCCTATCAGACAGAGATGGCACGAGCAAGAAAAAAAAATCCGAGCCAACAATTAGCCTCATCAATACGAATACGTTTTTTCCTTTTTTTCATCATCTCAAGATGATCGTATTTAGGCTAGCCTGAGGGAGACTTCTGGAACTCCCTCATTACCAAGAGGGTTGAAATCTTATTATCCTCTCTGAAAGTCATTCACCATATGTCGATCATAAAAATGTATTAAAGACAAACAAGAGAATATGAAGATGCAACGTATCAGTTAAGTTACAGAAGAAATGCCGTAACGCCTCTAAGGACAACGAAAAAACGGCGTATAGTATTGTATAGTATGGCATAATATATTACCTTCTGTAGTAAAAGGTGCTGGAGAGGGACGCTTTCACGTGGTGACATGAATAAAACTCGGCGGCTCAACTGCTCTGTACTCAAACGTCCCTCAGCTACTTCCCTATCCCCTGAAAGGAGAATGATTGACTGCAGGAAGGCCTGTACAGACTGCACATCCAGATGAACTTGGGGATGACACGTTTGACTTCTAGTGTGTTTCGTGTTTAGGAGTCTGACTTCTTTTAGTTATACATATAGGCTACCTGCTTAAGGGGACGTATTCCAATTACACTGTGCTGTACGAATGTTGTAATCATCTATATTTATCCGTGTGTGTGTGTGTGTGTGTGTGTGTGTGTGTGTGTGTGTGTGTGTGTGTGTGTGTGTGTGTGTGTGTGTGTGTGATTTGGAGGGACAATTGTCTTGAATTTGACTGAATATCGGCCCAGTGAGATTAAAGTCTTGTGGGGGTCGAATCGGGACAGCTCTTAATGTGTGTGTGTGTGTGTGTGTGTGTGTGTGTGTGTGTGTGTGTGTGTGTGTGTGTGTGTGTGTGTGTGTGTGTGTGTGTTCTTTCTACTTGAAAAATTTCCGAGTCTTTGTTTGTAAGGGTGGGTATATGATTGCCTTTGTGTATATATTTGCGCATGTTTAATGTGTGGAAGCTGTATATTTAATTCGTGTACTTTAGTGTGTGTGCAATATATATATATATATATATATATATATATATATATATATATATATATATATATATATATATATATCCCATTGGAGCCCAGCGTCCCGAGTACTGGACAGAATTAGGATTTTTCAGGTCTTTATAAAGTAGGGAACCCCCGGGTAGGGACCTATGAGCTTTGCGACTATGAGCCGATAGGCGGAGGGCGGTACGCTTAGTATCCTCCCAGTGCCACGCCTCGCCCAGCACCCCTGAGATCCAATGGGATATATAATATATATATATATATATATATATATATATATATATATATATATATATATATATATATATATATACATAAAGAGAGAGAGAGACAGACAGACAGACAGACAGAGACAGACAGACAGATATAGATAGGACTTAGGATCTTCTCCAGGGGGTCTCCAGAGACCTGAGGGACATTTCTCTCGGTATTGTTGCCATTACATTTGCGATTGTCTGTCGGAATCTTGCACATCATGTGGCTTCGTAGCATAAACACGTTCTTTTACCATCAACCACAGCCAGAAATCAAACGGCGTGAGGTCTGGAGAACGTGCTGGCCATGTTAAAGGCCCTCCTTTTCCAATCCATCTCCGTCCGTATTTCCTGTTAAGGTTGGTACGGACAATCACAGCATAGTGGGGTGGAACTTCATCCAGTTGGAAGTATAGTATCCAGTATGCCGGATTTGTGGTGGCACGTTGTCCTCTGCGTTGTTCTCCATCATGTGCAAGAAATCACAACCCGTGATTGTGGACTTCTAAAAATAGTACAGCCCTACAACCCCTGCCGCAGTGACTGAGCACCAGACATTTACCTTGGGACTGTTTTATTCGTGCTCGCATACGATACGAGGATTCTCAGTACCACAGAAGACACAATTATGTTTGTTCACGCGTCCACTTACGTGGGAAGTATCCTTGTCGCAGAATGCCACTAAAATATGAATGTAGGGTTCCAATTTTTTCACTTCCAGGTAAGTGTTGTAAGCATCACGACCAGTTTTATCTGTACAGTACAAGCGAAACATCTGTACCATCTGCAAATAATAGGATCTCATTCCCAAATCCTTATTATTACTTCTCCACACAGAAGCCTGGTTGTTTTCCCAGGGCTGCGCAAGAACCCTTCTTGAGCAACTGCAATGTTTGCAAGGGATCGGCCTGTTTGTGGTCGACCACTGTTCCCTTTGTAATCATCAGCACCCGAGCCAGTTTTGACGAACTTTTTGTAAACGAGACAAATGGCTAATCTCGAGGGCGGGTCACTGTTGAAATGTTCTGCATATTTCTTGCAAATCACTTTGAGTGATTGGAAGATCTCCATCCATGCAGCGACCTTTCTTCTTGGTTCCAATGAAAATATCGTTGCCAATTCAAACAACTGCAAAAAAATGAAAAGAAAATATATACATGTACACGTTTTCCATATGTCTTAACATTTATGAAGTACACGTTTTCCATATGTCTTAACATTTATGAAGCACACTGTGTGTGTATATATATATATATATATATATATATATATATATATATATATATATATATATATATTAGGGTGTTTCATTACAGAGGGTTGAAATATAAAAGTGTAAGGAAGTTTTATCCTCATTGATTATCCTGTTCCATTGGCTCAGAAAACGAGTCTGAACAAGTTTCAGCTTGATTGGAACATATTTAGGGGTCCCGAGAATTTTCATTTTGTCAGCTTGTCATGCGCTTAGTCTGGTTGTAGGCTTTACAGCGAGAGGTTAGTGTGTGTGTGTGTGTGTGTGTGTGTGTGTGTGTGTGTGTGTGTGTGTGTGTGTGTGTGTGTGTGTGTACTGTATATAATTTTATTTTTCTTAGTGTTATGGTTTGTTTGTTTTTCTGGTAATTTTTCATTTTTTTTTAAATGTAAATATTCGACTATTTTATACAGTTCATAGCCATGGATGAAGTAAAAGTAAAGTATTGTTGGGTTTCTATATATCTAGTAAGAATATTTAATAATTAGCAATAATAATAAAAAAAAAAATTGGTGAAAATGTTTGAAAATTCATGCCAGATGAAAGAAAACAGACTTTAGTCACATATCACCATTGCATGTTTGGTTCCTTCACTAATCAATCAATTTTGCCATTGCAGGTGTGCTTAACGCTTGATTATGGCAACTCGAAGCAAGAACGAAGTCTGGCTCATAGGCCAGCCAAATAAGTATATCCTAGGTAGCCTTCTGCCAACCAAGCTGAGTGTCATGAAGAAGTACTTCTTTCATCAAAAGCAGGAACAGCTAGGACGTAGAAAATCTGTGAATCTCTGTTTGGATGCTATAATGCCCTTTTGGGAGAAAGCTAGGATTCCTACTATGAGGAGAGACAACGCCATTCGGAAAATAGAATCTCTCCTCAAGCGTTATTACAAGCTAGTAAAAAATAAGAAACGATCAGAGGAGAGCTGTCGTGTTGCTGAAGAAATGTTCATGGAAGAAATTAGAAATGAAATCCTTGATATTGGTCATTCCAAAGCCCTTTGTATGATGAAAAACGAGGAAGACAAGAGTTTCTACATTAGTCAGCAGGATGACCCCGCACAGAGCAGTATGGGATCAGTGGACATGAAGATGGCCAAAATAGAGAGTAGGAAAAGGCATCGAGAGGAAGAGCAGGCTAAGAGACAAGACCGGGGGATTCATCAGTCCAAGGTATTAACAGAGACTGCAATTTTAGAAGACAGTTCCTCATCCTCAGATGAGCAGTGTGATCCTTCCTTGGATGCATCTACCTCTACTTTGTCCTAAAAAGAAGCGGTCAAAGAACTTCATAAATCAAGATGTGGCTGTTGCTATGACCGGATGAACATTAGTATCCGTGATGCAGCAATGTCCTACAGTGTAGTCGCCCAATCCCTAGGGCAAAATTTGAATGAAATTTCCATCTCTGCTTCCACAATGTACCGTGCTCGCCAGTCGATTCGGAGGCAAGTAGCAGTGGCGTATCAAGGGGAAGAGTTTTGTTCTGGTGAACCATTAGTGTTACATTGGGATGGGAAAATGCTGCCTACAATCACAGGTAACATATCTGAGGATCGAATTGCCATTCTAGTTTCCGGGAAGGGTCAAGAGAAGCTGCTTGGGATTCCAAAAATTCCAGCTGGTACAGGAGCGGAGATAGCACGTGTATGCATTGAATCCGTACGGGAACACCACCTGTCAGATAGAATCAAGGGGTTATCATTTGACACTACAGCATCGAACACTGGCATTCATGTAGGTGCCTGCACCAAGACTGAGGACACTCTTGAGAAACAACTTCTATACCTAGCATGCAGGCATCATATTTATGAAATTGTTCTAGCCAAAGCCTTCCACCTCTCAATGGGCCCCACCACTGGGCCTAATATTGAAATCTTTAAAAGACTCCAGAATCAGTGGCATGCAATCGATAGATCCCTGACAACCAGCTGCACCATTGCCGAACCTCTTCAGGGTCTCAGGGACAGAACTATTCTTATTGTGAGGAAATCTCTTTCTGTCTATCAGCAGCGGGATGACTATAAAGAACTTCTTCAGCTGGTTCTTCTCTTTCTTGGGGAAGAGACTACTGCCACCGTGCATTGTGATATGCCTCTGAGGAAGCCAGGAGCATATCACAATGCACGGTGGATGGCGAAAGCTATCTATGCATTAAAGCTATACCTTTTACAAGACCAGTTCAAGATGACAGAGTGGGAACTTAAAGGAGTCCCAGAAATCTGCATTTTTGTTGCCCTGGCCTATGCAAAGGCTTGGTGTCGTGCACCAAGAGCAGAGCAGGCTCCAAGTGTTGATCTGGAGTTTTTGCAAGACATGGAAACATTACAAGAAGAAGCAGTGATCATCAATGTTGCCAAGGAAGCGCAAACAGCCATGAAACGACACTTGTGGTACCTCTCAGAGGCATTGGTTGGCTTGGCATTCTTTGATAAAGAACTTAACCAAGAGGAGAAAAGAAGGATGCAAGATAACCTATCAAAGCCGGCACTGAAGAAAGTAGCCAAGCGTATTGAGGGAAAAAGCATCCTTGGCTCATTAAAGGGAAAAACGTTATCCGATTTTGTAACCTCGAGGACGATGGATCTGTTCAACACTCTCGACATTGATGATGCCTTTACTCAAAATCCTCTTGCATCTTGGGAAAGTGACTCAAAGTACCTTGAAGGTCAAGCCAGGGTCCATGACCTGGCTGTGGTTAATGATTCGGCTGAACGGGGGATAGCTCTTATCAAAAAGTTCAATTCCACATTAACCCGCCCCGTCCCGACCACTTTTTGACCACTGGTACCCCCCAATCCTGACCATTTTTCGACCCTTTTTTTTTTTTGCTAAAACTTTCGCTTTTGGTGAGAAACATCGAAAATTCATAGAGAAATCGCTCACCTGAGGTTTAAAATACTCATTACAGGTAGGAGAGCCTCCTTACCTTACTGGGTTTTCTATCAGGCTGGCACCAAAGAAAACGAATTCTATGGGAGGATAACTATTTCACACCACTCATAAACGGTATTTATTTATTTACTGTTACGAATTTATATGTAGTACAAGAGTATATTGGTTTTCAAGCAGTAATATAGGCATTATAAGCATTGGTTCACTCACTAATACCTGACCTTTTTTTGCCACATTACCTGATCATCATTTCTAACTGTTTCTTCCTCTAATGCTATATAAAGTTTGTCCTCCACATTGTCATTGATTGGGGAATCACTCTGGCCCTGAATTTCGTACCATGGCATGACATGGCTATACTGGCCAGGTCACTGATAACAGGTGAATTGCTGAGAAATGGGCATGCAGGGGGGGGGAGGAGGTCATGCTGGGTAAGGCATTGTCTCTGCCTGGCATCTTGTTGAGGAAGGTGTCCCGTGTATACGTACCAAAAATGACTCGCGAAAATTGAAAATTGTGGAAATTATGAACCTTGCAATTGCAGGATGTTGAAGTACGTCCTCGGGATTAGCTGTGACAAAACGTGAGGACGTGGAAGTACGTCCTCGGGACGGCGTGGGTTAACAACAAAGGAAGAAGACAAACAGTTATTATTGAAAGCAGTCTTTAAGCACAGGAAAGAATTTCCAAAGAAGCAAAAGACAGAATTAACAAAGTAACTATATGTGACTGTGCTTTTTTTTATCACTTTTGTACCTTATGTGTGTTCTCTAGCCAATTATTCTTTTGTTATAGATAATAAAGCAGCAATGATTTACAAAAAAAAAAAAAAATTCAGGAAAACCTTAATTTCTCGGGACCCTTTATTTCAGTCGGAGGAGGGTAGATTTTGGACAGGGGTGATATTCTGGTAAGACGAACTCAGGCATGTATGAGGAACAAATATCTGATATGGTCTGGTTTTATGAAACACCCTAATATATTTATATATATATATATATATATATATATATATATATATATATATATATATATATATATATATATATATATATATATATATATATATATATATGCAGAGTGGAAAAAGGCTGTGATTGTACCCCTGTACAAATATAAAGGTGAGAGAAGTGAGTGCAAGAATTATCGTGGCATAAGTTTATTAAGTGTGGTTGGGAAGGTATATGGAAGAATTATTATAGAGAAAGTAAGAGAGATACCAGAAGTCCTAGTGAGTGATGAACAGGTGGCTTAAGGAGTGGCAGAGGATGTGTGGATCAAGTATTTGCAGTGAGACAGATAGCAGAGAAGGCTTGTGAGAAGGACCATAAGGTGTTTATGGCATTCATGGATCTGGAAAAGGCATACGACAAAGTAGATAGAGAGGGATTGTGGAAAGTTTTGTGCATGTATGGTGTAGATGGTAAACTGTTAGGTGCTGTCAAGAGTTTTTATGATGGTAGCGAAGCATGTGTAAGGGTTAATGGGCATCTAAGTGAATGGTTCGCGATTGGTGTGGGCGTGCGACAAGGTTGTGTGATGTCCCCTTGGTTGTTCAATATTTATATGGATGGGGTGATGAGAGAAGCAAAAACACGAGTAATGGAGAGAGAGATGGCGTTGGTAATGAATGGTGATAGATGGAGTATCTCAGATTTGTTGTATGCTGATGATGCAGCACTGCCTGCAAGTACCGGACAAGAACTTGGTAGGCTAGTGCAGAGTTTTGCTGATGTCTGTGAGCGTCGTGCCTTGAGAGTCAATGTAGAGAAGAGTAAAGTGATGGTTATTGAGAAGGTGACTCCCAGTGTGATGTCACAGTGAATGGAGAAAGACTGGAATTGGTGAGAGAGTTCAAATACTTGGGTACAGTGATAGAAAAGAGAGGAAAATGTGCAAAAGAATTGAAAAGTAGAGTGACACAAAGAAGAAAAGTAGCTAGTGCAATGAAGGCCTTGATAAGAAACAGGGGCTTGAGTGTTGCACCTGCACGAGGCTTACATAAGGGGGTGTTAGTGCCAACTTTAACATATGGGTGTGAGACTATGGTGTGCCATGAAAATGAAAAGCCAAGAGTAAGGGCAGTGGAGATGGGACTGCTGAGGAATGTATGTGGAGTACAGAGGGTGGATAGGATACGAAATAATGTGATTCGTGAGAGGTGTGGAGTGAGGAAGTCGTGGACACCAGAATCGAAGAGAGTGTTCTGAGATGGTATAGTCATGTGGAAAGAATGGATAAAAATAGAGTGGTGAAAAAGGTACACCTGAGCGAATATGAGGGATGGAGGAGGCGAGGTAAGGAGAAGGTGGAGCGATATGGTGGATGAGTGTTGGAGGAAGAGAGGTTTGGATGGCGGTAAGGCTAAGGAACGACAAGAGATCGAGTTGGCTGGATGAATGCTGTGAGAAGTGCATGATCAGGGATTTTGGCACCCTTTGTGAGCATAGCAGCGTCCGGATCGACTCAATCGGGTACGTTTGTGTGAAGCTGCAGAATGTGGTGAATGTTTTTGGTGTATCCGGTAGAGCCAGGATTCCGGGGGCTTGAATGATGAGTGAATGGAAGTGTGGCCTATTTGGATTGGGCAAGTTTGTGCTGTCTGGACATTGCTACTCCTCATCCTGCCCTTGGGTGGGAAAGGAGGTCCGGGTGATGATGATGATGATGTGGGAAAGGAGGTCCGGGTGATGATGATGATGATGATGATGATATATATATATATATATATATATATATATATATATATATATATATATATATATATTAGATTTTATTTCTATACCCAGGTAAGATATTTTCCTGTAAGCAAACGAGTTTGTATCCAACTGCTGTTACTGCATTATTTAATTTCTGCTCGTTGGTTTTCATCCCACTGGCTAAGCAACATTGATTTTCATTTACTCTTCTGTGTAGCTGTCCAAATGTTGGTGTGTTTGGTAACGTTACATTCCTTCCTGGGAAGATCTTCAGACCAATCTGGTGGTGGGTGGAGCGTGAAACACAATGCAAAACTACCACAAACATTATATAGATATAAGCATCTAGATGCTCTCTCTCACGTCGTACAAAACTTAGGCAAATAATAGTATCTCATACACCGTAAAACGCTGTACAAGCATACAGGATCTCTCACAATGTTCAAAATTAGACAAACAAATACAATCACTGTTTTGAAAGCAGTGATAAGAAATAGGGTAATGATCATGGAAACAAAAAAGTCGCTGCATGATAATATTGTGATACCAACTCTAACATGTGGAAGTGAAGCTTGGACCTTGTTGGAATTACACAGGTCATTGGTGAGAACAGTGGAAATGAGTAATTTGAAAGGAGCATGTGGAGTTATATGGAGCGACTGATTGAGAAATGAGGGAGTTAAGGAGCGTTGTAATGTGCATGTGGATGTGATAGAAAGCGTTATGAGAAATTCACCGAGGTGGTTTGGAGATGTGGAGAGGATGGAGGGCGAGAGACTAACAAGGAGATTGTATGTCAGTGAGGTGAAGGGATGGGAGGGAGAGGGAGGCCGAGGATGATCACTGATGGGGGGATGGAGTGGAGAGGTATACAATAGAGGAGTGTGTGAGCTGGCGGGAGGGCAAAGAAATGGCTAGGGACAGGGCAAGACGGAGGCCATTTGTTTGCGGCCACCCCTTATGGGACTGAGGTGTCTGGCAATAGATAGACAGAAAAACACCGTACAAAGCTGTATAAATGTATACATTAGTTATTACGAGGTCGAACAAACCTAGAAAAGCAAATATCTCGCAGACTGCACAAACCTGACAGTGGTAGGATGTAAACACACACACACACACACACACACACACATTTGTTCACAAACGTACATACACTTTCGACCTCAATACAACACACACGCATGCACACACGTAGACACTCTACCGACACAGGCACACGTAAATGAAATAGGCAACAAATCGGTAACATTGTACAGTCGGAGGAAGAATTTCGCGTTAGGCCAGCAGTTATGAAATAAGTTTGAGTGTCTGGCATTACTGCACGGAGAAGAGTTGACAGATATGCATTTTAAAGGCCTATGTTTAACATTCGGAGGCATGCTCGGAGCACAATATTCTCTAGGTAATGTATCTAATAATCCTCTAAAATGTAGAATGCAATAAGCTAATAATATGAAATGCCGTATGACAATTTACTATACTCTCGGTGCTAATTTCTTTCTGGTCTCTCCCTTACCCCTCCGTTTGTTCCCCCCTCCCCTTTTCTCTCACCTCTCTATCGATGTCCTTCCTGCAACTAGTTACCCCTCCCTTTTCCCCTATACCTACCGTCTCCCATTCCGTTCTTTGATCCTCTCTTCTTCTCGATTCTGTTCTTTGATCCTCTCTTCTTCTCGATCGCTCATCTCCCTCGCTTTCGCCTATTCATTCATTATTCTACGACGCCAACACCCCTGGTTACGCGATACTCCTTTAGTATTGACGACCCACCTAAAAAAAACAGATTTTTGCAGTATATATTCCCAATTGCAAGGTGACTACAAACACGGGGAACAATTCAAGAAGAAAAATATACTATCTTTATACCCACACCACGGTTAAAGGTATTAAAATCACGTTGACTTTCGACACCTTGGTAAGGTTTATCAATTCAGCAGTACTAATATTGCTTTACATTGATGGAATATACCTGGAGCAAGTAAACAGTGGGTAATGAATGAGAAGGGAGAGATGTTCGATTCAGCAAGACGCCTCACGCAAGAATTTGCACTATATGCTGCAAGGGGACGTGTGGCCGATTGGTCATAGTCCTGAAATAGTAATTCTGACAACGCAGGAGAGTGAAATTCCCTTGCCATAAAAAACTCTTGCTGTTGCTAATACTTCATAGTGCATTAGATCTTCCTGCTTCACGAAATTCGTGGGCATGCAGGAATCAAGCTAGGCATACATGTATACTACGTAGGGCATGGGAACTCTGTTAGCGCACCACGGAAACAGGTTTTGCTGGGCCTTTAGGAATAGACTGATCTATCTACTGTCCCGTACACATGAAAGAGTGATTGGCTGCTTACATGATGTCGCATGCATGCAAAGGAGAGGAAGAAGGGACTGTGAGAGTGTGATGGGGAGATGAACTGGGGAAAACTGAATGGGATGTAGATAGGGAATAACACAAAAACAACCCTAATGCCAGACCCCAAAGCTACTTGCCTCTCGGGAGTGTCATTAATTACGGAGGGAGGACTGTTGAGAAAGTTTTGAAGTAGGGGACGAGAGCATGGCGATGAGTGGAGAATAACACTAATAAATCATGACTGTAATTGTGTTGATATTGAGAAAAAGAAATATCATGTTAATATGAAACATTATATGTGTCACGATGCGTAAAGAAGTACGGTGCAAAAAGCATGTTTGTGCCTTAAAAAATGAATGTGTAGCAACAGGTTGCTGGAGAGACGATATAAAAGAGAGAGAGAGAGAGAGAGAGAGAGAGAGAGAGAGAGAGAGAGAGTGGGGGGGGAAGAGAGCGAGAGGGAAGAAAAGTTATGGGAGGGAATGAGGCGGGCGCGGAGGGGGGGGGGGGGATAGAGACAGTGTGGAGGCGAGGGACAGAGGGAGGGGTAGGGGAGACCAGAATGGAATTAGCACCGAGAGTACAGTATATTTTCATACTGCATTTCATAGCATTAGTTTGTTGCATTCTGCATTTCAGAGGATGATTACATACAGTACATAGAGAATATAATGTTCCGAGCATGAATCCGAATGTTGAACATAAACACAGGCCATTAAAATACATATCTGTCAACTCTTCTCCGTGCAGTATTGCCAAACATCCAGGCTCATTTCATACCTGCTGGCGTAACGCGAATTTATGCCTTCGACTGTAGCCTACCTGCACAAGCTATAATCCTACTCATTTCTGTGTCTACTGTATACACACAAATCTGAAAGATCTACATAACGGGTGCTTTAATCTGTTCCATACTTTAATCAGAGGAAGAAGATTCAGGAACAGTTTCCCCACCCTCGCTCACCGCCACCCCTTCTCATATTGATGCAACGACGAGGTGGTTTGTAACACCAGTTTTGATTAGAGGATGAATGAAGAATGTTTAAAGGTAACATATGATAACAAAGTAAGTCACATCTGCCTCAGTTTTATAAGTGTCACCATTCAAAATTTTTTGTTATGGAAAAGGCTAGCTTTATGTTGCAGCTAACGTTGGAAGATTTTATTTGTCCAGGTGTATCAGATGAATCCTGAGTGTCAGTACTGTCACCATTTACTCTTTCATGATCGGCACCACTCTGGTATTTTCTTTCAGCGAACGTTAAATGATTTACTAAGGTACGTGAATCACATGAGGCCGAAAGTTAAGAAGATGTTTATTCCCTGGCTAACTGTATCACTGCAGGGAAAGAAAGTATATCCAGACATCCATTGTCAACGCTTTAAAAAAACGTGTGACGGCACGCAGAAAAAATACACGTGTGTGTGTGTGTGTGTGTGTGTGTGTGTGTGTGTGTGTAGGAGAGAGAGGAAATGAGAGAAGGTAATCTTAAAGTCATGTACCGTACTAGAAGGGTGGATAGAGAACCTAATGATTCAAGCGTCATCAGGCTGTCGTTCTCCTCTTCGCCTCTCCACCCCCCCCCCCAAAAAAAAAGAACTAGAATTCTGAAATAGCCGAAACAATATTAAAAGAAATCCACATTCCAGATGAAAATACTTTTATCTCTGCTGACTAAGCGGCTTTTGCTATGACTAAAAATTTTTTACGGATTTTTGCCTTTGACCTAAAATCAAGATCAAGGTCATTCATACTATGAAAATATGTTCACTCACGACCCACTACATCTGCGCCGAGTTTAGTGAAAATCGGCCAAATACTTTCCGATTGAGCACTTTAAGGCAGGAGGCACCATTTTGGTTTTCCTCAATATCTCAAAAATATTTGCTAGATTTCAGTATCAATACCCAGGTGCGCTAGTATAAGTTGCCGACTGCATACTGGAACATTTGCAAAGCAATTGATTCAGTACTTTTTGCTGCGTAGGAACGTAAATTAAAAAAATAACATACAGGGCGCTAGTGCGGCGCTAGTGCTAAGGAGAAAAAAGGTGCCGAAAGAAGCCTACAACCAAGATATGTACAGTCTAAGACAAAAGTCGTGTCGCTGCTTTGTCCGATGATTTAATGTCAGTCGCGAAACAATCTGAGAGTCCTACCCCAGTAACGCATTCGAGACTGGCATGCCCTAAAGGTTAGCCTTTTATCAGATGTCTTCACCAAAAATCGCGACACGACTTTTGTCTTAGACTGTACATCACTCCTGAAAATTTCAAGTCTCTGTCCCGAGTGGTCTTGGAATGCCAGCCCTCTAGATCTTGCCCCCCCCTAACCACCACCAAAAAGAAGAAGAAATAGTAGCTACAATATCGGTAATAACTACACGGAATGAGATGTTCTTAAATGTATACTTAGAAGTTCTTAAAAGTATACTTAGAAGCAGCGATTCCAAGGTTCATCAGCCATTGTGCAAAGTGTAGGCCACTAAAAGCGGATTTCAGAGGTGTCTGAAAAGGAGAACTATGCACAACGATTATTCGGGAAGGGTGTTAGGTAGTGCCAGAAGTGTGTTAGATTGTGTTAGAAGTGAGTTAGATGCTGCTAGAGGGGTGTTATATTGTGTTAGAAGGGAGTTAGATGATACAAGGAGTTAGGTGGTGTTAGACATGCGTTAGAAGAGTGTCAGATTGTGTTAAAAGGGATTTAGATGATGATCAAAGGGTGCTAGATGGTGTTAAATGGATGACAGATGGCGTTGAAAAGGTAACAGATGCTGTTAGAAGGGTGATAAAAATGCCATCACACAGACAGATATATTAATCAGCTATAAGTGTTGTGGTTGAGGAGAATGCTGGTGCGACGCAGGCATACGGTGAGCGGCAACGAAAACACTTAGTCAAAAGAAGACGGTCTTATAAATTAGTTCGCCAAATTTGATCCAAGTGGATAAGTGGTAAGATTATGGAGTAGTTGTGTGTGTGTGTGTGTGTGTGTGTGTGTGTGTGTGTGTGTGTGTGTGTGTGTGTGTGTGTGTGTGTGTGAGATTCTTTTAGATTTCCAAATAACACAAAATGACGCTCATACAGCCTTATGGATTTTAATGTCATTAACTACTTTTGTTCATCATAAAATTCCAAATCATATTTTTAAAATATCTTGGCTCACCGCTTACAGATTCTCTAGAAGATTTTTAAACTGTTTTTCGAAAATATTAAATAATCCATTATAACGGCCAAAATGTACTGTGAACTGTAATTATAAAGGCAAATTTAGTTCATTATGGAAGTACTTTCATATGTACAAAATATCATCCTTCTGCATTCAAAGGTTCCGAAAAAAAGTGATATTCTGAAATGTTAAAAATCCAGTATAGCGGCCAAACTACTCTATGGATTTCAGTCCCATGAACGACTTTTGTTGAAAATATATCTTCCGCCATATATGGAAAAGTTTAAAGCTCAGCACTTAATGATTCTCAATAAGATTTTTTTATTATGTTTTTGAAATTTTATTCTGTCCAATATGTCAGCCACACAGCATTAAGAATTTTCTGTTAAAAATATTACATCAACTTGTCAGTCCGGACTTATCTGTGAAATAGCTAAATTCTGTATATAACAGTTCTAGAGATTTTTAAAACTCAATATAGCGGCCAAAAAATGCGGCCACGAAAAATAAGTAAATAATTAATGTCCAAAGATGCGGGTCATGGAGATACATAAGCTCTCCAAACATGATTTGGATCAGATAAGCAGTTTTGACTAAGAGCGTCAGGAAGAAAAAAAAAAACGAAGAAGAAGAAGAAGAACAACAACAACAACAACAACAACAAAAGAAGATGAAGAACAAGCCCAAGAGTGCTGACCCCCCCCCCAACAAACTACATCACAACAACAAAATCAGTCAATACTCCTCAGTACATGGGCGCTCGCTAACCTTACGCTCGTGACACAAAAACACAAGCAAACATAAATAAACCGAAATGCCAACAACCAAGGGGAATCGTTCAGGGAGACCCGGGAATTTTCAAGGTTTTCAGGGCAAATCCAGTCTTATTGTGGGGTTTTCTTGGCGGCTGCCTGATTGTTCTCTCTCTCTCTCTCTCTCTCTCTCTCTCTCTCTCTCTCTCTCCTCATACTCTCCCGAACTCTGTGCATTTATCTTCATTAAGTCGGGCAAACAGCAGGTAGACATTTTTTGACCATCTTTATTAGACAAGAATTTTATCGATTCTCTCAATCCTTCATGCAGACAATCGTCTCTAGGCTGTTTGTCTCAATATGTCATTCTCATTACATATGACCATCAATGTAAATTCTAATAACTTCACTGTGGCAGCCACCTCCAAAGAAACGGATCTTGATCTTTACCCTCTTTTGATTAAACTTTCTCTGGAAAGGACAGGATTTTCAGGCTCTCACCTTTGGTATACAGTATTGTTCTTTGTCACCACACACACACACACACACACACACACACACACACACACACACACACAACACCGCTCGCTGGTGCAGTGGTAACGTTCTCGTTTGCCAACTGGTGGACGGGAGTTCGCGCCTCGCTCAGGTTGCGAAAAGTTTCACTGACGAAGTGGGTGGTTAATGTCCCCCTTGAGCAAGGGGACGGGTGTGTGCGTGTGTGAAGGTCACAGCCTTGCCCTTAGATCGGACTATATGAGCTTTCAGCTCCCTTCCGGGAGGGTAAAAAGCTGACGATCACGACCATCAAGTGATCCTGACCGACCCGGTGAATTACACACACACACACACACACACACACACACACACACACACACACAATCAACAAACAGCGACACACGCGATGGAGCAATATGAAATCGTTGGAGTGGAATCGACAGCCGCGACCTCAGTCTATAAAATAATGGCTGCTGATGCACTCCAATTTGGCAATTCGGCAGGACCCATGCACAAACAAATTCCTATATGGCGTCCCGCTACTTAATTGAAAAATGGCCCCGTAATGCGCTGGAATCCTGCAGCTCCAGCATAAACCAGCCTGGCCTGCCGGGGATAATTTATTTTCGTTCTCGCGCGAGAGTTGCCCACTGGATTAAGAGCCGTGTTCGAGCTGGCATACGAGACTTCAGGGCACCTTTTCCCTCACAGACTATTGAAAATATTATTAGAGTTCTCTTGTGCGTTATTCATATCTTTTCAATGCCGACATAAAGTGTAAAACCAACACCAAGGCCTATATTAAAGTACCATAACAAGAAATAAATCAACGGGAATAGGGACCTGCAGGGTCGCACTCTAGGTGGCATGGGAGTTTCATAGTACTTGCTTCCTTGGAGAGTTTTTTTTTTTTTTCATAATACACTTTAATATTCTCTCGCATTTCAACTATATTGGTTAGAATATCGACAAAATTTGTATCAATAACATATACTGTAGAGCGTTCCTGAGGCGCAATGTGCACAACAGTCTAAATATCTGAGGAATGGTTCTCACGAAACCTCCAAAGCCATTTGTAACAGGACCTTAATGTGAGAGGTAAGAAAATGGAGCCTTCATGTCGGGGGAGAATTATGGGATTCCGGCGTTAATTTCACCGAAAATAAAGGCGTAGAGGCGGGAACTGCACATCCTCGGTATAACAGCAATATTTCCACGGCGTGCTGGGATGGGAGTTAAGCCAGTTAATGCTGATCAGAAAATATTTATTGGGTTGGTCGGTGATGAGTTTGGGTGGACGTTGCCGCCGGGAGGGAAGGCAGGGCAGAATAATACTGTATATATGCAAGTTGCGCGGGAATGAAGGCGAAATTCCTCATGTGTTTGCAGTCGTGTTTCAGTGACGAGTAAAATTACATGAGAGAGAGAGAGAGAGAGAGAGAGAGAGAGAGAGAATTATAGAAGAAAGCGAAAACTAAAATATATACGATAATGTCAATGACTTAAGCCAGATGTATGAAATGGGCAATGAAAATGAAGAAAAACAAGTGAATGAAGTATTGTCAAGAAGTACAAAGTCCCCTACAGGATGATAATCACACATATGTAATTGACCTTGGGAGTAGATGGCTGTTTGTTGCGAGCGACACACCGTCATGGTATGCGGAACAGCTGTGTGAAATTATATGAAAATCTGTCCATGCCTGTGGAAGTTGCACAGCGGACACGAATGTAGATATGGCTGTTAAGTATGACAGCACTCGAGCTTGTCTGAGCCCCAGGTGTGACTTGGCCATGGAAGAAGATTGCTGGTTGTTGAGCGCGATACACCGCCATGCTATGGGAATATTTATGTGAAGTTATATGAAAATCTGTCCATGCATGTGAAAGTTACAGAGCGGACAGGAAATTGCGGACGGACTAACGGACGGACTGACTTACTGGCGTACTGACAGAACCGGGCAAGCCTATAGTACCCGACCGGTTGGACGGGTAGGGGAATAATTAACAAGAAAAACCACGACAATAAAAAGAATGAAGAGAAAGGAAAAAAGCAATGAGAATGAATAATAAAAGAGCAAGGAAATATCTAACATAACATCTATCCAACCCTTAATTCAACTCACTAATATATAAGGACTTAAATGGCAAGGCTAATTATAATCTTGGTTAGATGTAGTGAGTATACAGTCAATACGCTGGGGGCACTGGGGCCTAAGTAGCAAATTTACCTAAGTGATATATTTCACTTTAGTTTATGTTTTGCATATTACACTTTCACAGCAAAACAAGGAAAACGATCATCATATTCAATGGCGCTTAAGGTATACAAAGTGTGTGTGTGTGTGTGTGTGTGTGTGTGTGTGTGTGTGTGTGTGTGTGTGTGTGTGTGTGTGTGTGTGTGTGTGTGTGTGTGTGTGTGTGTGTACGAGCATATTCTCAGAAAATATTTTTATTCCGTGCATGTTTCTTGAATGTGTGGAGTGAGTGTATTTCTTGTCAGTGTTCTATTTTTTTCTTTTTTTATGCAAGAGTGAAGGAACGAAAGACTGGAAGTGCGGATGATTCTTCCCTCTTAGAAAAGATTGTTTCAAACACTGGAGGTCATAGGCAGAAGGAAATACGGACAGAGGAAGACCGTTCCATATAGTTCACCTGTTGCATACATGAAGAACTGACAGTAATGGATAACTTTTGCATTTGGCAGTTGGACATAATGGCGTGAGAACTTGCTGCTAGACAGGTGCAACGATTCCGCCGTAATAGCAGAGGGATGCAAGCAGAAAGCGCAGAAGAGCAGTGACCACTGAAGTAGCGACAGAAAAAAAACTAGAAAGTCTTCACAGAGCACATACCTCCGCAAAGCTATTGCCATTAAAAGGATCCGGATCCGGATCCGTGGAAATGGGATCTGGTTCCGGATACGGATCCACCCCAAAATTTACTTAGTTCTTTCTTGTTCCATGACCCAACTTTCCAAAAAAAATTATTGAAATTCATTGAGAATTTTTGGAGATATTGTGCGATACACATCAGTTCCGGATCCGGATCCGCCCCCAAATTTATTCATTTCTTCCTTGGCCCATGGCCCATCCTTCGACCAAATCTCATAAAAGTCCGTTCATAACTTTTTTGGTAATCTCTGATCCGGATCCATGGATATAAGATCTGGATTCGGATCCTGATCCACCCCCAAATTTAATCAATTCTTTCTTGGTCTGTGGCCCACCTTTCCACAAATTTTCACTGGGATTTAACTTTTGGAGATATTGTGCGGGATACCCCGGATCCAGATCCGGCCCAAAATGTATTTATTTCTTCCTTGGACCATCGGCCACCCTTCCACCAAATTTCATCAAAATCCGTTCTAAACTTTTTGAGTAATCCTGCTAACAGACAAACAAACAGACAAACAAGCCAACGCGGGGTAAAATGTAACCCCCTTGGCGGAGGCAGTAAAGAGGCAACAGTGTGGCGAAGAGAGAGGTTGAATGGAGTCAGTTAGAAGAGCGTTAATGAGACAAAATCCGAGGCTCCACCCTTTAAAAACGCTGCATGTGGGGAATCCCCCCCCCCCTCCCATCCCCGACACATGAGAGTTGCACTCTTCACAGGGACAAATTAACCCCCGTATACAGTCAACGGCTATGTTTGGGAAAAAATGGCATGGAGTTGGTTTGACACACCTAATGTTTTCGAGGCATATTTTGCAGCTGAGTTATTATGATATTTCCAAGATAAATTCCAAGAGAATGAAACGCAAGTATCAACAGGGATGTTGTTAAATACATAAGGATACTCATGTGGAAGATTTTCCCGGGTCAAAAGATGTAGGAAATGAGCTTTCAATGGATTAAAACAACAAGATTACTTTTACCCCGACCAGAGATAAGAACCAGGTAAAAAATTAGGTGTGTCATAGCCTTATCCCGCGTTTATTAAAGCAACTGCAGCGATGGACGGTGTGTGAAGCGAATCGAAAGGTGAAGGGTGGAGTCATAAGTGTACAGTATGAGTGGTTAGGGTTAGATAATAACTTAGCATAGGTCACTGATATATAGAAGGACGAGAGTTGGTACCAGGACAGAACTCTAAGGAACACCAGCACTGACAGCTCCGCGAGAGGAACGGTCTCTGTCTATGGTAGCAGCTATAGAACGACCAGAAAGGAAGCTAGAGATGAAAACACAGATAGCATGATAGACATTGTAAGCGGGCAGTTTGCAAATCAAAGATTTATACCAGACTCGATCGAAGTCCCTTGAGATGTCAAGTGCAATGGTAAGCTTTAGCCAAAGTATCAAAACGAGAATGACCAGGTGTCTGAAAGAAGGGTGAAATGATCGACAGTCGAGCGTCCTTGGCGGAATCCATTCCAGCAACAGGATTTTTTTTTTCTAAGAATATATTCTAAAATTTTAGAAATAAAAGAAGTTAAAGCAACTGGGCAACAGTTAGAGAGCTGGGAACAGTTACTTCTAGCCAATCTGATGATTCGCCTTTTATCACTACATGCCGCTTTTGATTCAATAACCAACTAACCAACGGCCAGCTCATTAACATAATTTGTTTGAGAGGCCGGGGGTTTTTACTTTTTCTAGTAGTCTTAGATGGGGGACTTTATCAAATGCTTTCTGGAAAGAAAGGTAGATGACATTAACGGTATTTTTGCGTCTCAGTTAACGTATATACGTATATCTTGGTGAAAATTTTTAAGCAAGTTCGTACGGCATGATTTATTATTAGGAAAACCCGTACCGATTATCTGTTGCAGAATTAAGCATATGGAACACGGCATTTTTTTCTAACATATTTTCTCCAAAATTTTACATAGTACTAACGTTAGGCTTATTGTCCTTTTCAGAGACCGATGATGCCTTGGCAAGGTTTCACTGGTCAGGTATTCTGCATTCACTTAATGATTTATTGAATATTTTAATTATAAGGCAGGCTTACTGTCTAACATGTACGCAGTATGGGGGGGGGGTATCAAATGAGCCAGTTGATTTATGTGGGTCGATTTTCTAAAGGTAGTTTAACATTTCATGTCCTGCCATGTCCTGACTGGTAATTTATCATCTGGTCATGAGAAAACCGACTGCGGAATGGGGATTTTCTTTTATGAAGATACTGTGAAATATGTCGTTCAATGATGTTGCTATTGCTTGGTTATCAAGGAAGAGATTGCCTTCCGCGCTTATTACAGAGCCTAGTCTATCTTTGACATGTTTCTTACTCCAGACATAATGAAAAATATTTTAGGGGGTGATTTTGCTTTACGAGGAACTTGTGGCTCGTACTCTCGTTTAGTTTTCCGAATATTTGCATATTCTGTCGCAGTAATTTAACATATTCGGTACCGTCACCGTGATTTCCTGTATGGTTATAATATTGATATGGCCTTCTCTTGGGACCAATGATTTCTTAAGTATTCTTCGACATCCAGGCAGGCTTATTAATGTGGCTGTTTCTTCGGTAATTCTCGGTATATTTTTTTCGTCCCATAGACATCAGTCGATTAGTGAATTTTTCTCACATTTCTTCGACGTTACCCAGCATTAGTAACTTATTGTAATTTGCCAACTTCAAATCTAATGATATTTTGATCAATGTGTCAAAATTTTTCACCAACACATAAATATATCAGATAACTATCTGTTCCTAAGTCGAGAATATTATTACAGTGTCGGTGTATTGCCTGACATTAAAATGCATCGTCTTTCAGTTATAACAATCTGTTCCTTTCTTTAGTCTGCTCTCTCACCCAAGTTAATATATTCCTTTCTCTTACAAATATCCGCAACGCTGACCTTTCCACTGCTATTTGAGAACAGCTTAGTTGATTTTCCATTGATTTTGCCAGTTCCTAGGTCTCAAACCTGTACGTCATAGCTTGTATTATACCTTGGTTATATACTTTTCGTTTCATACATACTGAGAAGCTACTTTTCATGAGGCTTCTATGTATACTGAAAATTTTCCATCCAATTGTGATGCTTCTTTTTGTTTTACTATCATTGTCTTTCGTTAGTATTATTATTTGCCCCCACACAACTGCACTCCTTGACTTCTTCAAGAGTTTCTTCATTTATTCTAATGACGCTCTTTGGTGTATTTGGATTAAACATTAGTTTTACTCCGGTTCATCTGTAACCCTGTTTTGAAACATCCTCTGTATATGTCATTTAACATTTCATGTGAAGTCTCTGCTGCTTCTGAGATTAGGACAATGCCATGTACTAATCTTATATCGTTGAGGTTTTCTCAATCTATGTTTACTCCTTTATTCTCCCAGTTTAGCTTTTTGAAGGGACTTTGTAAGCATGACAAATAATTTTGGTGAAATTATATCTCTCTGACGCACGCCCTTCTCAACCTTATTTTGCTTCCGAGTCTTTATGTAATTTAACTGTAACAGTTCCCTATTTATATATGTTTTCGAGCATTTTAACAATGTTCTTATTATTCCTTGTTCCCGCAGCGAATATATAATAGCTATGTGTTCCACTGAGTCGAATGCTTTATCGGAATCAACATAACCTAAGCACAGTGGTTTATTATATTCAGTAGTTTTATGGCGCCTGGTGGTTTAGTGGGTAATTAAGGAGCTCCAATCGGATTTAGCCTGTGCAGGTTTATATCCAAGGGATGGTTGGAGTTTATTGCTCACGTGATGCCACTCAGGGATTAGTGAGGCTGGTCACTCTTATCTTAAATGTCAGGGTCAAAATTGTCTAGCCTCGGGTTCCAACGCTCCGCATGGTGCAACACAGGATTAGATGATGATGTTTCTCAGTTAGCCGATTCACTGTGTGTTGACGAATAGTAGTCGAATATTTGCTTCGGAATCCTGCCTGCTCGCAAGGTTGGTTGTTTCATTCATTCATTGCCAGACGCCATGTATCCCAAATGGGGTGGCCAAGGGCTTCGAGTTAATTGTTTTACAGGGAGGGGCACTAATCCTCCACCAACCCCACTTGACACGTAGGGATGCCAACAGCATCTGGTGTTCCCAGGCGATCACCCATCCAAGTACTAACCAGACCCAACGTTGCTTAACTTCGCTGATCGGACGGGAAGCGGTGTACTCTACGTGGTATGGCCGTTCCCGATTTATTATTGCGTTCGGAAGGACTTTAGTGAAGAGTCTGTTAATAAATGGTGATAAGCTAATAAGTCGACAGTTGCTATGACCTTTTGAGTCGACTTTCCTGTAAGGCAAACTAACTACTGCATCACACCATGTTTGGGGAATTTTCTTCTTTATACACAGAATAAATAAGTAGGCAAGTCTGTTTTGTACTTCTACGTCTGCATCTGACAGTAAATCTGTAAATCAGGTACTATTCCATCTTTTCCTGAGGCCGTCCCTCTCTTCATACTATTATGAGAAATGTGTACTTCGTCTGGTTTTGTCTCAAGTATTTCACTTGTGTTAACTGAATATATATATCTATATATATATATATATATATATATATATATATATATATATATATATATATATAGATAGATAGATAGATAGATAGATAGATAGATAGATAGAGAGAGAGAGAGAGAGAGAGAGAGAGAGAGAGATAGATATAGATATAGATATATATATGTATGTATATCTATATATCCATCTCTCTCTCTTTCTCTCTCTCTCTCTACTATAATTGTGTGTGTGTGTGTTGTTTTAAGAAAATGACAAGCAGTTTCGGTCCAATTTTCTCCAAACATAATGGAGAGGTTAATGGGCAAAAAGCACGTACGGTACTACCAGTACCCGCGTTAAAGGTCTACCGTGGCTTATGTTCCAAACCCATTCTATGGACACAAGCACACTGGATAGTGATCACCTTGCCAATGATCCACAGAGCATACAACACAGTAACGATAACCTAAACAATTATTCTTTAGCTCCGAAGGATCTCTTCTAAGCTGGATATACCCCAGTGAAATTTAGCAAGAACATAATAGAAATGGTCATTGTGTGAAAGGGTTTAATACACAAGGGAAAATTAATCAATTAGATTAAGATAGAATCATCCGATCTTCAGAGAGGAGCCAGCAAAAGCTATGTTCTTCTGGGCACAATAGGTCGTGTCGCACTTGCACGTGCCACTTATACCCACTTAACAAACCCCACACAGACTGCATTTCCCAAAACGATACCAGCTACTACAGTACAAGCGTCATGACCAGGATTTCAGTGATTTACTTTTTTATTTCCGTGACATATTCGTGTCTCATTCTTCGTGCCTCCACACGATTCTGTTCAGTGTGACAGAAATATTTGGTATTAAATGGGGTTAGTTGTAGCGTTCACTGATCCATATAGAAGAAATGTTTCCCCAGAGATTAATACATTCGTCTGGGGATAACAAAACCAGTTTAACAGAATACGTCATCCCATTCAGCTGATTATGGACCAGCTACTGGGGAAACTTCCACTCCCACCACGACAGTACTAAGACATTGACCTTGCTTCACCACACACACACACACACACACACACACACACACACACGAGTTGCACTGGCACTCACTCTTGTTTTTACATAGTTCGTGTGTGTGTGTGTGTGTGTGTGTGTGTGTGTGTGTGTGTGTGTGTGTGTGTGTGAGAGAGAGAGAGAGAGAGAGAGAGAGAGAGGCGACCCATGAACATGTACGTGTTCATGTAAGTGCAAGTGCGTACCTACCACCAAATACCTTTTGGTGAAACAAGATCATCTCAAGTTGTCATTCTGCCCCATCGAAATATTTTTATGTCCAAGCAACATTAAATGAAAGTATAAGGACGCAAGAAAACCAAACGAAATAAAAAAATAAAAAAGTAAGGGAAAACAACCCTAATAATACAAGGGGGAAAACATTAAAACATTACGAAACGAGAAAAACAAATTAAGAAAACAAAACAGAAAATAAAACAAAAATACAGAACTACAAGAAGATAAAGTTAAAAAAAATTAAACGAAAAAAGAAACGAAAGGAGACAACAAACTAAAACCTACAGACAAAAACAGAAAATTTAGGATTTGGATATCCATGAGAAAAAAAAAGAAAAAAGAAAGAAAGCTGGGATCAGAGAACGAAACGTGAAGTCAAAAACCAGAGAAAAAGCAGAAACCCGAGAATATGAGGCGAAATCAGGAAACAAACAAATATATAGCGAAGAAAAACCAGACAAGAAGAGAAAACGAAACGAGAAAAAAAAAAGAACAGTAAACAAAAAAGCAAAAGAAAAACATGCAATAACAGAAAACAAAACGAGAAGAAAAGCAAAGAAAAAAAAGAGAATCACACACACACACACACACACACACACACACTCACACACACACACACACACACACACACACACACACACAAGGAGGCGCGCAACCAAGAGTATTACTATTTGCATGCGAACAATATAAACAATCGGTAGAAACGTAAAGAATCCATAGCGGCGTGTATGACCTACCTGGTGATACCGTCGCGTGGTGGCACCGTCACTCAGTTCCCTTCCTATCCCACAAACACAGAATGACGGACTGTAGGTGAAGGGTAAATTGAAACTGAGTCCATTGGGTTCACATTTCACTTAAGTCTTGGGCAACAACAATAACAAGAAATAAAAAAAAATAATACTTGCAAACCAAATTAAGGCTATCTCAAGAGCATAACTTGAGTCGGACATCAAAAAAGAGGCCATTAGCGAGACTGGAATACACTTAATTGCCCAAGTTGGTCTCAGAAAACTAAGGGTGACACAATGAGGGCAGGCAGGTGAAGGAGTGTTGCTACAAAATACGCACGTTCTGTGTGTGTGTGTGTGTGTGTGTGTGTGTGTGTGTGTGTGTGTGTGTGGTGGTGGCGCGAGGGGGGGGGGAATGTAGAAAAACAGAAAGAAGAATGGGGGAAGGAAAGGAGGGAAAAATGGCGCAACAAGGCGGGGTACGAAAGAAGTTTATTATGAATGAGGGGGGGAGGAAGGGAGGGGAGAGAAGGAAGAATGAGGGTAGGTGGGAAGGAGGGAGAAGTAAACAAGGAGAATAGATAAGGAGGAAATAATGGGGGGGAGAGAGTTGGGGAAAAAGAAAACCAAGGAGAGAAGAGTTAAGGAAGGTGAAGGAGTGAAAGTTGAGGGAATAAATGAGGAGTGAAGGAAGGGGGAAGCAGGGGGAGCGAATGAAGAAGTATTGGGGAAGAGAAGGGAGGTAAAGGAAATGGGGGTCCGGGAGGAAAGGATGGAGGAGAAGCGAGATGGGGAAGGAGAGGAAGGAGGAGTGAAGGAAGGAAGTGGAAGGGAGGACGAGATACTGGACTGAGGGAATATGAAAATAGGATGGAAGGCAAAGTGGGAAGGAAGGAAAATAAGGGGGGAGGGGAGAAATGACAGAGATGCAGGGGGAGGACTGAGGAAAACAGAGGGAAAGGTGTGGGGAGGAGGTTGCTGGGGATATATGATTGGAGGGCAAGGGTCGAAGGGAGAGAGAAAGAAGAAAAGCACTGTGCGCAGAGAGGGGAGGGGGAGGTAGGCCACTGGACTGAGGGGAAGGAAGTGGGGAGAAAACCTGTGAGAAATGGAGGAAGTTGCTGGGGAAAGGTTTGTATTGTTGGAGAGGAGAGAGAAAGAGAGGAGGCGGAATGTAGTGATGAAAAATGAGCAAGGAAAAATGAGTAGCTGTCGTAGTGACAGAAGTGGAGGAGGAGGAGGAGGAGGAGGATTACACAGGATTACACAGGAAAGCAAACAGCAACAGACCTTATGGTCCTTTCGAGGCTGCTTGTTAGAGAAAATTATGACTACAAGATCTAACTCTACATGCTGAAGGATAAGGATAGTAAAGCAAGAAGGCTCCCCCCACCACCAAACCCTCCAGGAAAAAGTGAGAAAAACCACCATGCAGCATGGAAAAACTGACATGGAAATTTTATAGGAAACACTGGAAAGGAAAAGTCACATTCTATAATACGTTATCTATAAGCTACGCGATAGAGTAACCTGAAAGAGAAAGTAAACAAATAAAATAATAGTTACGGCATGACATTATAAACCGGTACATTGAGTTAATGCGAAGTCTGTGGACATAACGTGGAAGCTACACACTGCACAGTGTGGATGTTTAGCGGTGGTGCGGCAGCCTTGCCTGGCGCTTTTAAGGTAGGCAGCAGTCAATCAGGCCCTAGCTCCGTTTGCTCCACTGAGACAAGGAACTCTCCCATGTGGGACAAGTACACAAGTTTCATCCTGAAGCAGTGACCCCTGGTACATTAAAAAAATCCCGATGGTGGTCACTTGACTAACAGGGACCCTCAGTGATCCACAGCCCATCACAGGTCGAAAGTAAGAGTAGTGACTGTTAACTCAGGGTTATCTGTGCAGATCCTAATCTGTGCTTATATTGCTTTCTTTGCATTGGGGAGATTGAAAAATATATAAGACGGGTGTCTTAGATAAAAGGGGACTGCACAGTGCACAGTGTGGATGTGCAATGCACAGAGTGGATGTTTAGGGGTGGTGCGGCAACCTTCCCTGGCTCTTTTTAGGTAGGCAGCAGTCAATCAGGCAATAGCTCCGTTCACTCCACTGAGACAAGGAACTCTCCCATGTGGGACAGTACACAAGTTTCATCCTGAAGCAGTGACCCCTGGTACATTAAAAAAATCCCGATGGTGGTCACTTGAATAACAGGGACCCTCAGTGATCCACATCCCATCACAGGTCGAAAGTAAAAGTAGTGACCATTAACTCAGGGTTATCTGTGCAGATCCTAATCTGTGCTTACTGTATATTACCTCATTTGTTTGGGTAAATCGAAAAACGTATAATGACGTGACGTGATGCTATGTTAAGTTTACAGGGTGTCCTGTAGACACGAGGGGACTGCACAGTGTGGATGTTTAGGGGTGGTGCAGCAGCCTTGCCTGGCGCTTTTAAGGTAGGCAGCAGTCAATCAGGCCCTAGCTTTGTTCACTCCACTGAGACAGGGAACTCTCCCATATGGGACAAGTACACAAGTTTCATCTTGAAGCAGTGACCCCTGGTACATTAAAAAAATCCCGATGGTGGTCACTTGACTAACATGGACCCTCAGTGATCCACAGCCCATCACAGGTCGAAAGTAAGAGTAGTGACCGTTAACTCAGGGTTATCTGTGCAGATCCTAATCTGTGCTTATATTGCTTTGTTTGCACTGAATAAATTGAAAATGTATAATATCGTGACGCAACACTATGTACGGGTACGTTGTTTACAGGGTGTCTTGTAGACAAAAGGGGCATGAACTTACATGTACCGTAGCTATAAAAGCAAGTTATTCGGACAGAAAAAGAGGCAGCTGAGGATTCTCGTGCAAATACTTGTCTAATTTGTTTTTGAATGTCTCAATTGAGATACTGTTCACGGTATCTGAGGGTAATCTGTTCAAGATATTTACAACTCTGTTAAAGAAGAAGTATTTTGCTTCATGGGATTGGAATCGCTTTCCCATGATTTTCCAGCCATTACTTCTGGTTTGACTCGACCGGTCTATATCAAAATATTTATTCATGTCTAAGTTGTCATATCCCTTCATGATTTTGAAAACTTCAGTAAGGTCCCCTCTTAACCTGCGTTTCGTTAGGCTAAATAATTTAAGTTCTCCAAGGCGTTCCTCATGTGGTTTGTTTCTAAGTCGTGGTATCATTTTTGTGATTCTTCGCTGAATTTTTTCTAATTTTTCAATGTCCCTTCTGTAGTACGGAGACCAGAATTGCACACAATACTCAAGATGGGGGCGCACTAGCGAGTTGTACAAGGCAAGTATGACTTTTTCCGATTTAAACTCGAAAGTTCTTCCAATAAAACCCACTAGCTTGTTTGCAATTTTAACCGCATCAGTACGCTGCTTGCTTGGTTTTAGGTCATTTGATATTATCACACCAAGATCCTTTTCACTGTCTGTACCTGATAACTGAATATTGTTCATTTTGTAATTTGCATGGACATTGTTACTTCCAATATGAAGTACTTTACATTTGTCTGTGTTGAATTTCATTTGCCATTTTTCTGCCCAGCTTGCTAAAGTATTAAGGTCATTTTGCAACTGCTGCCACTGTAATTTTGAAGTGACTTTACTGGTTATTTTAGTATCATCTGCAAATTTGGATACTTTACAATTTAGACCCTCATCAATGTCATTTATATAGATAATAAAAAGTATCGGTCCAAGTACAGAGCCTTGGGGAACGCCGCTGATCACATTACGCCATTTGGATTCCTTTCCGTTTATCACAACTCGCTGTTTTCGGTCTGAAAGCCAGTCTTGTAGCCATTTTTGCGTCTTTCCTTTTATTCCATGTGCTTTTATTTTTCTCATGAGACGCTTGTGAGGGACAGTGTCAAATGCTTTCTGAAAGTCGAGGTAAATTATATCTACTGCTCTTGAGTCATCGTATGATTTGTAAACATCATGGAAGAAGTCCAGTAAGTTAGTTAAGCAAGAACGACGATGTCTGAATCCATGCAGCGAATCTTTAATTATATTATTTTCTTCTAGATAATTAACTATTTTATCTCTTATGATTTTTTCCATTAACTTGCACACTACTGATGTTAAGCTGATTGGTCTGTAATTTCCTGGGTGTGACTCATTTCCTTTTTTGAAAATTGGTGTTACATTTGCTAGTTTCCATTCGCGTGGAACTTTCCCAGTACTTAATGATTTATTGAATAAGACAGAGAGTGGCAGCAGAAACTCATGTTTTGCTTCTTTGAGAATTCTCGGTGATATTTTATCGGGGCCAGGGGTTTTGTTTATGTTCGTACTATTTATGGCTGAAAGGATATCGTTATTATGGATAGCATAGTTACTAAGGACCGTGCTATTTGCCTGGTTTGTGGGTAACAGTAGGTTTCTGGTGGTGTTTTCTACTGTAAAAACAGACGCAAAGTAATCGTTAAGAATGTTTGCCATTTCGACCTCATTTTCAGTGTGTTTGCCATTGTTTGTTTCTAGAGGACCTATTGATGTAGTCATAACCTTCTTCTTTCTAATGTAACTGTAAAATTCTTTAGAATTTGATTTGCACGTATTAGCAATGTGGATCTCCAGTGCTCTTTTGCTTTGTTTAATAAGTCTTTTCGATATGCAGCATAGATTATCGTACTGCAATTTATCATCATTATTTTGTGTAGCTTTATATTTATGGTATGCTTGTTTTTTGGCTATTAAGTTACTTTTTATTTCACTGGACCACCACTTTGGTTTACTATTTCCAGCTGGACGTCTGTTACGTAGTGGCACACATGACTTTACCACTTCATTAAATTTTTTGGTGAATATTTCCCATGCTTGGTTTATGTCATCGGTTTCAGACATTTGATTCCAATCTGCAGTTGCAAGTAGCACTCTGAGCCTGCTGAAATTAGCTCTATGATAATCTGGGACCTTTTCTTTGTTCTCCGTT
This sequence comes from Coenobita brevimanus, assembly GCF_032717465.1. NCBI lineage: Eukaryota > Metazoa > Arthropoda > Malacostraca > Decapoda > Coenobitidae > Coenobita > Coenobita brevimanus. Next base: position 28,476,142 of record NC_136971.1, read on the forward strand.
TCTTTTACTTTTTCAGTAGTAATATTAAACTGTATAGTTCAATGATCACTGGAACTAAACTCAGGTCCTATTTCAACGTTGTTAACTAGGTTATCATTTGTAGTCAAGATGATGTCTAGGATATTGTTTCCTCTCATTGGGTATTCTACGTGTTGGGAAAGGGCGCTTTCTTGAAGATTCGTATAAAGCTCTTGTCCTGAGTGTGCCGTCAGTGGTTCACCCCACTTTGTTACCGGTAGATTAAAGTCTCCAAAAATTACGCTATCCTCTTGACAACAAATTTCCGCAGTTTGATCATAAAGTTTTTCATCTGTCTCAGTTGACTGTGCTGGAGGACGATAGATGAGACATATATTTATTTTGTGTGAATTAATACTTAGCTGAACATAACTGGCATCTATGTTGGTAATACTGGGTTTGGATAGCACAAAGGGATAGAGAATAGTTTTCACATATAGTAAAACACCGCCACCAGCTCGATGTGGTCGCTCACAGCTGAAAATATTGTACCCTGTTAATGAGTATTCCGCTAGAAAGTCACGGTCAGATGTGTTAATCCAGGACTCTGTGATGCCAATGATGTCATAATTTTCTAGGTAAATTAGAGATTCTAAATCCTCAAACTTGTTACGCAGACTACGTGCGTTAACATAGCAGACTCTAATTCCGTTCCAAACAGTTGGTGATCTGACTTTGTGGGTATTTATGTTAAGGTTACTGTTCCTGGACGTGCCGCGTTTTTTTATCTGAGGAGGAGGAGGAGGATGTGATAGAAATAATGATAATCTGTTAGCGATGGAACTGGTATTAATGATAGTGAGTATAAAGACAGCCGCGTTGGCAGCAACAGCACCAATTAACACTACTACTATTAGTAGTAGTATTTGTAGCAGTAGCAGTAGTATTGCTGGTGGAAATTATATAATGATACTGACAGATGATGATGATGATGATGATGATGATGATGATGATGATGATGATGATGATGACGGCTTGATAACCAACGGTATTAATGATAGTGATAATGGTAGAGATACGAGCAGAAACAGCAATGATGGTAGTGCACCCTTTCTTTTATCCTGAGAATTGTACTATGTGATAGGTATTAAGAAGCGCGTATGTGTGAAAGATTAAGCCTGTGAAGCAGAGTCAGGATTGCAGAGGGCTTGAATGGTGAATGAGTGCGTAGACCACTTCAACGGGCAAGCTGTTATTTAGTTTTCCCTCTATCAAGTTCTTAACACGACACCATGGGTGACGAGTTAGCAAGGCACGGTCATTTTCCTGGTGGAGAAGGGCCACAAACAGGAACAGGAACAGGAGCAGTAGCAGGAGCAGGAAGAAGAAAAGGAGGAGGAGGAGGTGATAATCGAAAATTACATAGTAACCAATTACAGAACATTATTTCAGAACTAAGAGCCTCGCGAATTCAGTGTCGCTGCCTTGGAGTGGGACTACACAGTTCTATTATTCATGATCCCTTTTCATGCATTATGGACCTTCCCGTGCGCTGTCTTTGGGTGCGAAAAGTGGTTGAGATGATGATGATGAGGATAAATTACACTCTGAAAAAGATTGCGTGTCTGTGTATACTTCCAGCGAATTTCAAAACTCCAACAAATGCACGGCGAAAGATGCCTTGTGGAAAATAAAACAAGAATCGATCATTCAGTTTCTACAAACTATGAAGCAAAAACTGAAGTGAAAGTCAAACACAAAATTAAGAGCAAGAAAAATAGAAGGTGGAAATGGAGAACACGAAACTGGTAAAATGATACTGAAACGGGAAATGGAAATGTGAATGTAAAACAGATAGTTGTGACAGGAAACAGATACTGGATGTGAGGAAAACAGAGAAAGTTAAATTGAAGGAAAACGAAAAGAACAAGAAGCACTTGGAGAGTGCAACACCCTCACACATCAACTGGCTTCAGGGCTGCATATCTGAGTTTGCCCTGTGGACTTGACTCTCGAAAGATTACTCTCAAAGGTAAATGAATACATTCTTGCCTAACTCTTAACATCCCCTAACTTTGGGTTCAGAGTACATCAAAACTGTTTAGCATGACTTTGCCCAGTGACCTTGATCTTTCACCTTTCCTTTGACCTCGATCTTTGACTGCTTATTCTCAAAATCGTATCTTAATATTGTTTTAACTTGAACCCTTCCATACCGGTGTGTTGACATTGGAAAAAAATTAAGTATTTATTTTGAGATTACCATGTGACTTTGACCAAAGAGTATAGAGAAAGATAAGAGGGGACAGTCGCGCGGGTCTCTGTGGGAAAAGTGTAACTCCTGGAACGGTGGCGCCACCCGACGGAGGGCGCGGAAACTGTCATGGCAGTCGTTTGTGCTGGCTCACACCACACCAGTGTTTAAGGCAAATGTTAACACTTATGTGGGTTGTAACAATATCTTAAGCTCCAATATAGCCTATATACTGGATATAAAACGATGCACTAATTTGAGAATCTTACTGTGGCGGTAGTGGTAGGTGGTGGCGACCATCATCCACTCACTTAATGTAGTGCTGCCTCCTTCTTCCTTAGCCTTTAACTTTTTTTTTTTTTTTTCTGTGCCTGCCCTTCTCTCTTCCTATTTCTCCCATCTTTCCTGTCACTTCTTACAGCTTTTCTTTCCTATACAGGTGGCTTTACATTGAGTGAGAAGCCAAATGGTTTCCTGTAAGCCAAGAAACCATTTACAACGCTGGTTGGTAACCATATAACCAAATCATACGTGCTCCCTACGTGTCAACAAGTGGGGTTGGTGGAGGATTAGTGCCCCTCCCCGTAAAACAAATAATTCAAAGTCAGTGGCCACCCCTTACGGGATTATAGCATCTAGCAATAGATAGATAGATAGACTATGGTGGTACCACTCTAAACTGGCGGTTTGGGTAGGGCACGAACCTCTTTACAGTGTGCCACGTCTTCCATACTCGCGATGCCCCCCCCCCTCTCTCTCTCTCTCTCTCTCTCTCCTGGGGGGGATGTGCGTCACCCTGGGGAATTTTGTTTCTTTTATGAGTGACTGTTATAAACTTGTGCTTTCATTTCATTATTTTGTTTTTATTATATCTAATCATATTAAAAAAAAAATGTTTTACATATGGCACCAGATGACCTCGCTGTTTCGGCGCCATGATTTGTTTTCATTTAATCATTCTCTCCCTCCTTCCTTCCCTCCCTTCCTCCACAAGGAAGATCTGGCCGGTGTCATATGCACAGAGTGACTTTATGCTGGAAGTTACCGTTCCCTTCTCTGTTAAGCCTAAATTAACCTAACCTAACCAAACCTAACCTAATCTTAACCTAACCTTATCCTGGATCAACCTAACCTAAATAAACCTACAATAAGCTAATCTTATTTCACGAAATAACTAATTTCACTATCTGCCTGTAACATCCATATATATCTATATTTATTTATATCCATATATCGACCTATAGGTACCTACAGGTCGATACGACATGCAACTATCTTCCTGACACATGTATTTCATGCAGTGTTGTTGATAAATGGCACAAAGTTTGAGATAACATGTGGATACTTTCAAAATAGAAGCTAAACAGCCACTCGGCGCATGCGCACTGAGCGAAACGGTAACTTCCAGCATAAGTCACTCCGTGCATACGACACCGGCATGATGTTTACATTCTCCAGCTCTGTTTCCGCGCCCGCTGGTTGGGGCGCCACTGTCATCCAGAGTTACACGGGGATAGTGTGACTGTCCCCTCTTATCTTTCTCTATACTCTTTGCTTTGACCTTTGATCTATTGTTAACAAAACACAAGGTCAGTCCTTAGGATGATCTTCGACTCAGCCACCAAGTTTAATTCAAATCAGGTCAAAACTGTTATAGTTCTTTTAATCAGACACAGACACATGGGTCGAGGTACAGCATTATCCTGTGACCTAGACCCCCTACCGATACTTCTCAGAACTGAATCCCTTCGTTCCTGCATGATCCTTAAGAGTTCCACCGAGTTTTGTTCAAATCAAATAAAAAATGAGTTAACTTTTCCCTATGATCTCAGCTTGGTACCCTTCCCTGTGACCTTACCCTTTGAATGATTTGTATCCAAATTTAATCCTACTGTCACTGTCCTATCATCAGCTCTTGTAAAAATCTTCGTCTAGGCTGGGTGATGATTAAGCTGACCTTACTTTGACCTTGACCTTTGACCTATTGTTCTTACAGTACATTTACTCCACATATGATCCTCAACCTTTCCACCAAGTGTGCTTAAAATCGGATCAAAAATGTTTGTTTCATTAACTCACACATACTGTAACTCAGAGGTTGAGTTTGGCCTATGACCTTTGACTGGTTGTTCTCAAAACTGAACCAGTTCGTTCTTCCACCGTGTGTGGTCAGTACTGAATCAAAATTATGTAAGTTCATTGTGCTTGGCCAACATTCGACCTAGCCTTATAACCTTCATCATGGATCGATTGTTCAAGAAAATAGAAGTTTCCTCATGGGCTGACCCTCAACCCTTCCAGTAAGTTAGATTAAAATGTAAAAAAAAAAAAAAAAAATGCGTTAAACTGCTCACATGCACGCAAGGAAAAAGAGAGCATGAGACATACACTTACAGAAACACAACACTTTCGCATTCCGCAAGTACGGATGCAAGGACTGCAAGGAAAGCAGAAAAAGGAAAATCGAGAGGGAAAATATGCGCAGATGACAAAAGGGAATCGGAGGGGATTAAGAATAATGGTGGGGAAGAGGAGCTGGGCAGATTAAAGAGAGGGTAAGGGAGATTACATGGTCAAGAGGAGCAGGAGACGTAATGAAGGAAGCACGAGAGGAAGGAATGATGGAGAGAGAGAGAGAGAGAGAGAGTCTATCTATCTATCTATTGCCAGACGCCTCAATCCCGTTTGGGGTGGCCACAAACAAATCGCCTCCACGTCGTCCTGTCCCCCGCCATTTCACTGCCCTGCTCCCATCTCACACACCCCTCTCTCATATACCTCTCCACCCCATCCCTCCATCTCATCCTCGGCCTCCCCCTCCCTCTTCCCCCCTCCACCTCACTCACATACACTATCTTCGTCAGTCTTTCACCCTCCATCCTCTCCACATGGCCAAACCACCTCAGTGTGTTCCTCATAACACTTCCTATCACATCCACATCCACATCACAACGCTCCTTTATATCCTCATTCGTCACCCTGTCTCTCCATGTGACTCCACAGGCTCCTCTTAAATAACTCATTTCCACTGCTCTCACTCTTGACTTATGTCCTTCCAACAATGTCCAAGCTTCACTTCCATACGTTAGAGTTGGTATCACAATACTGCTATGTAGTAACTTTTTCACTTCCATGCTCACTTCCCTGTTTCCTATCACTGCTTTCAAAGAACCAGCAACCTTTCTTCCCTGCTGTACCCTTTCAAGCACTTCACCCTCCAAACCTCCATCCTTACTCATCACACTACCCAAGTACTTAAACGTACTCACATTTTCCAATTCCTCACCATCCAACCTCGCTGTACATTCACTGACTTCACCTCTCTCAAAGACCATCACTTTACTCTTCCCTACATTCACCTTTAGATTCCGTTTCTTACACACTCTCCCAAACTCATCCACCAAGCCTTGCAGCTCCCCTTCGTCTTCACTCAACAACACAGTATCATCTGCAAACAACAGTACAGGGAGTTTCCAAACACTATCCTCTCTCACCAGGGCCACTCCAACGTCCACTACCCTGCCTTGTACCTCTTTTATTACCCCATCCATGAACAGATTGAACAACCATGGAGACATGACACATCCCTGTTTCAACCCAACCTTCAAAGAGAAAAATTCACTTAGTTCACCATCTACACGCACTGCAGCCTTAGCACCATCATACATACTCTTCACAGCATTCAACAACTTCCCATCTACTCCATATATTCTTAATACTTTCCACAGTCCTTGTCTATCCACCCTGTCATATGCTTTCTCCAAATCCATGAAAGCCGCATACAACTTCTTTCCCTTGTCTAGAAACTTTTCCACTAAAGATCTAAGAATGAATATCTGATCTTCACAACCTCTTCCCTTCCTAAAGCCTCCCTGTTCTTCTCCAACTAATTCCTCTCTTCTTTCTCTAACTCTGTCAATAAGTATCCTACCATAAAATTTTCCTATTATACTAAGAAGACAAATGCCCCAATGATTACCACACTCTTCTTTTTCCCCTTTTCCTTTGTACAAGGGAATAATTATACCTGACTTCCAATCCTCCGGGACTCTACCTTCCTCCCAGGCCAATCTGCACATCTTCCACATCCATTCTACCACTATCTCTCCTCCATGCTTCAGCATTTCACCACACTCCATCAATTCCTGGGGCTTTCCCCAATTTAACTTTCTTCATTGCTTCCACAACTTCTATCCTATTGATTTCTTCCTGTCTTCTCACCTCCCTCCTTCTCCCAGCCATTCCCCAGCCACTTATATTCGCATTACTTCCATCCTGTATGTTCAACAATTCCTTAAAGTGTTCTCTCCATCTGCTCACTTTTTCTCCCTTCTCCACTAGTAATCTACCATTTTTATCTTTCACTCTCCTGCTAACCTCACTTCCACCCTGTCTTACTCTCTTCACCTCTTTCCAGAACATCTTCTTACAGTCCCTCCACTTTACACTCAAATTCCTTCCAAATTCCTCATCCACTCTCTTCTTACTCTCTCTTACTAATCTTTTCACCTCTCTCTTTCTTTCTACATACAACTCTCTCTTCCACCTCTCAACCTCTTCCATGCCCCTATTTCTCATCCATTCATTGCATGCTTTCTTCTTTTGTGCCACAGCCTGTCTCACCTCTTCAGTCCACCACGCTGTTCCTTGCACCCCCTTCCGTCTTCTCTTCCTCCCACACACCACATCACATGCTGCACATATTTCTTCTGTAAATATCTTGCACACATCTTCCACGTCCCCCATCTGCTCCAATTTATATTTGCCCAATCGTTTCCCCACTTCTCTCTTATACTCTGCCTTTTTCTCATCCTCTTGTAACCTTTCCACTCTCCTTGCAACTACTCCTTCCTCTCGTCTTTCCCTTCTTCTATTCCTCCATCTTACTTGTATCCTGATTCTGGCCACCACCAAGTAATGGTCAGAAAGTCCACTCCCTCAACCTCTATAAGCTCTTGCATCCATTACACATCTTCGCATCCTTTCATCCACACACACATAATCAATCATTGCCTTCCTTTCATTCAGTTCACCACCCACCCTTCTCATCACTCGCCATGTATAACTGTGGATCATTTTATGCCTGAAGAGGGTATTGGGTATCACCAACCCCCTCCCAGCACAAATGTCCACTAACGCACTCCCATTCTCATCTATCGCAGCAGGCACACCCCACTCACCAACTATTCCATCCACCTTCACATTCCCTACTTTACCATTCATATCACCGATCAAAAACACTCTCTCATTCCTTCCAAACTTTTCCATGCACACTTCCACATTTGTCCAGAGAGAGAGAGAATACCACATAATGATAGTAATAATAATTATAACTAACTACTACCTACAGCCAGATGCCACAATCCCATAAGGGGTAGCCGTTTGTCTTTGAGTTTGTTGTTTTACGGGGAGGGGCACTAACCCTCCCCCAACCAACTTGTTGACACGCAGGGAACAAGTATGGGTTGTAGGCAGCACTACATCAAGTGAGTGGATGATGATCGCCATCTGTTCGTTAGTTAACCTAGACTAGGAAGTGTGTTGGTGTCAGATGACGAGTTTGGAGACACCAGGAAGGGCAGGGGAAGGAGGGCGGCGTGAATCCAACTTTTGGCTGGCGGTCGGTTTGTACAATTTTACTGTTACGTCAAGTTTCATGCAAAATCTACCCGGGTATTTGCGAGATTTATGATGACTGACACACAAACTCCAGTGCAGAGTTTTCCCGAGCTGTATTGGCGGTATGGCCATATGAAAAGATTCCACCATTCCCTTCATATTTCTTTTCCGTGAAGGAGGGTATTTCAGATATCATTATGTGCGACAGAAAGCCTGGACAAGAAAAGTAACGACATTTTCATGGTTGACTGTAGAAAAAAAAAAAATCATAAGACAAGTGCCCAGTGAGGAATAATTCTGCTACTATTCCACTGCATCTGCGTCACATAAAGTCTGTCACACTTCCTCCTGATGCATCATATCAAAGAAAGTTATTTAAGGGCAGACAAACAAACGAGGTCTCTCTCAGCTTAGGAATTTCAGTCAGCAGAGGAGAGTGAGAGACAAAAGAGGAACATCGGGTTAACTTTTGCCACCGTCTGTATGTCAGTGTATAAGTGTTAAATGTGCTCTTATACTTACAGATTTTGCAGTGCGGCAAGAGAAGACGACGCACCTGCAAGAAAAAAAACATGCAAAATTATTAAAATACTCGTATATGTAGGTCCTGTTTTTAAGGAACTTCACGAACATTTCTGTCTGGCTCGGCTGATTAACTTCTACCTACAAAACCAGACAAATGTCTATACGAGTGTACTACCGATACTGAGGCTTGGCCCTTTCCTGTGCCCTTCATATTAAACATAATTATATGGGTTAAAATTTATGTCCTTTAGTGGGCAAGAGATTCGGTTAGGTGGTTTCTGCCATCTAATTGTGAAGAAGAAAGAAGGGAAGGAGAGTGGAAAGTGCAGAGGAATGAATGAATGAAGGAAGGAAGGAAGGAATGTATGAATGAAGGAATGAAGGAAGGACGCAAGCAAGCATGCAAGCAAGCAAGCAAGCAAACAAAAAAGAAACAAAGAAAAAACAAAGAAAGAGAGGAAGGAATGAAGGAAAAAGGACGGAAGGAAAGGAGAATTAGGAAGTTTGCAGGGAAAGAAGGACGGAGAAAATGAGCAGTAAACAGAAGAAGGGTGGATACATGCAGGCAAAACAGAAAAGGGATCGAGCAGGAAAATGAAAGGGAGGTGAAGAAAGGAAGAAGGGTGAAATGCAGTGAGACTAGAAAGTGTACGGGGTGGAGCAATATTGGAGAGGGAGGGGAGGAAAGAAGGGGGGAGAGGAGGGAGGAAAGGGGAAAAAGAGTGGACTGGAGAGGAATGGAAGACGAGAAGAGTGAAGAGGGAGAGAAGAAAGGAAGAAAACGATAAAGGAAAATGTAAGGAATTTTAAGGGTGATGGGAAAGCGAGGATGGGTTGAGGAAAGGGGAAAAAAAGGAGGGAGAGAGAGAGAGGTCAGAGAGTGGAGGAAAAAAAAAAAGTTGAGCAGACAAAGGGAGGCGGAGAGTGATATTCAGAAGGGGTGGGAGGTCGGGAGAGACGAGGAGAGAGGAAGATTTCAGAGCAGAGAAGAAAAATGGAAGGGGGGAATATGAATGAAGAATAAATGGGAAGGATGCACGAAGACAAGAGAATGAAGAGGGGAAGAAAGAACAAACTAAGGGGGGTGAAGGATGGGGGCGAAGAAAGAAGAGAGTGGTGGTGAGTGGAGGAAGATGGAGGAGGAGAGGGTGGAGAAAGGAAGAAAGGAAGGAGGAGGCGAGAGAAGAAAGCGTGGTGTGTGTGTGTGTGTGTGTGTGTGTGTGTGTGTGTGTGTGTGTGTGTGTGTGTGTGTGTGTGTGCGCGCGCGCGCGCGCGGGGGGGGGGAGAGGAAGTTAGCCAGTGACGATACACCATCTGTCTAAGCAAAAGTAAACGGGTTAGATTATTTTCCTCTCATACTCAGTCTTCTTTCAGTTCTAATCCTCCTCTCCCTTCAACCTCTTCATCCTCTCTGCTTCCTCTCCTTTTTTTCTCATCCTCCTCCTCCTTTTCGCTTCCTCGTCCTTCATCATCTTACCCCATCCTGGTTCATTATCTTTAACTCTGGACAGATACATAAGTCATAGTTTTCTTTCTAACAAACAACCTCAAGAGGACCATCAGATACAAGCAGGATGCCATTTATTTTCCTTTGTGCCCCACTGTACCTCCTCTTCCTTCTTCTTCCCGGATCGAAGTTCGTCCTTTCTGTGTTCTAACTACTCTCCTTTCTTCCCTTATATTTCTTGCTCCTTCTTTTTCTTCTCTTTTTTACTCCTACTCTTTCTTTTCTGACTCCGAATCTGCTTTCCCTTTTTTCTATTCATGTTTTCCTTCCCTTACTCTTCCTCCTTATTCTTTTTCCTCCTCCCCTGAATCATTCTCCTTCCTCTGCTTGGCTGTATTTTCCTTTAGCTTTTTTTTTCTATTTTCTCTTTCGCCTGTTTCACCTCCCTTTCTTCCCGGATGGTTATTCTTTTTTTCTCTCCCGTTCCTTATGCCACCTGCTGTCATTCCCTCTGGTTTTATCCTTATTCTTCTTACTCTTTCCTTTACCATTACATTTCTTCTCCACTCTCTTCCTTTCTTTATCTTCCTCTTTTCTCATATCTTTATTTCCTTCCTTTATTCTTTATTCTTCCTTGTCTCTCCGACTTCTCCATATTCTCAACTCTTGTCATCCTTCCTCTTCTTTCTTCTCCGACTGTTTTCCTCCTCCCTATTTTTTATTCTCTGCGTCCTTCATTCCTTCCTTTATCCCCATTCTTCTTCCACGCTTCTCCTGTTTCCCTCTTCCTGTTCCTCTCTCTCTTCCCTCCTATCCTCTCCACCTCTTCCTTTCTCTTCCATTTTTCTGTACCCCCTTTCCTTCTCCCTCTCCTTGCTTTTTTGGGCCGTACAATAAAAAGTAAACATCAGTATTGATGAACGTGAACGTCTGGCAATTCCGTTTTTCATACCACAAATAAAATTGTTGTTCATGCCAGGCGTTCGTCATCTGGTTATGGTGTAAAACAATATTGGAATGTGACTGGAGGATAAACGCCACAACCTCCCTCCCTTTCGTGTAACAAACTTAAATTTGCAAAAACAAGGTAGCCGTTATTTCCATTTATAAGCATTGACTAATTCAGTATTAAATTCTCCTTGTCAGCCTGACCTACACTCTGTCCTTAAGTATCTTTCTATATACTTTGCCTATTACACTTACAAGACAATGACCCTATGATTACCACACACTTCTTTTTTCCCATTTCCACTGTACAGGGGAATAATTGCATCTAACTTCCAATCCTATAGGACTCTACCAAACTCCCAGGCCAATCTTCACATCTTCCCTAATTATCCATTCCACTACTAACTCTCTTCCATGCTTCATCATTTTACCACACACTCCCATCAATTCCTGGGGCTTTCCAAATTTTCACTTTCTTCATTGTTTCCACTACTTCCATCCGACTGATCTCTTCCTCCCTCCTCCCCCCTCCCCTTCTAGCCATTCTCCAGCAACTTATACTCGGATTACTTTCATTCTCTGTGTTTAACAGTTCCTTAAAGTGTTCTCTCCATCTGATCGCTTTTTCTTCCTTCTCCATTATCAATCTACCATTTTTATCTTTCATTCATCTACTAATTTATTTATCACCCTGCATAATGCTCTTTGCCTCCTTTCAGAAAATTTTCTCACATTCTCTCCACTTTACACTCAAATTTCTTCCAAATTCCTCATCCACTCTCTTCTTACTCTCTCTCACCAATCTTTTCACCTCTCCCTTCCTCTCTACATATAACTCTCTATTCCATCTCTCAGCTTCTTCCATGTCTCTGCTTCCCATCCACTCACAACATGCTTGTCTCACCTTTTCATCCCACCACGCTGTTCCCTGCACCCCCTTTTGTCATCTCTTCACCTCACACACCACCTCATATGCTGCACTGGTTTCTTCTGTGAATATCTTGCACACACCTGCCATGTCTCCCCATCTGCTCCAAATCATATTTACCCAATCACTCGTCCACTTCTCTCTTATATTTTGCCCTTTCTCCAATTTCTTCGACGTTTCTACCCTCCTTGTATGGACTACTTCCTCCTGTCCCTCCCTCCTTTTACTCCTCCATTGCACTTGAACCTTGACTTTCACCACCAAGTGGTGATCAGAGAGTCCACTCCCTCAGCCTGGGCATGCTCTTACATCCATTACATACCCTCTCATTCTGTCATCCACACACACATAATCAATCATTGTCTTTCGTTCATTCAGTTCACTACCCACCCTTCTCATCACTCGCTACATAACCTGTGGATCATTTTGTGCCTAAAGAGGGTATTGGCTATCACGAACCCTCTCCCCGAACAAAAGTCCACTAGAGCACTGCCATTCCCATCCATTTCTGTAGGCACACCTCACTCACCAGCTACTCCATCCACTTTCACATTCCCAACTTTTCCATTCATATTTCCAATCAAAAACACTCTCTCATTCGTCTCAAACTTTTTCATGCATGCTTCCACATTTGCCCAGAACTCTTCTTTCACTTTGTTTGCACGATCTTGCATTGGCGCATACTCACACTCAGTCGCCCACGTTTGTATTCCCACTTTCAACCTTACCCACACAGTCCTTGAACGAACTGATCCATATTCTCTTACAATCTCCTTCCATCTCTTGCACACAACAATACATACACCCTCTTTTGTCTCTCATTCTCACCTACTCCGTACATACATCCCATCCATACTCCCAGTCTCTCACACTCTCACCTCCCATTTAGTCTCAGTTAATCCATATACAGTAGGCTATGTCCACTTTTGCACCCTCAAGCACCTGGGCAATCTCTCTCTCTTTCACCTCATCATTCGCACTCTCTACATTCCATGTTGCAATCCGTACCATGTCCTTTGTCTGGTCTTTGGTTGTCACCTGTTGGTCCATCCTGATTCGAGCCTTCTTATTTGTATTTTTTGCTAGCTGTTTTCCGGGGAGGGGCATTAACCCTCCGCCCACCCACTCGCTGACACGTGGGGGAACACGTGTTGGTTGGTTATAAGGTTACCACCCAGCGTATTAAAGAATTTCCTGATTTACAGGAAATCATTTGGCTTGTCACTCATTGTAGAGCTACCCGAAATAGAGTACCACTACACTGAGTGAGTGGATGATGGGCGTCCCCACCGACCAGACTGAAGTGTACTACTGGTAAAATACACATAAGTAACCAATATCTCGTCTTTTTACCATGGTGTATTATCATATATGCAATCAAGAAATATATCGTCTATTTTCCAAGTTGAGGTATTTGCTAAAACAAGCAATGTCCCTTGTATTTACCCGGGTGCAGTTATATAATTATGCGATATTTCTACTCTAAATCAGAACGAAGTATGTCATGTTGCCCAATTTTCTAAATTAAGACAATTAAACTCTCATAAAAAGCTGATAGCTTGGGCTTCATTTGCAAAACTGCCTCAGTGACTCCGGCAATTGAGTCCATGCACAGCTAATTGAAGTCAGTGGTGCAGATATTAAAAACTTTAACAAACGCTTTGCACTTGATATTATTCCGTCGGTAAGACTTTTAGATAAAATTTATATTTCCCCTGGCCTTGTTATGCACGCTCCTCACTTCATATCTCTGGGCCGGTCAGACTTCTGGATAGAGTCTGTATCTCCCCTCGCTTAATGCACGCTCCTCTGTTCATATGTTTGGTCTGGTCTGATCTTGGATAAAGTTTGTATTCCCCCTAGCCTTGTAAAGCACGCTCCTCACTTAATATCTTTAGACCAGTCAGACTCCCGGATAAAGTGTTCCTCGTTGACCCTTTTTCACACACCAGTCCATTAATACTGAATCTGAATTATATACCTAATATCTACAGTTGAGGGTCGTATTCTGGTGGAAGATTGGGAGGTATAAAAAAAAAAATCATAATGACCCTTGTGTTGACTGTCATTAACATATTCCTTCATTTTCTTGTTCTGCTATTTTGCATCACATTGTGTGATACATATTTGCAAATAATTTAGGCACATACTTGGAAGAAGGTCTAGAAATAACGTTTATGGACTGCGCAAGGATCTTAAGGCAGACGATTAATTTTTACAATGTCCCAATCATTCCTTTAATACGACCCACAATTTTCTCGATGTTACAGTCAGGTCCCTGATTGTGCTGATGGATGAACATGGACGAGGGAAAATTTTTAATAAAGATTCTCACTGTCCCAACAGTACAACTTGGGGGGATGATGAAGGGGACAGAACCGTGGACTGGTCACTGTGTGCGTGAGGGTTTGATGCTGGTTGTTGCAGGTAACAGTTATTGGTTTGAACAAGTATGACATCACTACGTTTATTGTTCTTCCAAACGTGTCCAGTGACACCCCATAAAAAAAAAACTACAACTATTATCGTGTCACCAGACCTGACTATAGTATCCCAGCGAATTACAGCAAAAATGATGTGTGTGTGTTTGCCAATACGCTACGTGACACCTCAGGGCTCTAGAGTATCAGATATCTGTCACTGTGTCGCTGGTGGACTATCTGAACATCGAGAACGGGACTCCCTGTCAATGCTCTGAAGCGGATTTTTAAAAATTGGAGGCGAGATGGATCCGAGGCTGGGGTAGGAAGCAATTTAGAGATTAGAATTCCGCTGACACAGTATTAAATGGTCGTCCACAAGCACCTGCGACATGACATAAAAACACCACTGCTAATGCCATCACACGAGTCCTGCATGAGACAATCCCAGCACAATAGACGATTCAGGTGCTGTTCCTCCATCACTTCCCCTCTCTGACTTCCTCATGGGTGACATTAAAATTTCTTCAGTTGATGTACTTTCTACCATCACTGGCCTCTAACAAGGCATATGGGCCTGTTGGGGTCCCTCCTGATGTCTTCTGTGCTTACACCGTACCTAGGTAAACTCTTTTGTCTTTACCTGTCAACTCACACCTTTCTTTCTTGCTGGAAGTTTGCTCTTATTCTTCCTATCCCAAAAAAGGGTGACCATTCCCACCCCTCTAACTATCACCCAATTGCTTTAACATCCTGTGTTTCAAAAGTTTTCGAGTCTATTCTTAACAACAACAAAAATCTTGAAGCATCTTTCCTATCACAACCTAGTTTCTGATCGTCAGTATGGGTTCCACCAGAGACACTCCACTCGCGATCTTCTCACCTACCTTTCAGACTATTGGTCGTCCTCCTCTCAGGACTTTGGTGAAAGCTTTGCCATGGCACTTGGCATCTCGAAGACTTTATATCGTGTCTGATGTAAATCTTTAATTTCCAAACTGCCCTCTTACGGTTTCTATTTTCCTATCTGTGCCTTCATATCTAGCTTCCTTTCTGGTCGTTCTGCAGCTGCTGTTGTAGATGGCCAGTGTTTTCCTCCTTGAGCTCTCAGGGCTCAGTCCTGTCACCAACTCTCTTCCTTTTATTCATCAATGACCTTCTAAGCCGTACATCTAATCTTATCCACCCATACGTTGATGGCTACACCCTCCATCTTTCCATTCACTTCCCGCAGCGTCTATCTCAGCAGTTGCTTCAGCAAACAAAGGATGAGGCTATGGCACACCTAATGTCTGACTTGGCTCAAATCTCAGATTGGAGAAAAAGTAATTTTGTTTCTATTGCATCAAAAACTTACATCTATCAATCCGACAAAATCTTCCGCAGGAGCACCCTGTAAGTTTTAATAATATCTATCTCAATCCTGTATCATCTTTAAACATACTTGAGGTTTCATTCTCTCGGGATTTATCTTTGAAAAAAACATATTACCTCTCTTATAAAATCTGCTTCCAAGAGATTAGGTGTACTATGCCGACTCCATGCCTTCTTTACCTCTGCACAGTTGTTGACTTTATACACGTTATTTTTTTTTTCCCCAGTGTAGAGTACAACCCACATACAGCTCTTCTCAACAAGGTGGAGTCAAAGGCTTTTCATCTCATTAACTCTCCTTCCCTTACTGGTTCCCTTCAATCGCTGTCTCCTTGCCGCACTGTTACATCTTTATCTCTTTTCTATCGCTACTTCAGTGGTCACTGCTTCTCTGAAATGTCTGCTTGCATCCCTTCACAACTATGGCGGAAGCGTAGAACCCGTCTGGCAACAAACTCTCATCCCTTTTCTGTCCAAATCTCTAATGCAAGAGTTGACCATTACTCCCAGTCCTTCATGTAGGTAACAGGTCAGCTCTGGAACTGTCTCCCTCTGTCTGTGTCTCCTACTGCCTATAAGCTCCAGTCTTTCAAACGCAGTCTGTCCAGGCATCTCGAAATGAACGGATCTTGAATTTGGCTGTCTGTTGTATGGTTTTTGTATTTTCTTGTGGGGAACAATTTGCGGGCTCCTGGCCTTTGGTTCCTTCTTCCTTGCATTAAAAAAAAAAAAAATACTGGGTGTCAGTGGTCTAGCAGGACTTTTGGGCCTCAGCTAATGAACTCTCTAGTTTATAGGAGTTCAGCACATGCAAAATGTTAAAAATATTCCCTCAGTAAGGTATCATTATATCATTTATCTTTTACTCTAGTTAAAGACAGGCGATTTTTTCAGTAATGGTGACACCTGGTTGAGAATGGATTAGTGACGGTCCCCAATAACCCTTTCTGTAAGATGGAGGCTTTTGTATTAAACAACTGCTAATTAGTTTATTTAGCCCACGAGTCTCCTGTTTGCGAAGGGGCTAAAATGGTCTTCAATCATCCAATACAATTGATGTGTCAAGTACTATATTTGTGCTAAAGCCCGGCGATTTTATTAATCTTTGTCGACTATTGCAATGTATGGGTTAGCCACTTTACTACGGTGACAGTATTCCATAGCACAGTCTTGCTGCACCAGACAATTTTATTCCATTTTTTAAGAGAGGCCTCTGGTACTGCGCGGGTCAATGTAGACTGCTGTAGTCCAAAACATATCAATGTTTTTCCACAAATGAATATAACCAGGTGGAAGCAAAATAACACGAAAATTACGTCCTAGGGCTGAAGGGATTATAGGTGAAATATCTTCAAATCAGGCTTGAACAGTAAACTGAAAATCAAGGGCTGAAATATAATGTTTCAACACATACACTCTTTTGTTAAGGGGATTCTCTGTTTCTTCCTCCTTACCAGTTTATTTCTGCTTTTGATACATTAATGCTGTCTTGTATGCAATATCTGCAAACATTAAGGCATTATTAGAGAGATAATATTTCGCTTGAGAACTATGGTGGTGCTAGACAGCCTTTTAAGCAAACGAGAATACGGCTCTTCATATATTCCTCTTACGCAGCAGAATATCGATACTTTGTTCGTAATCCAACCGTCTGGTACAGAAGGCCAAAGTACTGACTCCTTACCACCTCCTTCACGCCAGTGTTTTTATTATGTGCCACGGAAGTATTCTTTTATAGGTTACTTATGCAAATTATTTCAGCGTTAAAAAATACTTGGAAATAGACGTCCATACTAAAAATGTGGAACTTGTCCGAGAAGGCTCGGTGCGAATTTTGACACATACTAGTAATATTTCACACCTTAATGCTGTTAGAGGTCCCCTTAAATGGCGATAGTAGCCCACAGAGATCTCCCCAAATGGTGAGGGATACTTTTTTTACATCCATCCTGTACTATAGTAACCCACAGAGATCTCCCCAAATGGTGAGACTTTTTTTTTTTTTTTTTACACCCCAACCTGTATTATAGTAGCCTTCAGAGATCTCCCCAAATGGTGAGGGATACCTTTTTACAGCCCAAGCTGAACATTCCCTAACACTCTTAAGTGAGCTTCGGCTGAAGTAAGTTGTCCCACGAGATGGTGACGTCTTGTTATATTATCGTTACCTTCAGACTCTTTCCTATAGCTTATGGGAGACTACTCGAACTGGAGGGGTTAATTACAGTCTTCCCTGATCCCTTCACTAAGACAAGATTTTTGGAACCTTAACATAATCAGCCAGAAGAAAGAAGAAAATACATACAAAATAAATAAGTAAATAAGACGCGTGCCATGAAAAATTTACTACAGGAAAAAAGCCTCCTGCCAAATCAGTTACTTACATTCCCTTTAGTTTATAGTCAGATTTCTTCCAAACTCCTCATCCACATTTTTTTTTACTCGTTCTATCTAGGTTTTTCACTCCTATTTTCTAAATATAACTTTTTTTCCCGGATCTCAATATCTCGTACTTCAAATCCAGTCATTATATGCTTTCCGCTTCTCCGCCTCTCTTCGCTTCATCTCTTCATTCCACCATGGTGTTCCTTGCAACCACTTCCATCTTCTCTCCACCTCACACACTACTTCCGATTCTGAGCATGTTTCTATTTCTTATATATATATATATATATATATATATATATATATATATATATATATATATATATATATATATATATATATATACATATATATATATGTTTATATATATCTTACACGTGCCTTCCACCTAATTCCATCATTACCAAACCATAATATCTACCCAGTCGTTCCTCCACTTGTCTTTTGTATTCCGTTGTTTTTTCATCCTCCTTAAACCTTCCTACTCTCTTTCCTAGAACTGCAGCTTCCTGTATTTCTTTCCCTCTGTTCACCCAACTCTGTTGCACCACAGTCCTGGACGCTAGTATGTGGTGGACAGCCTGCCCACTTCCCCAACCTCTATACACTCTCGTGTCCCAAATAGATGCCATTCACTTATCCAGACACATAAAATAATCATATAATATCTTCCATTATTATATAATATATAACACCTTCCATTCATCCAAGTCACCACCTATTTTCCTTATCTCTTGCTATGCATTCCTTGGTTATTTTATGCCTAAAGAAGTTATTGGAGATTACTAAACCCTTCCCTGCACAAATATCCACCAGAGCATTACATTTCCCATCCACTTCAGAAGGTACACTCCATTAAACATCCACCCTATCAACACCGACATTCGCCACTTTTCAATTCATATCTCCACTCAAAAACACCTCACTCCTCTCAGACTCTTCCAAGCACGGTTCCACATTTGCTCAAAGCTCATCCTTCACTCTTGCTGCTTGGTTGTCCATTGCAGCATATTAATAAACAATTGCCGACAATTGTCTTACCACTTTCATTATTACCCATACAAATGGAGATCTACCTGATCCTTACTTCCTCAATTAATATCTCCTTTGTGGTAGGTGGGGACGCTCACCATCCACTCACTCGATGTAGTGCTGTTCTCGGGTGTCTGTCCTTTCCTCTCCTCCCTCGTTTCCTTCCGTCCTCTTCTGTTTTTCTTTACTTCATTCTTTCCTCGTCCTACTACCTACGGATGACTTTACATTCCCACTTTTATCTTTCTTTCCTTCATTCTTTCCTGTTCCTTCTGCCTATGAGTGACTGTATACTGAGTGACAAGCCGAATGGTTTCCTGCACACCAGGAAACCATTTACTACGCTGGGTGGTAGCCATACAACCAAATTATGGCGCCTGGTGGTTTAGTGGGTAATTGTGGTGCTCCAAGCGGACTGAGCCGATGAAGGAGTGGTTGGAGTTATTACTCACGTAATGTCACTCAGAGATAAGTGAGGCTGGTCACTCTCATCTTAAATGTCAGGACCAACTTGCCTAGCCCCCCCGGGCTTCTACGCTTCTCATGGGGCAACGTAGAATTGGATGATGGATGAATGGATGGAATATCTCCTTCCATCTCTTGCATACAGCAATACATGACCCACCTTTGCTGTCTCATTCTCATCTGCTCCAGCACATATCCTTAACCCATGCTTTTACTCTGTCGCACTCTCGTCCCACCATTTGGTCTTGGTCAGCCCTCATATGTCAGCTTTGGCATCCTCAAACACTTGGACAGTCTTCCTTTCTTTCACCTCGTCGTTTGCACCTCTCACATTCCAAGTTGCCCACCTTAGCATGTTCTTTGCTTGGTCTTGGTTGTCAATTGTGGGTCTGTCCAGGTCGGGGTCTTCATTATTTTTCTTTAAAATATATTTAGTTAGATTTTTTGGTGGGCGAGGCCCTTCCCTTTCGCCAATCACCCAGCACAGTAAATGATTTCCTGGCTTATAAGAAATAATTTCGCTTGTCACTTAGCAGTCACCTAATGGTTGCCCTATATTGAGTGGGCGGATAATGGGTACCCCCAACCACCACCAATCCCAACCACCACAATGCCTGCACATATTAAAAGACTGGAGGTCATAGGCACTAAGAAACACATACAGAGGAATTTAGGAGAGCTCATGAGTTGATCAATTGTACACATCAGAGTCTAAGCACTGGTTAAGTTTTACATGAGACAACTGAAAAGAGAAAGGGTGAGATGGTATACCTATATTGGTGCTGGCTGCTCGCCTTCTGAGGAACGAATGTGTGCAGAGAGTTGAGAAGAACAGTGGTATGAATAGGGGCGAGATGCGGGAGTCTGAAGAGTCTGTGAAAGGAGGAGAGTTAATGGGACGAAAAGCCTTTGACTCCTCCCTCTTTAGAATAGCTGTATGTGGGAAGCCTCCCTCTCCCCCTGCCCCTATCTGTGCCTTCATCTATAGCTTCCTTTCTGGTCGTTATATAGCTGCTGTTGTAGAAGGCCATTGTTCGCCTCCTAGATCCATCAACAGTGGTGTTCCTCAGGGCTCTGTCCTATCACTAGCTCTCTTCCTTTTATCCATCAATGACCTTCTAAGCTGTACGTCTAACCCTGTCCACTCGTACGCTGATGATACCACCCTTTACCTTTCCATTCGGTTCCCGCAACGTCCATCTCAGCAGTTACTTCAACAAACAAGGGATGAGGCTATGGCAAACCTACTGTGATGTCTGACTTGGCTCATATCTCTGACTGGGGTAAAAAATAATCTTGATGTTTTTAATGCATCAAAAACTCAGTTTTTACACCTATCAACCCGACATAATATCCCACAGGAGTACCCACTAATGTTTAATAGTATCCAGCTTAATCCTGTATCATCCTTGAACGTGCTTGGGGTTTCATTCACTCGGGACTTATCTTGGAAAGATTATATTGCATCTCTTGTAAAATCTGCTTCCAAGAGATTAGGTGAGCTTAGCCGACTCTGTACCTTCTTTACCCCTGCACAGTTGTTGACTTTAGACACGGGTTTTTTCGCCCCTGTGTAGAGTACAACTCTCATGTGTGGGAGAGGCTCCCCACATACAGCTCTTCTCAATAGGGTGGAATCAAAGGCTTTTCGTCTCATCAACTCTCCTTCTCTTACTGACTCCCTTCAAACTCTGTCTCTTCGCCGCACTGTTGCATCTTTATCTCTTTTCTATCGCTACTTCAATGGTCACTGCTCCTCTGAACTGTCAGCTTGCATCCCTCCACCTCTATGGTGGGCGCATAGCACCCATCTAGCAACAAACTCTCATCCCTTTTCTGTCCAACTCTCTAATGCAAGAGTTAACCGTTATTCCTAGTCTTTCAGTTTATGCAACAGGTCAGCTCTGGAACTGTCTCCCTCTGTCTGTATTTCCTACTCCCTATGATCTCCAGTCTTTCCAACGCAGTGTGTCCAGGCATCTCGAAATGAACGGCTCTTGAATTTGGCTCTCATTTGTATTGTTTTGTTTTGTTTTTTCTTGGAAGGAACGGTTTGCGGACCCCTGGCCTTTCGTTCCTTCGTTCTTGCATTTAAAAAAAAAAAAAAAAAAAAAAAACGTGAGCTGCACTCCAAATACAGGTAGAAGTGAATAAGGCCACTGCACAAAGTCGGCATAAATCTACAGCAGTAAATCACTTTCTAAATTCAACCCGTCTTCTCATATTTCGTCAACTTCTTTCCATCATATTTTAGTCTGTAGATGTTTGGTAGCTGTACGAGTAATGATAAAATGATTCTCAGTATCAAATTTTATCATTGTTATGCACAGTTTAATTCAATAAGTCCGGTGACGTACTTTTTATATTGTTCTTGCTATCTCTAAACGTTTCCATTGAACTAATGAGAGATTTTGAACTGGAGAGATTTGATATATTCTTTATTAACTTCTCCTCTGTTACAAATCTTTCATAAAGTAACATAAGACAGTCTTTCGATAGTCCGATTAATGTGAAGGACACGTCACCACGTGAGAGAGTGTAATCTTATGACGAAGGATGAACTAGGTCCAACTGCAAATATGAATATCGCTTTATTTTTAGTCCAACAGTCATGGAACTTGTGCAATATTCTAAAAAGATTGTTGGGCACCGAAAACTGCACTGTAGAATTTCGTGAATAACTGTTCATAGTCTGCTTACTAATCGTATTGAAGTGTACCGATATTTATGTCGGTAACTGTACCTGAACGTTGCGCAAGTCAACCCTTTAGCTGTCAATTATCGATACTGCACTTCAGTTCGGCTAACATCGGACGAATTTAACCAGCTGAGTCAGGTAACGTATTCTAATGCTATAATCCTGCTGTCTCCAGACGATTTCATTTATTTAGGAGAGAAATTTTGAAACGAACAGGTCAGAGAAATCTAAATCAAGCCTCCCTTCCTAGAAATATCTATTATAAGTAAAACTGCCTGGCGATAGTAAGAATAAAGCGACAAAATGCATTAATGAAAAAGAGGTTAATGTACTCAAGCAAAACCTAAGGCGCCAGAAAGGTTAAGCACAGTCGTGATGAACGTTTTTGGACCAGCACCGAGAATTTCGTATTTTATTGCAGATAAGGACAGACTACTATATTCAGCACACTGAAATCGCCTAAAACCTCACTATGAGAATGTATTTTACATTTTAATGGTGTTATTTTCTAATGATAATATACACTTTGCTGAGAAGCTTCTCGAAACAGATGGAGTTACCTAAATCCATCAGTCCTTTCAACAGGTGAAGTGTTGTTTGTACAGAAGAGGTGAATTAAAACTAAATCTAACTGCCCAATTTGAATAAAGTCGTTTGGAAGTAACACTAATATATAAAAACGACTTACTTAATATACAGCGGGGCTTCACACGCGAAAAGCCTTATTTTGTTATCAGAAAACGTCATCATAGTGAAGGGAACATAAAATTTACCTTAATATTTTTCTCCATTTCGCAACATTTTTCTTGCTAATGAGATGCTGTTTTAGGCTCTCTTGGCTCCAGAATTATGCTCATAAATATTCCCTCTCTCTCTCTCTCTCTCTCTCTCTCTCTCTCTCTCTCTCTCTCTCTCTCTCTCATGTGTCCTCGTCCCTCTCCACATCTGCTCATCCTTCTTCCTTCTCTCAACTTTTCCCGTTATAATGCACTCTATCTTCTCTTTCGCTCCTTTATAATTTTTCATAAATCTACTTTGTTTTTAATAACAGAATAGAGGAAGGAAAAACAAATGAATTAAAAAAAAAAATCCATACACCAGATTACTGGTGTCCTCCATCCATGAAAAATCTCTAACAGTTTTAATTGAACAGCTGTGGGTTAAAGTTCAGTGAGAAACAACTCTGGGGATGCGAGTTCCAAAGAGAAGCAGTTCGGAGAATAAAAGATTTCTGATAGGCGCAAGTTCTGCAATATGGCAGTGTGACATTCCAGTCATGAGTGCTACCAGATGTCCATGCAGCACAGGGGAAGGCATGGAGAGATGGCACAATGGATACTACTTCGTCTGAGCATTAGCCATTAAAGTAGCTGTAAAATAATGCAAAGGAGGCAACATTCCTTCTTACCTGTAGGGGAGGTAGTTTATTTTAAATAACAGGGTTATCAATAATTCTAACAGCTTTGTTCTAAATTTTATCTAATTGCTTTAGCACAACCTCCCCACATCCACTCCGCAAGGGCAGCAATATTCCAGCTGAGAACACATATGACTCCTATAAACTATAGCCAACTGCTGATCAGTGAAGAAGCTACGAACTATGAACAATAATCCACGTTTCTTTGAGGAGGATTAAGCGAGTGATCTGACATGAGAGGTCCATATGAGGTCACTGTTAAGTGAAACACCAAGAATTGCAATACTTTTAGAGACAGGAACATTAGTAGCATTGAAGGTAATAAAAGAATCTGGCAATATCTGACAATTGGTAAGTTGTATATATTTGGTTTTACTAGCACTAAATGAGACAAGGTTATTTTGTCCCCATTCAGTGATCCTGGATGAGTCTTGAATTATGAAAATGGCCGTACTGAGTTGTGAGTCAGAGACATTAAACTTTGTGAATGGGTGTTTATGTCTGAATGAACTGTGAAGTGTTGAGTCATCTGCATATGAATGGATGGGATTATGGGTAACATAATAGATCACTAATATGAATTAGAAATAGGGTTGGAGCCAGAATTGATCCCTGTGGCACGACGGCATTAACAGAGTGGAAATTGGAATAAACATCATCTACTTTTACTATTATCTTTCTGTCGCTGAGATATGACGAAATCAAAGGAACAAAAGACTTTAGTCCATAGCAAGGGAGTTTGGATAGCATGGACCAGAGCCACACTCTGTCAAAAGCTTTAGAAACATCAAGGGTTACTGTATGAGTTTCTCCATGTTGGTCAATTGATTGATGAATGGTGTGAGTCAGGAGATTAAGTATATAAATGGTGGATCGTTCGTGGAGAAAACCATATTGTCTATCATTAATTAAGTTGTTGGATTGAAGGTGTTTAACTATATGTTTATTCATTACAATTTCAAATACTTTACCAAGAGAAGATGTGACAGCTGTTGGTCTGTAATTAGAGAGGTCAGAGGAACATCCTTTCTTCGGAATTGGGTGGACATTGGCTTCTTTCCAAGAATTAAAGAATGAAGAAGTACATATGCTTAGTCGGAATAACTTGTTTAGAACAGAAGCAAATTCTGGCGCTCACTTTTTCAAAACTACTGGGGGAATTCCATCTTGGCCTGGAGCTTTGTTGGTTGGTAAATTGTCTAGGATGGATTATACATATCTAGTCTGTATTTTAAGTGGAGCAATTTCAGATAAGTCAAGTTCTAGTACTGGGACGTTCTGGCTGACTTCCTCTAACGTAGAATTTCTGGCAAATGTATTGGCAAGGGTATTCGCTTTACCACGCAAATCAATTTTGTAATGATACCATCTGAAGATTTTAGTGGCGGAATGGATGATGACTTGTTAAAGTTATTACTGAAAGAACTGAGAGATGATCAGAATATTCTATTGTCATTGGGATTGTTTAATAGTTTGGAGGCTTTGTTGTGAAGGCTTGACTAAGCTAGATTTATTACTGCTTTTGCATGGTTTCTAGCAATTTTAAATTGCGCGAGTGATTCAGATTTTTTTAATTTTAAGCATGAATTCTATGCTAATGACTTTTGGGCCGTTGCTCTGGAACAAATGCTATCAACCCATTTTGGGGAATTCGATCTTTTACGAGTAGTGAACTGTTGACTAGGTATGAACAATTCCATACCAGCTTGTACTAAGTCATTACTGTGGGACTGGGTAGAATTGATGTCATTAGGGAAGAAAGACTGCCATAGAATGTCAGCATGATAATTTCTGAATCCATCCCAGTTTGCCCTATCAAAGTGCCTTCGGGTCACCCTGAACGGTTCAGAACGGGGAGGTTTGGGGGAACTGAGTAATGAGACTGATGAGACTGTGGTCAGAGGATCGAAGTGGTGACAGGACTTCTTTCATGTATGGATCTGGATTATCTGTAAAGAACAGATCCAAGAGATAGGCGTTATGGTCATGATTATCTGGTATTCTGGTTGGATGCTTTACCAACTGCGTGTGCTTAAACGATTCTGCAAACAGCTCGCATTATAGACCAGTATTGTCAGTCCTAGCAGTCCCCATCCATACTTTTATTCCTATCTCTCATCCACTTCTGAACATATTTCCCCATATTTTTTTAACAGATGCCGAAGCACCTCTAAAGACGACTGTCTGTCTGTCTGTTTCTCACTTACAAATTATTGTACTGACGCAAAGTGTTTCACTTCGGCAGACATTAGCGAAGCCAACCACACCACACCACACCACTCGCCCACACCACACCACACAGTATATCTCTCCCACACCACATCAGAACAAGGGCATTAACCGAGGGGCCCTGAAGCGCCCACGTCTACTATATATGGCTATCTATCCTTGTTTCTCCCTCGGTCCTTCTCTGTCACTTTTACACACCTTTATCTCTCAACCATGTTTTCATCTACATATGGATATATTTCTCCATTAACCTATTTCCTATACACATTCTAGTCCATTCTCTCTCTTCTTTAACATCCCCAGCCTTTCCTCAGACAAAAACTTTCAGTCAGTTCCTTCTCTCACATCCCCGCTTTTCATTTTCCTCTTTTCCTCTGACAAAACATCCCTCTCTCCTTTCCCCCAGTGCTTTCTTAGTCCACTTATGTACGTTTTTCATCAGTGTTTGTCCCAGCCCATCCCCTCGACCTCAGTAAAGAGAAAAAACTTCTCCCTTCCTCTTCTTATCATCCTAACAAATCAGATCTCTTATCTCTTCGTCACTCAGTTTCTCCTTCTACTTTATTTCCGTAGTTATATATTTATCACACATTCCTATCCCTCACATAAGCTTACTTGTGTTTCTCCTCATGTATCTGTCTTTCGACAGAACTTTCTCTTCTTCCTCATTTTCACTACTCATCCATAATTTCTCTCCCTCAAACTATGTGACGTTTCCCCACCCTCAAAACATACCTCTCTCTCTCTCTCTCTCTCTCCCTGTCTCTCTCTCTCTCTCTCTCTCTCTCTCTCTCTCTCTCTCTCTCTCTCTCTCTCTCTCTCTCTCTCTCTCTCTCTCTCTCTCTCTCTCTCTCTCTCTCTCTCTCTCTCTCTCTCTCTCAAGGTTGGTAGCTTAATCCTCTGGAACCTCTCCTCATAACACAGCTCTCTCAAACCTTGTGGCCACACTCTGTAGTTTTTCCACTTCATTAATGTGTCTTAAAATAGAGTGACCATATAACTACTGTATATTATAACCCAGGTCTTATCGTGGACATTGTTATCTCCCTCAACATCTCATCCATATAATTAAAAACAACTCTAACACTGGTGCACTGTCTAAATGCTCCTCCAATGACCCACTTAATATACTTAAACTGTGGTAAGTCACACTGTATAGTCACGAGTACACTTTATTTTCTTTTGCCTTGCTTCTCTTCTCATTCCTCCTGTTTCATACTCGTAACTTGGCATGTGCAGCATGTGATGTGGTGTGTGGGAGGAAGAGAAGACGGAGGGGGGTGCAAGGAACAGCATGGTGGAATGAAGAGGTGAGACAGGCTGTGGCACAAAAGAAGAAAGCATACAATGAATGGATGAGAAATAGGGGCGTGGAAGAAGTTGAGAGGCGGAAAAGAGAGTTATATGTAGAAAGAAAGAGAGAGGTGAAAAGATTAGTAAGAGAGAGTAAGAAGAGAGTGGATGAGGAATTTGGAAGGAATTTGAGTGTAAAGTGGAGGGACTGTAAGAAAATGTTCTGGAAAGAGGTGAAGAGAGTAAGACAGGGTGGAAGTGAGGTTAGTAGGGGAGTGAAAGATAAAAATGGTAGATTACTAGTGGAGAAGGGAGAAAAAGTGAGCAGATGGAGAGAGCATCTTAAGGAATTGTTGAACATACAGGATGGAAGTAATGCGAGTATAAGTGGCTGGGGAATGGCTGGGAGAAGCAGGGAGGTGAGAAGACAGGAAGAAATCAGTAGGATAGAAGTTGTGGAAGCAATGAAGAAAGTTAAAATGGGGAAAGCTCCAGGCATTAATGGAGTGTGTGGTGAAATGCTGAAGCATGGGGGAGAGATAGTAGTAGAATGGATGTGGAAGATGTGCAGATTGGCCTGGGAGGAAGGTAGAGTCCCGGAGGATTGGAAGTCAGGTATAATTATTTCCTTTTACAAGGGAAAAGGGGAAAAAGAAGTGTGTGGTAATCATACGGGCATTTGTCTTCTTAGTATCATAGGAAAAGCATATGGTAGGATACTTATTGACAGAGTTAGAGAAAGAACAGAGGAAGTAGTTGGAGAAGAACAGGGAGGCTTTAGGAAGAGAAGAGGCTGTGTAGATCAGATATTCATTCTTAGATCTTTAGTGGAAAAGTTTCTAGAGAAGGGAAAGAAGTTGTATGCGGCTTTCATGGATTTGGAGAAAGCATATGACAGGGTGGATAGACAAGAATTGTGGAAAGTATTAAGAATATATGGAGTAGATGGGAAGTTGTTGAATGCCGTGAAGAGTATGTATGATGGTGCTAAGGCTGCAGTGCGTGTGAATGGTGAACTAAGTGAATTTTTCTCTTTGAAGGTTGGGTTGAAACAGGGATGTGTTATGTCTCCATGGTTGTTCAATCTGTACATGGATGGGGTAATAAAAGAGGTACAAGGTAGCGTAGAGGATGTTGGAGTGGCCCTGGTGAGAGAGGATAGTGTTTGGAAACTCCCTGTACTGTTGTTTGCAGATGACACTGTGTTGTTGTGTGAAGACGAAGGGGAGCTGCAAGGCTTGGTGGATGAGTTTGGGAGACTGTGTAAGAAACGGAATCTAAAGGTGAATGTGGGGAAGAGTAAAGTGATGGTCTTTGAGAGGGGTGAAGTCAGTGAATGTACTGCGAGGTTGGATGGTGAGGAATTGGAAAATGTGAGTAAGTTTAAGTACTTGAGTAGTGTGATGAGCAAGGATGGAGGTTTGGAGGGTGATGTGCTTGAAAGGGTACAGCAGGGAAGAAAGGTTGCTGGTTCTTTGAAAGCTGTGATAAAAAACAGGGAAGTGAGCATGGAAGTGAAAAAGTTACTACATGACACTCTTGTGATACCAACTCTAACGTATGGAAGTGAAGCTTGGACGTTGTTGGAAGGACACAAGTCAAGAGTGAGAGCAGTGGAAATGAGTTATTAAAGAGGAGCCTGTGGAGTCACATGGAGAGACAGGCTGGCGAATGAGGATATAAAGGAGTGTTGTGGTGTGGATGTGGATGTGATAGGAAGCGTTATGAGGAACACACTGAGGTGGTTTGGCCATGTGGAGAGGATGGAGGGTGAAAGACTGACGACGAGAGTGTATGTGAGTGAGGTGGAGGGGGGAAGAGGGAGGGGGAGGCCGAGGTTGAGATGGGGTGGAGAGGTATATGAGAGAGGGGGGTGTGAGTTGGGAGCAGGGCAGTGAAATGGCGGGGGACAGGACGAAGTGGAGGCGATTTGTTTGTGGCCACACCAAACGGGATTGAGGCTTCTGGCAATAGATGGATAGATAGAACTTGGCCCTTTATCGCAAAACTGTATTTCTGACAGTTTTTTTTTTTTTTTTTTTTTTTTATCCCATGCCTGGATCAAGTTAAACAGGTTGTCCAGATCATGTACCAGCTCTTTACAATTGTCTTACTCTTGGATGCATTTAATAATTCTTTAATCATCTGCAGACATAATGATTATTCATTCCTAACAGCATATCATTTACAAATGCCAAATACATAACAGAGCCCAATATTGAACAATGAGGCACTTCACTTGTCACACTATGTCGCTATGAATATTTACCCCGGGTAACTGTCATTTTCTCTCATCCCACCTGACAGATCTCCATTTATTTCCACAGTTTCCGGTGCAATTTACCAGCAGTTATCAGTTTCCCCAATATCCTTTTGTGCGGCACCCTATAGAACGTCTTTCTCCTTTCCAGGTAGATAGTCTGCAGCGTGTGTGTGTGTGTGTGTGTGTGTGTGTGTGTGTGTGTGTGTGTGTGTGTGAGAGAGAGAGAGAGAGAGAGAGAGACACACACACACACACACACACACACACACACACACACAGACAGAGAGACAGACAGACAGACAGACAGACAGACAGAGCGGTAGCTCGGTCAAAGTGTGCGTCGAACACGTGTCACTTGCACTTGGAGTTGAGTGCTCTGTCGACTACTCTACCAGGTGTGTGTGTGTGCGTGTGTGTGTGTGTGTGTGTGTGTGTGTGTGTGTGTGTGTGTGTGTGTGTGTGTGTGTGTGTGTGTGTGTGTGTGTGTGTGTGTGTGTGTGTGTGTGAGAGAGAGAGAGAGAGAGAGAGAGAGAGAGAGAGAGAGAGAGAGAGAGCAGCAGCAGCAGCAGCAACAGCAGCTCGGTCAAAGCGGGCAAACGAACTCACGTCACTTACACTTAGGAGTCGAGTGCTCTGTCGACTACGCCACCAGCTGTTTTTGTGTGTATTTACCTATTCGTAGTATACAGGAATTGAGCAATGCTCAGGTTGTCATGTCTCGATATCCACATTTATCAAGTCTATCTTTACACACATGGATGTTTTTCTCATGCACCACCTCTTTGTCTAAGTCGTTCCAAATATTTAAGTATTTACCTAATATACCTAATTGTGATATACACGGAATGTACTATGCTCGTGGGTTTCCGTCGCTGTTTCTCAGTAAGTCAAATTTAGCTTTAAACTCATTTAAGTTTTTAGACTGGACGATCTCTTTGTCCAGGCTATTCCATAAGTCTATACTTCTGTAAGGAAAGCTATATTTCTTGATATCCTTCAAGCAGCTTGACTTTTTCAATTTCATTCCGTGTCCTCTTGTTGCTCTCTTATCCCATACAAACAGATCTTCTTTGTCAATTTTATCTACTCCCACCATGATCCTGAACACTGCAATCATGTCTCCCCTCTTTCTCCTTTCCTCTAAGGAAGGCAAATCCAGTTTTTCCAGCCTCTCTCTGTATGACAGGGCTGTCAGACTGGGGACCATCTTGGTTGCTGTTCTTTGTATTCTCTCAATCTTGTTTATATCTTTCTTTTTGTGTGGGGACCACACTACCGCTGCATATTCTAACCTGGGGCGGATCATGGCCACTATCAATTTTTTCATCATCTCCTCATGCATATAATGAAATGCTACTCTTATGTTAGTCAAGAGTTTATAAGTCTCTCCAACTATCTTGTTAATGTGCTTTTCTGGTGACAAACTATCTTGGACCAGCACTCCCAAATCTTTCTCTTCTCTCCTTTTTGTGATTAATTCATTACCCAACAAATAATTCAGTGATGGCCTCCTGGTACTTTTACCCATTTCCAATATTTTACATTTCTTTACATTAAATTTCATTTCCCACGTCCGACTCCAATCGTGTATCCTATCCAAATCCTCCTGCAGTATTTTGCAATCTTCCTCAACTTCTACCTTCCTCAGGATCTTTACATCATCAGCAAAAAGACTTGCATAACTGTTCACTCCATCTACCATATCATTTACGTAAATCAGGAACATTACTGGTGCCAACACCGAGCCTTGAGGGACTCCACTTGTTACTTCCCTCCATCCAGACATCCTATCCTTTATTACTGTCCTCATTTGTCTGTCTCTCAAAAAGTCTCTCATCCATTCCAGAAGTTTCCCCTTCAGTCCTCCTATATATTCTAGTTTCCACATTAGTCTCTTATGAGGTACCTTGTCAAAGGCCTTCTCTAAGTCTAAGTACACACAATCCACCCAACCATCTCTCTCCTGTACCACGTCAATCGCTCTTGAGTAAAAGCTCAACAAGTTAGAAACACATGACCTTCCACTTTTGAATCCAAACTGACAGTAAGCCAAAATATTCATCTCTTCCAGATATTTTATCCATCTGTCTTTCAGGATTCTCTCACACAATTTTGCGACCATGCTGGTTAGAGACACTGGTCTATAATTCAGGGGTTCTTCCCTGTTTCCTCCCTTGTAAATTGGTACCACATTTGCCCTCTTCCATTCTTGTGGCACTTTCC
Organism: Coenobita brevimanus; assembly: GCF_032717465.1. Taxonomy (NCBI): domain Eukaryota; kingdom Metazoa; phylum Arthropoda; class Malacostraca; order Decapoda; family Coenobitidae; genus Coenobita; species Coenobita brevimanus. Next base: position 28,507,620 of record NC_136971.1, read on the forward strand.
CCTCTTCCAGTGAGCATACGATTAAACTGTAAATTTTATCCGCCAGTTGTTCTCTGCATTCCTTCAGTACCCAATTAGAAATTCCATCAGGTCCTGGGGCTTTCCTTACATCTTGAGTTTCCAGTAATTTATACACTTCCTGTACCTCCACTTTTATATCCTTTATCACCGGAACATTTCTAATCACTCCCTCCCCTTCCACAAGCTCCTTTTCTTTAGTGAAAACTGACTGGAAACGTTTGTTCATTATTTCTGCTTGCATTGCCGCATCCTTAAAGACCTCTCCTTCTACTTTCAGTTTGGTGATTCCTTCCTTTTGTTTCATTTTGCCATTAACAAATCTATAAAACAGTTTGGATTCCTTTCTGCTTCTCTACGTATTCTTGTGTATTCATTTCTTGTTCTTTTATATTCTTCCCTTGTTCTGTTGTTACCTCTCTTTCTCCAATTGTTCCACGCCTTATCTCTCTCTTTTTTTGCTATCATACACCTTCTATTAAACCACTCCTTTTTCCTGTTTTCTTTCCCTCTTACTCTTGGTACAAATTTTTCCACTCCCAAATTATAGAGGTCTAGGAAGATATCCCACTTCCTCTGTATCTCTCTTGTTTCTCTGAATTTTCTCCAATCCGCATTTTCAAAAAAGTTTCTCAATCCTGTAAAATTTGCTTTCCCAAAGTTGTATCTTCCATGTCTATGAAGCTCATCTCTTGGCTCGACGTTCCCTATTAACATCTGGAACTCAATGACCACATGATTACTTTTTCCTAAAGGACAGAGATATTTCAATGATTCTATTACATCGGGTTCTTTGGTGAACAGTAAATCTAACCTTGCTGGTGTGTCCTCACCTCGAAACCGTGTCTCTTCTTTGACCCATTGTGTCATCACATTATTCATTATTATATTTAATAACACAGTGCCCCACGAATCCTCGCCGCCTCCCGAGTACCATTCCTCCCAGTCCACCTCTTTACAGTTAAAGTCACCCACCAAAATTATATTATTGCTTTTCTCAATTATTTTTTGCAAATAGCTAGCCATATCTGACAACATCTCATGGTATTCGTCATCCTTCCATGCTCTCGTCTTTGGGGGAACATACACTACCGCCATATCTCCCTTAACAATCTCTCCAGTTTCTAATTTCATATATATCACTTCAGCCCTGCCTTCTCCCATTTCTACAGTATCTACATTTATGTTGTTCTTCACTGCTATCATCATTCCTCCTCCCTTTTTTTCTTTTCTGTCTTTTCTCCACAGTTTGTATTTACCATCTTCCAAATGAACATCAATATCTTCTCTTAATTTGGTCTCTACAAAGCACATGACATCAGGTTCATGTTCTCTCAAGAATCGTTAATTTCGATCCTTGTCGATATGAAACCATCAACATTAGTATATATCACCTTCAAATTATTTTTGACGTTTTTAATACCCTCTTCTCTCCTACTCTCTGTCCGTACCACTTCCTCAACTTCTGATCTTTCACAGCCATCCCCCTTAGTTTCCTTCACTTCTATTTCCTTAAATACCACTTCCTTACTTTCATATCCATTACTCTCCAAAAAAAAAGTATTACATTCTTCCTCTGTCCTCTTATCATTTTTTTTTCCTTTGCTTCTTCCTTTAATGATTTTAAAACTTCTCTTTCTTCTTCATTCAGATCTTTTTTTATTATAATATTTTCCATCCCCACCTCTTTGCTTAATTTCCAGGTCACTTTAAGTATCTCATTTATTACACTTTCTGATGTAAACTTGACTCTCATTGGTCTTGTTTCCCCTTTCTTATAAGGCCCTATCCTCCTTACTTCCTCAATTTCTTTTACCCACTTGTCTCCTTCGGGGTCAATCTTGCCTAATATTCCTCTCACCAGGTTCGTGTCTCTCTCGAGTCTTACGAACCTAACCTTTTCTTCCTCTTCCCTGTTTCCAAATATTACCATACATCTGTTCCTTTCTACAGTTTCTCTCACTATTTTCTCTTTTTTCTTCAGTATTTTCACTACATTTTCTTCCATTTTTTCCTTGTTCATTTCCCTTTCTTCCTGGATGATCTCTCTTAAGCTGACCACTTCTTTCTGTTCTTCTTCTACGTGTGCCCACTTTGCCTTATGTTCTTCTACTACACTACTCACCTTCTCCGTTTTATTAGTACTCTCTTCTAGTTTCCTCCTCAATTCGTGTGTGTGTGTGTGTGTGTGTGTGTGTGTGTGTGTGTGTGTGTGTGTGTGTGTGTGTGTGTGTGTGTGTGTGTGTGTGTGTGTGTGTGTTACGAACTATGCAGGGAGATTTCGGACTCTGGGGGTTCAAATAGAAGGTAAAAACAGTTTAACAATACTTTACCTACAAAATCTCTAAACAGTACATCACAGAGTTAGATTTCCATGTTATAAACAAGTACACAGCAGGACACTCCAAACCAACTTAGAATCACTCAAAAACTTGCTCAGGCAAAATCAGGCACTTCAGGTAATAGATTACTAAATGGGAACAGTTACGTTACTGTATACGCTGCCGTGTACAGTCTCCCCAAGAATGATGGAAGAGTTTCAGACTGCTTAGGTCACTATGCATTCTCCTGCTTTGAAGAAAAACTGTGAATACAAGGTAAACATTCTGTACCTTCATCACGTCATATCAAATGAAGTACATAGTATATCACGCTAAGAATTATATACCGTATGTGAAGTGAATGGCATGAGACATAGAGAGAGAGAGAGAGAGAGAGAGAGAGAGAGAGAGAGTATGATACATAGGAAGCTAAATTTCTCTGATCTGCATGTGTAATGTATTACTATCCGTGCGGTGTGCAGTATAACCCCCTGATCCTGATGCTTTTACTCGCCAGGATTGAAAATACAGATGGTCTAGTTTCTAAGACCAGTTAAGGAAATGTCTTGCTGCTGTAATGCACAACTTGATTTTCAAGTGCTATTGTAATAATATAGCAACACTTAGGATGCCACAACAATGAAATTATTCTTAGTATGGATACCCTACCCTAGGTAGCAGCTAGAACTCTGCTTTTTATTCCTTGTCGTCCCCTCGCTTATGCTATTTGTAAGTAGCTACTTTATTCCCCGTTAATGCAAATTTATTTTCAGTTGTAAGGAGGTATTACAAGTTTTAACATTTTTTGTTCTTACACTGGGCAACAGAGGAACAAAACATGAGTTTACAAACTCTTGCAGTACAAAAGCAAATACTTTGTTCTCTGTCTTTTGATCTGCAATATCTTTCTGAATAAACCACTACCGGCATGTCGTTTTCAACTGAAAATGTTGAGTTGGAAGTTTTGAACCCGGTGATTTTTATAACAACCTCTGCATTTTGTTACTCTTCCCAATCGTTTATATTAGGACAGAAGTTTGACATATTCCACGGATCTCCGACTCGGTAAATTTTTGAGGTCTTTTCATTACATTTCATTCACTGACAGTCCGCTGGCTTGTACTGTCTTCCAGATATTTCTCTTAATGGAGAACTGGCCAAATGCAGTGTAATAATTGCATGTCTCTGAGTAATAGTTGTCTCCTTCTTGGTTTTGGTGAGCCGATAAAAATAGTCTACTAGCTTGGGCCACTTTCCCGATTCTGCCGTCGTCCATGGATACAACAAGAACGGAAGTAATTTCACATATTCACTGGTATTCTAACAGAAATTATTTTATAAATAATAATGACAGATTTTAACGGCTTAGTGAAGCCCCTTTCTTTCGAATCTTTCGCTGCTAAAAAATAACTGCGTGTTAGTATACTTGAATTACACTCCGCAAATTATTTCTCCTGCCCCTGATCAATAGTTCTGAAATTTCAGTTAGTTTTGTTTAGGATTTCCTATTATCGTAACTTACGAATTACCTCCTACAATTTTGAAATGTACAGGCACTTTGTTATTTACTTATTGATATCCATTATACTGGTAATTTTACATAATACGTTTCATCTTGTAAAGATATACCAGTAAGGAAGAGTGCGTGTATTATTCCTGATCTAAATCTTCAGCATGCTCAGCCTCACTTCTTGGGGCGACTGTACAAGTTAACATCAATACAAATTCCTATGACTCAGCAACTTGGATTACTTCTTACACTGTACCAGCAAACGAAGAGAAATTTAGAAGAGGCTGTTGAATGCAGCGTCTCTTCCACCACTAGCCAGTCTTGATATATCCCAGTAGCCACGCATCTTTTCCTCCACTAACCTAGCTGACAATAGCAATATACTTTTTCCGATAAACTCCTAAATGGGGAGGTCATGGCAGGTCATTCTAATAGAAATGGCTAGGCTACTACATTCCATTACGTCAGTCCTCATCACTAAGGTTAAGCCCCGCCTCCAATATCTCCTTGTAATTCAACAAAGTTGATCCTTATCATTGCTGGCACGCCATGTTCCAAATCAGGTCGCAGATGAGTCAACACTGGTTGTAACTTATGCCAGGGTCAGCCGATATGGTCATGGTTAGAGGCGGCATCTCACGGTCTGTTGGATAGACACATTTCTTGGTTTAAGCTTCACACAGTCACCAAGAGCGCGTGCGCGTGTGCGTGTGCGTGTGCGTGCGTGTGTGTGTGTGTGTGTGTGTGTGTGTGTGTGTGTGTGTGTGTGTGTGTGTGTGTGTGTGTGTGTGTGTGTGTGTGTTGCCAACTTACTAGCCAACATAAACTGAGAAGATATCAAGACAGCAAAAAGAGAAACGAACTAGCCAATAGAAGAAAAAACAAACCCGGAATCAGTCAGGTCATGCACTGTCTTCACATTAAAGAGTAAGCACTTTCAAGACAACGGCAATGTGCATGGTATATCCGGAAAAAACTAAATGAAGTACAGTAGGTTACCGGTATGCTCGTGTATGTAGTGGCAAGTCCTAAAGGTTTGTTTGCATCTGATAAATTTTACTAATGGTATGTTTATTTGCCTGGAATCTCACTTATTACTGCAATTTTCTTATAGCCAAAATGAATCGTATCAATGTACACCTCAATATCCTTATATTAGGGAAAAAAAAAACTACACATCAAGCTCAGCATTATGTGTTGATATTCGCTTCATAATCCAACATCAAAACATCTACTAAACAAACATTTTACACTTCAAAACTCTTCATCAGTACTGCACTTCACAGCACCTTGCATTATCTCAAACCCACGCATTAAAGTTCATCTCAGAACCACACAACAAAATTCATGACATCGTCTCAAATCCGTTTGTCAAAATTCTTTACAATGAGCAAGTACAACTCTCTCCAAAATACAGAACCACACTTTTTCACAACCATCGTCTTCGGGTAAAATCAATATCATATTCATTCCTCAGGCGATGAAAACTGAGAACTATTATCCCATCAATCCTGTGACGTATTCTTAATTTTATTCAAGCTCTCTCCGGGCAGTTTCACTTACGATACCTTAGGAAAAAGCTCTCATACTAAACGGGTTAATGAATGCGTGTCTATCCCCTGGAGCTGGAAAGGCTCTCCTAAGATAAAATCTTCTTGGGCCAGCATTTAATAAAGCGGGTTAATGCTTTGAGAATAAGAGATCCTATATAGGTTAAAGAAATTCGATTAAGGGCAGAAAAAGATACATAACCTTCGGTACCTACAAAATGTTTATTGGAGAATGTTTTCACACTTCCCAAAGGACTTTCTTTGGCTGAACAATCGCCTGGAAGCATCAATTATAACATTTTCAGTTAATGTCTTGAAAGGATTACCAATGATTTCAGAACCACAGATAATTATTACCTAAAATGAATAGATTATCTTGGAGTAGAGTTAGTCGTTGCACAGAAACGAATATCATGAAGACATATTTTTTTAAATCGCTACAACAGGTCTTCCCTCCGGAAACGGTCCTGCGTGGTAAGATTATACACACACACACACACACACACACACACACACACACACACACACACACACAAGCGCCTGCAAATAGCTCATCACACAAGCTTCTTGACATAAAGCAGACTTTGTGATGAGAGAGAGAGAGAGAGAGAGAGAGAAAGAGAGAGAACTAACATCATCTGAGAGCGGCGTGTTTCACAAATCCGGCGGATCCCTTTCATAAACATGCCACATGAAAGACGGCCGAATCCTCCTTGGCTTTATCAGATATCCTAGCATCCTTCCATGGCGCTATTGGCAGCATTTTAAGTTAGTTTCGGAGATTTCGCGAACATCTCTTCCTTAGCCACTTATTTTGTAGATTACAGCTTAATTTCATGTATGTTATTGATACAAATTATGGTGATACTGAAACGATGTAAATATCATGGAAGATAATCTTCAAATCCAGTATGAAAAATAAATCACTAACGACGTTATGATTCGGAACCTCCTATTTCACTAACAATGCAGCCCTATAGCATATTCTGAAATTGACCACAATAACTCCACCACTACGACGAATTATTCCAATCCTTCTATCTCCAAATGATTTAATGCAGCTTGTGATAAGCTGTTTTACATGGATGGGTCATATTCTGCCTTCACTAATCTCCTCTGTACTACGAGGTTCTCCTAAGCTTAATACAGACATCTAGGGGCAACAGGAATCAACTACCGTACATAAATATATCGCCGGCCTGAAAAAAATTAGTATTTTCTTATAGGCTATGTTTCTGATGCAACAAGTCAATATTAAAATATGTAAATAATACCCGAGAGAATATTAACCCACCCAACTCGATCAACTTTTTTTTTATTTAGTGCTAAATAACGTCGAAGTATTAAAGTAAGCTTCAGAGAGCCTCTCTCACAATGAAGCAATTAATATAGGTTATACCTAACACCTCTACAGCGAAATGTCTCCAAAGCTTAAGGAAATCTCCTGAGGATGCAGGAGAAAATAGATAAGACGTCAGCACATGAAGGGGGGACTGAAGTTGCAATATGCAAAATATATCGCTAAGGGAGACAAGCTCCGAAACTTAAAGTGCCAACGAAGAAGGTGTACGAATAACGGTAATCGTTTGCACGAGCGTCATATAAAAGGCAGACAATAACATTTTCCGTGTCGCAGTCATGCCCTAAAATACGACCTGTAGTGGTCAACGTTTCATCCAGGTCACAAACCGTACTGTTGGATGAGGAGGAAAACAAACTTTGTCCTACTCGAGAATCGAACTCAGGTTCTTCCAGTGGCCAGCTGCCGAACCTAACCTATGCACAGCCGGCTCTTTCATGTCAATTTGGCTCAATCGGAAGAGAGGTGGCCTGCAGTCCTAACGGACCCAGGTTCAAATCCCCGCTGGGGCAGGGAACAGTATAAGGATATGCCCAGAGTAGGACACATAAAAAAAAAAAAAATGAATATGCGTCGTATCGTATTGCCCCTTCCTTAGGAGATTATTCTACACATTAATTCTCCATATAGTCTTGTATGCAATGGTGTCAAACTATGTCGACACTAGGAATAAATATGGATAATAATAATATAAAGTTATTAATAAATAGCTACGAATAAGTTGCTACGAACTCTTCTTTGGCACCAAGAATACGGTTTAAAGACACGGACGCGGCCGGCCTTTCCTAAACACATATATATAAAACGAAGGCAGGCTGTGATGGAGAGGGACTAGTAAAACAGGGATACCTGCAGGTAACTATCTCATGATATTTCACTTAAATATTCCTTCACATTTTTCAAGCTATATTTCTGTAAGATAATCGCTACCCATGCCACGCACAGCTCTTCTAAATCTTGGCTCATTAGGCACACGTTTTACTTATTGTTTTAACACCAGTCCTCGCAACACAGGAAGGGGTGGTAGACTATGTTCTCAACGGCGTGTACGTGCGTCTGCCTGTGTGTGTTAATACTTAGCACAGTTCTTATCAGATCTTAGCCACACTTGGTGGAAGGGGTGAAGGTAGGGTAGTGAATATTTTGGTTTTCTTTAAAACAAAAGGTCAAAGGTATAGATCACAAGGATAAGTAAAAATTTTGACAGGAAAATAAACATATTCCATCTAATTAAAATGAAATTTGGGGAATGGCTGAGATTGAAACAAGAATGAACTAATTCAAATTTAATAGGTCAAACATCGTCACACAGCAAAACCAAATTCGACCCGTATGTCTGTTAAGAGAATAACTCATTTTTGATCCGATTTCAACCAAAATGGGCAGAAGAGTTGAAGTTTAAATAGGGGTCGGACTATAGCTTTTGAGAACAACAGGTCAAAGATCAGGGTCACAGGGCAAAGTCAAATTAAAAGTTTTTATCCCATTTAGACTAATCTTTGTTCAATGGTGAGGACAAGGGAAGAATAAAAGGCTTCTCATTTGAAAACAAAAAGTAAAATGCCAGGGTTACAGAGAGCAATTAAATGCCAAGGTCACTGGAAAAAGTCAGCGCCAACAATTCTAATCTGACGACCTTTATTTGGTGGAAGTGTTAACGGTCACGTAAAAACGATGGGGTTAAATCTGATATGAATTTGTTCACGGTCAGGGTGTGTGTGTGAACGAAATAACTACAACAGTTTTTATCTGACTTGGATCAAACTCGGTCAAACAATAACCCAAAGGTCATGATCACACCGCAGGGTCAACTAATTGTACTGTTATCAGAGGTATACTGAACTTTATGGAAAGTCCATATTAAAGCAAGGATGACGTGATTCGTGTTTGAGAAAATCAAAGATCTAAGTCACAGGGAAAAGTCAGGGTCAAGGTCACTGGGCGATGTACATTCAGCACTGATCTGAGTTGGGCCAAAGTTTGGGAAGTGTTAAGGGTAAGACAAGAATGAAGTCATTCCATTTTGGAAGGAAGGTCAAAGTCACAGGGCAAAATTAAATTTTCGGCCTTTACAGTAGCGTGGGTGTTGCACTCTCTCAGTGCTCCCCATTCATCCCCACAAGTGGTTCAATGTTAGCTGGATTTTAGGTAATCTTGATTCACTCGTCCCCTGCAGTCGATTCTGGTTAACCCAAACTCATACCCTTGTCACATCTTGTAAAAATTCGTTTACAAAGCTCGTTAGTCTAGGAAAACTTCCGATTCCTACGTCTGAAGTACATAAATATTGGCTCATCTGTTTGTCGTACCTTGCTGATCTCGCCTCATATGCCTGTTATAACTGACAGGGTGGTTACCATACGATACCTTGACTAATCTTGGTTCATGTGCTCGTTGTATTTTGACTACTCTTGGATTATGAGTTTGTCATACTTTGATGCCACTAGCTTCGCAGAGGCAGAAGCAATACAAGGTATTTTTCAAGCTTTCACGAATGACTGGAGTTCATACAAAGTACCTTACCAGTAGCCCAAAACGAGATGCTGTCACGGAAATTAACCCATCACATCCCGAGCTTTTCCGCACCTCCGACATCCCCCAATCCCGAGGTATTTTCGAAAAAAACATTTTCGGCTACAACCTCCGCTTTTGGTGAGAAACATCGAAAATTCATAGAGAAATCGCTCACCTGAGGTTTAAAATACTCAATCCAGGTAGGAGTTCCTCCTTACCTGACTGGGTTTTCTAACATGCTGGCACCAAAGAAAATGAGTTCTATGGGAGGGTAACTATTTTATCCACTCATAAACGGTATTTATTTATTTACTTGGTACGAATTTATATGTAGTATGAGAGTATATTGGTTTTCAAGCAGTAATAAAGGCATTATAAGCATTGTTTCACTCACTAAATAATCACCATACCTGACCTTTTTTTGCCACATTACCTGATCATTATATCTGACTGTTTCTTCTTCTAATGCTATGTAAACATTGTCCTCCACATTGTCATCGATTAGGGAATCACTCTGGCCCTGAATATCTTTACTGGCCAGGTCACTGGTAACAGGTGAATTGCCGAGACAATGGCGTGAGGGGGGGAGGGGGGAGGTTATGCAGTGTAAGGCATTGTCCCTGCTTGGCATCTTGTAGAGGAATAGAGGAAGGTGTCCCGTGTATACATACGAAAAATCACGCGCGAAAATTGAAAATTGTGCAAATTAGGGACCTTGCAATTGCACAACGTACCGGTACGTCGCCGGGACTGGCAAATGCAAATCGTTGCAACGTACCCATACGTCAACGGGACGGGGCGGGTTAAGCAAGTAACTGCCAAAAACAGATGTATGAGCAACGCTAAAGTGCGAGAATGGATTCTTTTCATAACTCATTTACTGTCAGTCCATGTGGGGTTGCAAAAAGGAGAATGGATATTTTTCACTACACTAAACTGGAAAGAGAGGATGCTTTTCAGAACTATCCTATGTGAACAGAGAGGATGCTTTATAAAAACAGGTTAAATGGCAAGGAACTCAAGCCTTCCATTAATAGGTTAGTTATACAGGATGAATAGATGCTTATTTACTAGTAGTCTACTTAAAAGACACAGTACTGATGCTTTCAAAGGTTTAACTTAGCTGTTATATGGGGAAGAATAACTTTTTCACAGTTTATAAAGTAGGATATATTGGGGACCATCTCTGTTTCCACGGTTCGTAAAGCAGTCTATATCGGCGAGAATGGGTGCATTTAGTAAGTCTAACTGGATCTATGGGTAAACATGGATGCTGATAATCACATCTGAAGCGGGCTATATGGGGGAGAATGGATGCTTTTCGTAGTTCTACGTAGGCTACATGGGGGAGCATGGATGATTTTCATACTTTTGTACCTTCTCTGAGGAAAAACTCACCGAACTGAAATAACCGTTGAAACTGATTCATATCATACTGCTTGTAATTGGTTACCCAGCTGAAACTAACCCCAGACGAATTTATTCAGGTGAGAGAGTTATGGGAGCAGGAGTGTTTGGCAAGTTAAATTTATATTTACTTCTCAAACAAATTATTTTTTGGCTCATTTTAACGCTCTACCGTATTGCTCGGAGACATCTCACAGAAGCTGAATAAAATATAGCGTTAAAAACAAAAACAAAGAAGACAAAGGACGTTTTTGATAGCCTCATGCACCCCTAAAGTATTCTGAAAAAGATATAATCCTTTAATGGCTAACCATTTAAATGGCGCCCTTGTGGCTCACAGGCTGTTACAGAAAAACTAACTGCCCAGTGTTCTGCCCTGCCCCTCGGTGTCATATTTACAGCTATTCCAGCACGACGCAGGTACACCGTTATCTAATACTCTTGCATGGTGTAATTTTGTGTATGTACGCAGGGACGTATATACTGTATACCCTGCACCCCTCAACACACCCCTCATAAGCAATGGGTCCTATCCTTCAAGACGGTAGTGACAATGAATCTGTGACACACTGAGGGACATTCACTATTTGGCCCTCCTCCGGATGTGGAAAAAAAAAAAAAAAAAAAAAAGGGACGTAGCAGGATAAAAAAAAAAAAATGGATTAATGAAAAAAGATAATTAAGGTTATCATATTTTTTCAACACCCATTTAATAACAATTATCCTTGACTCAGTTTACTTACACTTACTCAGTTATACTTGCCTCAGTTTATACACATTTTTACTCATGAATAAAATTGGTTCAGTTTACTAACACATATGGCAGGCTAATCCTAACCCACATCCAGTTCCTTAGGTTTAGGTGTATACCGGACTCAGACATTAGATTGGCTCCGTGTCCAGATCGATGCTAGTAGGCTGCCTCTGCTGTGTACCTGATGCTGCTCTGTAGTCTCCCATCATGGGACGATCTCTCCAGTATTTCAGGGGGGGGGGGTTTGAGGTACCAGACAGGCGGTGAACACAATATCAGTGGGGAGTGGATTCCAAATATCCACCACTCTGTAGGTCAAAGTAAATTTTCTCACATTTAATCTGCAATGACTCGTTCAATTTTAACAGATATAGTTTTGAGAACTTTACTCACCTCCAATATATTATGCAAGTTTCATTCATAATATCCATTAAGAATTATATTATCTATAACATCATCTACTCGTATATACAGTATATATATACTGTATATATATATATATATATATATATATATATATATATATATATATATAGATAGATAGATAGATAGATAGATAGATATAGATAGATAGATAGATAGATAGATAGATACACACACACACACGAATATATTATATCCATAATAGGCGTATCACCTCTATGTCGCCCATAGGAGAGAGTAAGCAATTCTAACTTACCTAACCTTTCTTCGTAAATTAATTCCTTGACAATGTGGATCTGTCGAATCGCTCTGCTATACGTATTTTCTACAGATTTTGGTTTGGAGGGAGGCCAGTCTGAGCTCGCAAAATTCAAGGTGTGGATTGATAAGCGCTTCATCAGTGTTGGTTGACACTCTTGATATGGCGGAGATGCGCCCATAAGCCTTAACAATTAATGTTATCTTTTGAAACTTCCAAAGAAGGGTGTATTAAGTTCTCTTAAGCATCCAGCCCTGATGTATATATTAAACATTACCTAAAGTAACTAAAACACACTGCTAATACGCTAGAACACAATCGACAAAAATCTCGATTTTCCCATAATCTTTTTCTTATGTCTTTTACTTCTTCCCCTTCTTCTATCCTAGAACACACTAGCTCACTAGCTCTAACAAACTTTCTTTTCTCCACACATGGGTTTTATTCATCATCGGATCGGACGAGAGGTAGATATTACCTGAAAAAGGATAAGGGTAACAGGTTGAGAATGGATAAATCTTTCAGTTTTGATCCAGGTTTAGACAAACCTTGGTAGAGAAGTAAAGGGTGAATAAAGATCAAAGTCAAGAAATTTTGAGGAGAATCAGTCGAAATTTAGGGTCACAGGACAATATCAAATTCTTGACCCTTGTACTAAAATAATATGTATTCAATATGGATGAAATCTGGTGTAACAATTTAGGGTCATAAAAGATTGAACTATTCCGTTTTGAGAACACTAGGATTAAGGTCACGGTCAAAGGACAAGGCCAACTTAGACAATTCTGATCCAATTTGTACAAAACTTATTGGAGGAACTCATGGTCGCGCAAGGATGATGTATTTAAAGTTTGAGAACCTTCAGCCACAGATCAAAATCTCAGCTAAGTCAAAAGATGAGTCATAAACCGATTGCAGGGCGTAGGTATTACATTTTCTCAGTTCCCCTTCTCGTTATTTTCTTCATTTTTTCAAGATGAAGGGAGACTTTTCGAACAGCAGCAGGTTAGTGAGCCTTCAATAATCCCTTCATTACTGCCAAGCTCATAGATTCAATAACTTAAACCTTTGGACCTTTCATACACGGATGCTTTTAAAAATCAGTAAAACAGGTATCAATAAAATAAAACATTCGAGGCCGAATCCCAATCGTCCACCAAAATATGTTGCTGGGTAAGATATATATTACCTACAGTACACACCAAATTTGAAGAAAAATCGCAAAACCCTACGGACTTCATTCCCCGCGTTTCGGAAGACACCAATTCATATCAAAAACTAGTAAGCACCCAGAGAGCACATACCTACGCCAACGCCACTGCCATTAAAAAAAGATCTGGATCAGGATCCGTGGAGATACTGTGAGGAATACATAGGATCCGGATCCGCCACTAAATTTAATCAATTGTTCCTTGACCCATGACCCACCTTTCCACGAAATTTAATTGAAATTCACTGAGAACTTATATTGTGTGGGATACATAGGATCCAGATCCTGATCCATCATAAAATTTAATCAATTCTTTCTTGGCCCATGGCCTATCCTTCCACAAAATTTTATTGAAATTCAATAATATCTTTTGGAGATATCATGTGGACAAACAAACACACAGACCAATATAGGTGAAAACATAACCTTTACCATGGCAGATGGCATTGGGTTGCCTATGATCAAATCCTGACCAGACGCAATAGGCTTCTGCACATCCACATAGTTGCAATATCCTGAAGGTTTGGTGATAATACATGCACAACTTTTCGAGGTATTTTGGCATCAGATTCGCATACACACACACACACACACACACACACACACACACATCAACAAAAGCTATATCGCCCTGCCTTGCTAAAGGCGGGCGATAATTATAATTCATGAAAATGCAGTGAGCCAAACCCATCTGGGCAAGGTCTGGGTAGTGAAACGACATGTAAATCCATACTCACATTTTTTTTCTGTTCCAGTACACGCTATTATGGTGAAGCATAAGAACCCCGAGAAGTGTCATAATAATGGTACAACTGTTAACCCTTCATGCGGTACAAAAAGTTATTAACAACGTAAGGATGGGATTATACATTGTTTTACTGCCTCGAACTTGTTCAGAAGGTTATGGGCGTACTGACATCCCTACATTTCCACACTTTTTATTAAACGACTTCTATACATCGACAGATGTAAATCGATGCTCTCATTCAGAAAAGAGTAAGTCCCCCTAACTACGAGTATTGGCATTACCTAATTAACAGCATTTATCATTTCATTTATATGAGCTTCAGAATTTAGTTTGGTATCCATTCTGAAGAATACATGATTTCTGCGTCATTTACTATCAGCTCTTGCTGCTGTTCCACATCTTAATAGTTGTTCATTTAATATTAAAAAACCGGTCTCATTGCAGTGGGATGCAATTTACATTTGTGCAGATTAGATTTTAGCTTCCATTTATCGTTCCACTCCCGACTCTGTTTATTGATGATGTTCTTCAATATTATAAGTGACTTCCCCAAAGACTTCTGTGTCGTCTGCAGATGTGTGTACTTGAATTCACTATTTCCGGCAAGCCACTGACAGAAACTGCAAACAACACAGAGGAGAGCATGCTTCCCTGGGAAATTACTCTGGTTACATTTTTCTATCTGGATGATTCTCAGTTAACTAGGACTGTCCAAGCCCTGCCTTTAAAAAAATAATGTAAGGACTCCAAAGTAATGTCCCTAATACCACAGTTCTTAAGTTTACTCAACAATCTTTCATGTGGTACCTTATCGAATGCCGGCAAAATCCATAGCGGTAAACCAATGTGTGTGTGTGTGTGTGTGTGTGTGTGTGTGTATCTATCTATCTATCTATATCTATATCTATATATATCTATCTATCTATATCTATATCTATATATATATATATCTCTATATATCTCTATATATATATATATATATATATATATATATATATATATATATATAGAATACTTTTCTTACTTGGGGAAAATTTGCTCTGTGGCTAAGGTAAGGAGTGGTTGGAGGAGGTTCAGGGAGCTGTTACCTCTCCGAACACTGACAGAGCTCTTCCTCTATTCTAAGGGAAGTTTGTGTGCGTCATGTGTCAGGAGTGCAATGCTGTATGGTGGTTAGACCTGGGAAATAAACGAAGAGGATATTCGCAGGCTTGAACAAAGAGAAATGATAATCATTAGACGGATGTGTAATTCATCCTTGAATGTGAACCCTGGGGGGGGGGGGCTAGGATTACAGCTGCATAATTGAGAGGATGGAATGGACTGGTGTGTATTGGTGTTGTGATGAGGAATGGTAGATTGCGATGGTTTGCGCATGTTAAGAGGATGGAGGATGACAAATGGGTGCCGAAGGTGAGAAGTGTGAACGTCAGGGGTGGGCCTGCGAGAGTTAGCCCCCCCCCCTCAAAAACAAAAAATGGGAAGAAGTCATAGGGATAAGGAATAGAACTGGGCAATGCCTATAACAGAGTTCCAGCCCGCCCAGGTCAGGCGAGCCACAGGCGCCATGTTGCCTCCCAGTGGCACTGGCAGCTGGGGCAGGCAAGCTGAATGTCTAGAACGCTTTTCGTTTTTAACTGAAATCAATTGGATTTCTTCATTAAATATGCCTCACTGCGTTGCCTGGGGATGACCTTCCCGGCATGGACAAGGGAAGATGATGTATACTGTATATTTTCCAGAAATTGTTAGATAAGAAGGGAAAGGAAATAAAAGTCCAGTGGGAAATATTGGAGAGCAATTATTGCCATTTGTGTTGGACATGTATAAACATGCATTTATGAAAGATACTACTTGTGATACTAAAATTAGATCCCTGAAACATTTCTGTATTGTACAAATTAAATAATCTTTAGGATATTCCTGGCAGTCTTGTAACATTTGGTTATATTATTAAACAAAAAGTGTCATGCCACAAGTACAAACTCCACCATTGTGGCACAGGATTTGACTGTAAGCTTAATAATTCGATATAAGCTGCTTTATAATTCAGCTATAATTCACATCAATTGTGTTTTTGAATGACCGTCAAGAACTTGCTTGCAGTTCCTATGTTTTCCCAGTAACGGGATTAAGAAATCGAACAAATGTGGTATCCCACAAATGAGTTGTTAGTTGTAAGAATCTTATTGAAGATTTTTAAAAATATGATGACAGATTGAATATCATATTTTACTGCTCTGGAAGGTTAACAGTGTATGAGTTACTCCATAAGTCATCCTAGGGAAAAAAAAAAAAAAAAATCCTTACTTCAGAGAAATGAAATGGATAAAAAAATTAGGGGAGGCCTAAACATAATTAAATTTCTGTACTCATGCCGCAGGTGTGGAAGCAGAAAGACCAAGAGTAAAATCCACAGTTGTGCAAAGAATATATTTGTTTAAGCATGCGACCAATAGTGTTGTCACACCGTTGCAAGTATTGTTTAAGCATGAGCCGACAGGTTTAATGCACTAATCCTCTTGCGTTTTCATGTTATTTGAAAGGAACTGTTTTCCCTGTGTTATGAGGAGAACACAATAGAGGTTAAATTTAGAAAAATAAGTGTACAGGGCTTATATATATATATATATATATATATATATATATATATATATATATATACATATAGATATATAGCTATAGATATACTAACATGAAATCAAAACCATTCTCTATAAATCCTCGTATTATCAAGCACAGTCATAAACGGCGTATACACTTATAAACTGAGACACATCTAATACCAAAAAGGGCAGAACTAATCAAAGAATTGAGTAATGAAATAATATGTACCAATGTAAATAAAAATGGGACCGTGCACAGCGGCTGGAAGAGCGGTCAAAGCGGCTGGAAGGTAACATGGCATCCAGTTGCCAGTTGTTACAACTCTAAATAGAAGGTGCCACAGGGAGGCTGCCAGTGGTCTACCAACATGGACAGCGGCCATTAGGTGACCAAGGTCCACACACGCAAACATATTGGAGCCTTTATACACGATATATATATATATATATATATATATATATATATATATATATATATATATATATATATATATATATATGATAGATAGATAGATAGATATCTGTCTATCTATCTATCTATCTATCTGTATCTATATCTATCTATCTATCTCCATCTATCTATATATCTATCTATCTATATACAACTATCTATCTATCAATATACATCTATCTATATATCTATATACATATATCTAAATATCAATATATCTATATATATATATATATATATATATATATATATATATATATATATATATATATATATATATATGTGTGTGTGTGTGTGTGTGTGTGTGTCCGACTCTGGGTAGAGGCTTCAGGGCCTGCTCTAAAGGCCCAGTAGTCCTCCTACATACCATTCACCTTTACATGTCACCACTTCAGCGCTAACATCCACCGTCTATATTGAATACATGCTAGGGTTGTCTCATACAGGACTGGTGTAGGTAGATAGATAGATAGATAGATTTAAAAGAGCCACATTCTTTGTTTGTCCTTCAATCACTCCAAAACCTAGGGCCAGAGACCCCCAGACCCATATATATTCTGAATCAGGGTGACCCAAGGACGGTTTTGGGCAGGTCAAAATTCAGATCAGAGTCATTTGAGGTTACCGGTAGTGTTTGCCTTTTTGGCCCGGGCAACGCCGGGTACCCCTGCAACCCAATATTTGGCATGGAGATTCACATGACCTCCAGTTCGGACATGGGCTATGTGAGGTTGACCTCCGAGGTCATTTAAGGTCATCGGTAATACACGCTCGAACGACTGGACTCAGCTACCCAATTTTTGGCATGGAGACTTACATCACCTCCAGTTAGGACATAGGCTATGTGAGGCTGACCTCCAAGGTCGTTTGAGGTCACCAGTAATAGTAAACAAGTGGGCACAAATTCTGTGCGTTAATCTGTGAAAGCTGAAATAGATATTCCTCTTCAAAAGCATAAGAGGTACATGGTCTTTCTCAAGTACATAGACTGAACTAGAACAAATAGGATTAGAGTTTACTTTTTTGGCCGGCAATGCCAGGTACCCTTGCTTGTGTATGTGTGTGTGTGTGTGTGTGTGTGTGTGTGTGTGTGTGTATATATATATATATATATATATATATATATATATATATATATATATATATATATATATATATATATATATAGAGAGAGAGAGAGAGAGAGAGAGAGAGAGAGAGAGACTGTAGCACCAGTCGAGCAGGGGGAGTACTCCCGAGGTGGATGGAAAGCTGATGACAGGGAGTGCTGGAGCTCCCGTTTCATCAGCCCTCAGGACTAGTTCCTGACCATCCCCCTTTGGTAAACTTTTTCAGTGTCTCAGATACACAGAGAGTAGGCCAGCATGCTCTCCAATACAAATTTCTCTAACTATCTACACCAAACTACATGCACAGTACACACTACACTTCCTTTTCCAAAATTCAAAAATCATGGCGTCACAACACACAGCCTCGGAGTCCCCAGGGGGGGGGACGATAAATGCCCCCACCATCCGCCCCTCTCCCGGTGACGACTCGAGGTGCTGGAACCACTGTCTGACTCTTTTCTTCTTCATTTCTGCAACATTCGCGGCCTTTCCTCTAACTTTCGCTCTGTTGAGCACCACCTCTCCTCCTCTAAACCTCATCTTCTTTTTCTAACTGAGACTCAGCTGTCTGAGGCAACTGACAGCAAACCCTTTTCTGTATCCTCCTACTTTCTCTATACTCATTTCAAAGCCAAAGGTGGCTGTTGTGTATATATACGCAACGACTTAATCTTGCTCTCGTGTTCCTGAACTCGATTCTTCTGAATTCTCTACACTCTGGCTTCGGCTTTCCTGTCATTCTCTGACTAAATATATCTGTGCTGTTTACTTATCCCCTAATTCTACTGACTATCAAAAATTCTTCGACTATCTTACTTCTACGATGGAACACATTCTATCCATTTCTCCTTTCTCTGAAATCTCCATTCTAGGAGATTTCAATGTTCACCACCACCTTTGGCTCTCCTCTCCTTTCATTGATCCACCTGGTGAACAAGCCTACATCTTTTCTATCCTTAATGACCTAGAGCAGCTTGTACAGCACCCTACCCGTATCCCTGACCGCCTTGGAGAGAGCTCCAACATACTTGACCTCTTCCTCACAACTAATCCTTCTGCTTACTCTGTTAATCTTTTCTCTCCGTTGGGTTCCTCCGATCACAACCTTATTACCTTAACCTGTCCTATCACTCCGGTATGGCCTGTGGACCCTCCAGGGAAACGTCATCTGTGGCATTTTGGAGGCGGACTTGGAGGACCTCAGGCAGTACTTCTTTGATTTTCCCTGGAATGATTATTGCTTCCGTGGCCGGGAGCCATCTGAGTGTGCCTTGCGCATTACGGAGGTTATTCTCTCAGGCATGGAAGCATACATTCCTTTCTCATATCCTTTGACTAACGCAAGAAAGCCTTGGTTTAATCACGCTTGTTCTAATGCTGTCCGCAACAAGGAGAGGGCCTACAAAAGGTACCGGAGCCAACCCACCCCTGAATCACATCATCTTTACATTTGTGCCCGGAATCGTGCTAAGTCTGTTCTTCGCTCTACTAAAAATAATTACATCCATACTAAATGCTCTCAACTCTCCAACTCGAATTCTTCCCGCTCCTTATGGCACCTTGCCAAAAATCTTTCTAACAACTTTACCTCATCATCCTTCCCTCCTCTTTTCTACTCTGATGGTTCTGTAGCTATTTCTTCTACTGATAAAGCAGATCTCTTCACGCAGACTTTCTCCTCCAATTCCACCTTAGACGATTCCGGTGCTGTTCCTCCATCACTTCCCCCCTCTGACTTCCACATGGCTGACATTAAAATTTCTTCAGTTGATCTATTTTCTGCCATCACTGGCCTCAGTACTAACAAGGCATATGGGCCTGATGGGGTCCCTCCTGTTGTTCTCAAGAACTGTGCTTCTGTGCTTACACTCTGCCTAAGCGAACTCTTTCGCCTTTGTCTGTCAATCTGTACCTTTCCTTCTTGCTGGAAGTTTGCTCTCATTCAGCCAGTCCCAAAGAAGGGTGACCACTCCCAATCCTCCAACTATCGTCCAATTGCTTTAACATCCTGTATTTCAAAAGTTTTCGAGTCAATTCTCAATAGAAAAATTTTAAGGCATCTTTCCTATCACAATCTTCTTTCTGATCGTCAGTACGGGTTCCGTCAGGGACGCTCCACTGGCGATCTTCTCACCTACCTTCCAGACTCCTGGTCATCCTCCTTTCGGGACTTTGGCGAAAGCTTTGCCATTGCTCTTGACATCTCAAAGGCTTTCGATCGAGTCTGGCATAAATCTTTAATTTCCAAACTGCCCTTCTACGGTTTCTATCCTTCTATCTGTGCCTTCATCACTAGCTTCCTTTCTGGTCGTTCTATAGCCGCTGTTGTAGACGGCCATCGTTCTTCTCCTAGATCTATCAACAGTGGTGTTCCTCAGGGCTCTGTCCTATCACCAACTCTCTTCCTTTTATTCATCAATGATCTTCTAAGCTGTACATCTAACCCTATCCACTCATACGCTGATGACTCCACCCTTCACCTTTCCATTCGGTTCCCGCAACGCCCATCTCAACAGTTGCTTCAACAAACAAGGGATGAGGCTATGGCACACCTAATGTCTGACTTGGCTAGTATCTCTGACTGGGGTAAAAATAATATGGTTGTTTTTAATGCATCTAAGACTCAGTTCTTACATCTATCAACCTGACAAAATCTTCAACAGGTATACCCATTAATGTTTAATAATAATCAGCTTAATCCTGCATCATCCTTGAACATGCTTGGGGTTTCATTTACGCGGGATTTATCTTGGAAAGATCATATTACATCTCTTGTAAAATCTGCTTCCATGAGATTGCGTGTGCTAAGCCGACTCCACTCTCTCTTTACTCCTGCACATTTTTTGACTCTATACAGGGGTTTTATTCGCCCCTGTGTGGAGTACAACTCTCACGTGTGGGGAGGCTCCCCGCATACAGCCCTTCTCAATAGGGTGGAGTCAAAGGCTTTTCGTCTCATTAACTCTCCTCCTCTTACTGACTCCCTTCAACCTCTGTCTCTTTGCCGCACTGTTGCATCTTTATCTCTTTTCTATTGCTACTTTAATGGTCACTGCTCCTCTGAACTGTCTGCTTGCATTCCTCCACCTCTACGACGGGCGCGTAGCACCCGTCTGGCAGCAAACTCTCGTCCCTTTTCTGTCCAACTCTCTAATGCAAGAGTTAACCGTTACTCCCAGTCTTTCATTTATGCAACAGGTCAGCTCTGGAACTGTCTCCCTCTGTCTGTATTTCCTGCTGCCTATGATCTCCAGTCTTTCAAACACAGTGTGTCCAGGCATCTCAAAATGATTGGATCTTGAATTTGGCTCTCTATTGTACTTGATTTTTCTCTTTGAGGGAACTGTTACTGCGGGCTCATGGCCTTTGGTTCCCTCTTCCTCGCATAAAAAATATATATATATATATATATATATATATATATATATATATATATATATATATATATATATATATATATATATATATATATATATTGCCAGACTCCTCAATCCCGTTTGGGGTGGCCACAAACAAATCGCCTCCAAGTCGCCCTGTCCCCCGCCATTTCACTCCCCTGCTCCCAGCTCACCCCCCCTCTCTCATATACCTCTCCACCCCATCCCTCCATCTCATCCTCGGCCTCCCCCTCCCGCTTTCCCCCTCCACCTCACTCACATACACTCTCTTCGTCAGTCTTTCACCCTCCATCCTCTCCACATGGCCAAACCACCTCAGTGTGTTCCTCATAACGCTTCCTATCACATCCACATCAACACCACAACGCTCCTTTATATCCTCATTCGTCAGCCTGTATCTCCATGTGACTCCACAGACTCCTCTTAAATAACTCATTTCCACTGCTCTCACTCTTGACTTCTGTCCTTCCAACAACGTCCAAGCTTCACTTCCGTACGTTAGAGTTGGTATCACAATACTGTCATGTAGTAACTTTTTCACTTCCATGCTCACTTCCCTGTTTCTTATCACTGCTTTCAAAGAACCAGCAACCTTTCTTCCCTGCTGTACCCTTTCAAGCACTTCACCCTCCAAACCTCCATCCTTACTCATCACACTACCCAAGTACTTAAACGTACTCACATTTTCCAATTCCTCACCATCCAACCTCGCTGTACATTCATTGACTTCACCTCTCTCAAAGACCATCACTTTACTCTTCCCTACATTCACCTTTAGATTCCGTTTCTTACGCACTCTCCCAAACTCATCCACCAAGCCTTGCAGCTCTCCTTCGTCTTCACTCAACAACACAGTATCATCTGCAAACAACAGTACAGGGAGTTTCCAAACACTATCCTCTCTCACCATGGCCACTCCAACATCCACTACCCTACCTTGTACCTCTTTTATTACCCCATCCATGTACAGATTGAACAACCATGGAGACATGACACATCCCTGTTTCAACCCAACCTTCAAAGAGAAAAATTCACTTAGTTCACCATCCACACGCACTGCAGCCTTCGCACCATCGTACATACTCTTCACAGCATTCAACAACTTTCCATCTACTCCATATATTCTTAACACTTTCCACAATCCTTGTCTATATATATATATATATATATATATATACATAATCATCATCATCATCATCCAGACCTCCTTTCCCTCCCAAGGGCAGGGTGAGGAGTAGGAATGTCCAGACAGCCCAGATTGGCCCAGTCCATTGGGCCACGATTCCATTCACTCATCATTCAAGCCCCTGGAATTCTGGCTCTGTCGGATATGCCAAAAACATTCACCACGTTCTGTAGCTTCACATAAATGTATCCAATTGAGTCAGTCCGGATGTTGCCACGTTTAAAGGGGGTGCCAGAATCCCTGATCACGCACTTCTCCTCACAACATTCATCCAGCCAGCTTTATCTCCTGTCAGTTCCCAAGCCTCACCGACTTCTAAACCTCTCTTCCTCACACACTCATCCACCATATCTCTCCACCTTCTCCTTGACCTACCTCGCCTCCTCCCTCCTTCTAATTCACTCAGATATACCTTTTTCACCATTCTACTGTTATCCATTCTATCCACATTACCATACCATCTCAGTACACTTCCTTCGACTCTGGTGTCCGCCGACTTCCTCACTCCACATCCTTCACGAATCACATTACTTCGTATCCTATCCACCCTCTGTACTCCACATACCTTCCTCAGCAGTCCCATCTCCACTGCTCTTACTCTTGACTTTTATTTTTCATGCCTCACCATAGTCTCACATCCATATGTTAAAGTTGGCACTAACACTCCCTCACGTAAGCCTCGTGCAGCTGCAACACTCACGCCTCTGTTTCATATCAAAGGCCTTTCATTGCACAAGCTACTTTTCTTCCTTGTGTCACTCTACTTTCAACTTCTTTTGCACATTCTCCGCTCTTTTCTATCACTGTACCCAGTAATCACCAATTCCAGTCTCTCTCCATTCACTGTAACATCACACTGGAAGTCACCATCTCTCTCAATAACCATCACTTTACTCTTTTCTACATTTACTCTCAAGGCACGACGCTCGCAGACATCAGCAAAACTCTGCACTAGCCTACCAAGTTCTTGTCCGGTACTTGCAAGCAGTACTGCATCATCAGCATACAACATATTTGAGATATTCCATCCATCACCATTCATTACCAACGCCATCCCTCTCTCCATTACTCGCGTTTTTACTTGTCTCATCACCCCTTCCATATACATATTGAACAACCATGGGGACATCACACAACCTTGCTGCATGCCCACACCGATCGTGAACCATTCACTTAGATGCCCATTAACCCTTACACATGCATCACTACCATCATGACAGCACCTAGCAGCTTACCATCTACACAGTACATGAGCAAAACTTTCCATGAGCCCTCTCTGTCTACTTTGTCGTATGCTTTTTCCAGATCCATGAATGCCATAAACACCTTATGGTCCTTCTCACAAGCCTTCTCTGTTATCTGTCTCTCTACGCTCTCTATTCCCATTCATCAGGCTTTCAAAATATTCTTTCCATCTCGAGTACCTACATCCTTCACACCATCACATTTCTTTACTTTTTCACTTCTACATTTCCGCACCTCTTTCCAGAATAACTTCCTATTTTTCAGAGTAGTTCGCATTCATTTTCCTTCCTAGATCATCATATACCTTCTTCTTTTTCCTCTTCACTAGTCTCTTTACGTGCTTCTTGCTCTCAGTATACTCAATTCTTATTTCAACTGAACCCCTATCCTGTAACCATTTTAGCCACTTCTTCCTCTTTTCCTCCACCACTCTCTTAACCTCCTCATCCCACCATGCCATACCTTTCTTCTTTGCTGTTACTCTTGCCACACCACACACCACTTCAGTATTCCTAACTAAGCAATCTCTATATGCAATCCACAGGCTGTCCAGATCCATTTCATTCCAGTTCACTGATTCTAACTCCTCCTCTGCTTTGGTCCAGTAATCATCTGCCATTTCTTTGATCCTCCGCTTCTCAACTTTCAGTCTTTCTCCCTGACTGGCCCTCTTTCCCCTGATCCACCTCACTCCTCTCAGCTTGATCTTGCCTACCACAGTCACATGATGTGACAGACCTCCACATCGTCCTCTCACGGCCCTCGTATCAGCAACCATTCCCATCATCAACCTCTCTACGAGCACGTAATCAATCAGACTTCTTTCAACACGATCCCCGTTTCCTTTATACCATGCATATTTACGTGCATCTTTGTGTTTGAAGTACGAGTTACAAATGCACAACCTCCTCTCCTGACACATATCATTTAGTTGTTTCCCATTCCCATTTTCTCCTGGTACTCCATACCAACCCATTATGTCATTCTCTGGACCAGTGCCTACTCTTCCATTCATATCCCCCATTATGATCATCTTGTAGCTCCTGGGCATTTCTCCTACTACTTCATCCAGCTCATCCCAAATTCTGTCCTTCTCTTTCTCACTCCTGTCCTCACACGGTGCATATGTTACAATCACTGCCACTTTCATCATTGCAAATTTGAACTTGACATACATACATCTCGAGCTGACACATTTGAAGTCTCTCATTCCACTCTGCCACACCTCATTCATCAAAAAAGCAACTCCTTCGTTGCATCTTCCTCGCCCATTCATTCCAGATCTTACACATTTCACACCCTCCCACTCCTCCACTTCACACCCATTCATCTTCGTTTCACACAATTCCATCACTGCATATCTCGCACTCTTGAACATATTCACCACTTCCACCCTCTTGCTCTCCTCTTTCACACCTCTCACATTCCACATGGCCATGCGAATCTGCCCATTTGGTTGGGGCCCTGAGTAGGTACTGGGCCCTCTGAGGCTCTCAGAGACGACTGTCATGATTAAGTGATTTTGGATAGGGGAATCAGGGAGACACTTAACCCTGTCAGAAACCCCGGTTATATGGTTACCACCCAGCATAGTAAATGGTTTCCTGGGTACAGGAAACCATTTGGCTTGTCACTCAGTGTAGAGATCATATGGCATCTCTCTACACTCACTGAGTGAGTGGATGATGGGTGTCCCCATCCACCACAATTCAGAACAAAGCTGCATATATATATATATATATATATATATATATATATATATATATATATATATATATATATATATTGCTGAAAGTGTGAACCAGGACATTATGTTATACTACGTTAATATTTCATAACATTCTTGGTTAATAAACCTTGTATTATCATTATTACTATTATTATTATTATTATTATTATTATAATAATGTCACTGATTGCATTGCGCAGTTGACCCTTGTGCGGTGTGGTGCGGTGAGGATCTGTCCGTTCTCCCCTTTGGGGCTAAGATGCGAATGAATGTGTTTGAATGGATGAGTAAATGGGGAGTGTGTCGTCCTGTCTCGGCTACCTCCCTTTCCTTGGGGGAAGCAGCCTAGGTATATAGACAGAGATAGATTATTATTATTATTATTATTATTATTACTTCCGCCAAGGAAGTTAGAGGAGGTTATTCATTCACCTGTGTTTGTCTGTTTGTCCAAATGACATCCCCAAAAGTTCTCAATGTATTTCAATTAAGTTTTGTGAAAGGGTGGGCTTTGGGCCAAGAAAACAAATACATTAAATTGGGGGCGGATCCGGATCCTATGTATAATATCTCCAAAAGTTCCCAATGAATTTCAATAAAATTTTGTGGAGAGTGGGCCATAGGTCAAGGAACAATTGCTTTACTTTGGGAACGGATCAGGATCCTGTGTATTCCACACAATCTCTCCACGGATTCGGATCCGGACCCATTTTAATGGCAATGGCACTGGGGGAGTTATTTTCTAGTTAGTATTGTCATAATTAATTGCAAACTTATACGTCCCTTCCTTTAATGAAGCGATACCGTTGATCAGGGAACAACTTATTACTCATCATAGCCTTTGCGATATCATTAAAAAAAAAAAAAAAAAAAAAAGAATTCCGTCACTTTGCTGACAATGCTTGTTTCGCTGATCGGTCTGTTGCTTTTTTGCTGTTTCCCATCGCCCTTGTAATATTGCTGCAGTGTGGGACATTTTCCACTTTCTAGGTACTTGGCCCGTCTGAAGGGATGTATTGAATAATAAGGTCAAGGGTTTACTCAACAATGTGCTAAATCTTTCATCCCTCCACCAGTCATCCGGCAAACAACCCACTCACTCAGCCATCAACCTCCACCATATAACTTACAAGTTTCTGTACACACACACACACACACACACACACACACACACAGTTAGGGCAGACAGCCTGTGACCGGCAGAATTTGGTTGTTTGGCCAAAACTCCAGCAAGAGGTGCACTGACGAGTGGGGAAAACATATATATATATATATATTTTTTTTTGACAGGGAAGACAGTGCTCCTGATGATGACAGAAGAGGGAAGATCATGAGAGCTAAATGCAATTTCGGCAGTGTTCCAGTTGCTGGCAGTATCTACAGGGAGGAATGGTATACTAATGCTTAGAAAGAATTGGGTGACGTAGTTTGGAAAGAATGGGGTGAATATCACCAGGGCAGTCTGCAAATTTCAGTTGCCAAAGGACAAAAAAGTTGGAAGACAGACAGTACCTGCAGACTGAAATGGGATTACCAGACGGAACAACTAAAGACAACTTTTTCAGCTTGGGATGCATTGGGGAATTTCAGAAGACAAGAGCAATTGGGTTGCACAAAGAATGTATCATAACGTAAATGCCAAGTTTTCGTAAAAGAGAGATGTGAAGGGAGAGGTCATTCGTATGTGAGTGATAAAAAAAAAAAAAATGGGACCTGGTCTGGGGCCCGAGAAGATAGGTAGTCAAAACAGGTTAGTGAGTAGGGAAGAAGTACGATGATGGGACAAAGATGCTGAAGAAATAGGAAGGGTAGACGTGAGAGGGGGTGGAGGCAAATAGGATTCAAAAGTTATTAAACAAGAAAAACAGGAGGGTAGCATTGTGGATGTAGGGGACTGTGATGTGGAAGCTGGCGTAGTTAAGCAGGAGGAAACATTAGAGGTGTCCACTGTTTGAGAAACAGAAGGGATTATTGGAGAAGTACCATGAACAAGATCCAGGGTCGTCGGCGGGGTCCAAATATTGGCAGGACTGGGGGGGAGGGGGGAACTGGAGACAATTTCCATAATCATATGTGGAAAGGAAAAGAATCATCATGACCTTCGAATATGAAAGAATTGTATAATGTGAAACTCAGATTCTAGAGGCCCAGTCAGTGACTCAGGCAGGGACCGAGCTCCGAGCATGCACTCTCTTCCCAATCCAAGAGGGTATAGCAACACATTATGAGAGAGCAGTCTTACAGCACAATATAGGGCCATTGGCCAATAACCTTGAGTCCCACTACAAAGTAACAGCACCCCCAGACCCGCAGCTGCAGTTCAATAGTAGTTCCACATCCGCAGAGATCCAAACACTGTCGGTGGCTCAGAACCACCATCGACCTACAGCTAGACAGACCAACAGCCCATGGGCATACCCTAAACCATCCTGTTGCAACATGCTAAAGGCCATCGATGAGACTTTCAATGAATGTGAAAAATTCCACGCAATGGAATGCCAAAGATAAAATAGATAGGACATAAAAAAAAGAAAGAAGAAGCAACAGAAGAAGAAAATGGCCCTGTAAAATTTGCTGAGGCAGCGACGAGGACCAAAGGAGAATGGAGAGAGCAGAACAGAATAGAGGTATGAAAATGCTGTACCCACCCAACAACCAGTCCTCCACACACTACCATGGAGTCATTAAGCTACCCTGCGAAAGGTCTCCTACAAGTTGATGTCTCTGAAGTTCCCCCGTGATGACAATGAGCAAGGAAATGTGGGGTGGATGGAGGGAGGTTTGGCCATTGGAATTCAATACTTGACGGCTCTGTTGGGAATTTACGTTAAGATTTGCCATGTATCATTTATAGCTGACATTTCAATGACGGGAGGCCAATCACTGGCACCCACAATTGTCTTTATTTAATTAAAATCATCTCTCTTTTAACTGAGCACATTATCATATCCTGCCTTAACACTGACTTCACTGAATTTTCAGTGCAAATATGTGATGATCATTTGTACTAAATTCTTCTTTCAGAATAAGGTTACTAAAATTTCTGTCTACTGTATCTATCTATCAATAGCCAGACGCCTCATTCCCATAAGGGGTGGCCACAAACAAATCGCCTCCATGTGACCCTGTCCAATGCCACTTCACTGCCTTGCTCCCACCTCACAAGCCCCTCTTTCATATACCTCTAGACTCCATTCCTCCATCTCATCATTGGCCTCCCTCTCCCCTCCTCCACCTCACATGCATACACTCTCCTCGTTAGTCTCTCGCTCTCCATCCTCTCCACTTGGCCAAACCACCTCAGTTTATTTCTCCTAATGCTTTCTATCACATCCACATCCACATCACAGCACTCCTTCACTTCCACATTTGTCAATTTGCCTCTCCATGTAACTCCACATGCTCCTCTAAAATAATTTATTTCCATTGCTTTCATTCTTGGCTTGTGTCCTTCAAACAAGGTCTAAGCTTCACTTCCATACGTAGAGTTGGTATCACAATACTGTCATGCAGTGACTTGCTTGATTCTATGTTCACTTTCCTGTCCCTTATCACTGCTTTAAAAGAACTAGCAGCCTTTCTTTCCTCTTGTACGCTTTCAAGCACTTCACCCTCTAAACTTCCATCCTTAGTCATCACACTACCCAAGTACTTAAACACACTCATATTTTCCATTTCCTCCTTATCCAACCTCACTGTACATTCAGTGACTTCATTTCTCTCAAAGCCCATAACTTTACTCATCCCTACATTCACTTTTAGATTCACATACACACACACACACACACTCATTCGTCATGCCTTGCAGTTCCCTTTCGTCTTCACTTAACAAAACAGTATCATCTGCAAACAACAGTACAGGGAGTTTCCAAACACTGCCCTCTCTCATTAGGGTCACTCCAACATCCACTGCCCTACCTTGTATCTCGTTTATAACCCCATCCATATACAGATTGAGCAACCATTGAGACATGGCGCATCCCTGTTTCAATCCAACATTCAGACAGAAAAGTTCACTCAGTTCATTATCCACATGCACTGCAGCCTTAGCACCCTCATACATACTCTTCACGGCATTCCACAACTTCCCATTTTTTTTTTTTTTAATGCAAGAAAAAACCAAACGACAGGAGCCCGCAAACTGTTCTATCCAAGGAAATAAAAAAAAAACAAAAGAGAGCCAAAATCAAGATCTGTTCATTTAGAGATGACTGGACACACTGCATTTGAAAGACTGGAGATTATAGGAAACAGGAAATACAGACAGAGGAAGACAGATCCAGAGGTGAACTGTTGCATAAATGAAGGGCTGGGAGTTAACTCTTGCATTAGAGAGTTAGACAGAAAAGGGATGAGAGATTGTTGCTAGACTGGTGCTGTGCACCCGTTGTAGAGGTGGAGAGATGGAAGCAGACAGTTCAGAGGAGCAGTGACCTTTGAAGTAGCGACAGAAAAGAGATAAAGATGCAACAGTGCGGCAAAGAGACAGAGGCTGAAGGAGGCCAGTAAGAGAAGGACAGTTAATGAGATGAAAGCCTTTCACTCCACCCTATTGAGAAGAGCTGTATGTGGGGAGCCTCCCCACACATGAGAGTTGTACTCTACACAGGGGCAAATAAAACCTGTGTTTAAAGTCAACAACCGTGCAGGGGTAATGAACGTGCGAAGTCGGCTTAGCACACCTAATCTCTTCGAAGCAGATTGTACAAGAGATGTAATATGATCCTTCCAATATAAGTCCCGAGAGAATAAAACCCCCAAGTATGTTTAAGGACCATTCAGGATTGAACTGGATATTATTAAACATTAGTGGGTACTCCTGTGGAAGATTTTGTCGGGTTGATAGGTGTAAGAACTGAGTCTTAGATGCATTAAAAACAACCAGATTATTTTTACACCAGTCAGAGATACGAGCCAAGTCAGACGTTAGGTATGCCATAGCCTCATCCCCTGTTTGTTGAAGTAACTGCTGAGATGGGCGTTGCAGGAACCGAATGGAAAGGTGAAGGGTGGAGTCATCAACGTATGAGTGAATAGGGTTGGATGTACAGCTTAGAAGGTCATTGATGAATAAAAGGAAGAGAGTTGGTGATAGGACAGAGCCCTGAGGAACACCACTGTTGATAGATATAGGAGCAGAACGATGGTCGTCTACAACAGCGGCTATAGAACGACCAGAAAGGAAGCTAGCGATGATGGCACAGATAGAAGGATAGAAACCGTAAGAGGGCAGTTTGGAAATTAAAGATTTATGCCAGACTCGATCGAAAGCCTTTGAGATGTCAAGTGCAATGGCAAAGCTTTTGCCAAAGTCCCGAAAGGAGGATGACCAGGAGTCTGAAAGGTAGGTGAAAAGATCGCCAGTGAAGCGTCCCTGACGATCAGAAAGAAGGTTGTGATAGGAAAGATGCCTTAAAATTTTTCTATTGAGAATTGACTTGAAAACTTTTGAAGTACAGGTCGTTAAAGCAATTGGACGATAGTTGGAGGATTGGGAGTGGTCACCCTTTTTTGGGACTGGCTGAATGAGAGCAAACTTCCAGCAAGAAGGAAAGGTACAAGTTGACAGACAAAGGCGAAAGAGTTTGCCTAGGCTGGGCGTAAGCACAGAGGCACAGTTCTTGAGAACAACAGGAGGAACCCCATCAGGCCCATATGCCTTGTTAGTATTGAGGCAAGTGATGGCAGAAAATACCTCAGCTGAAGAAATTTTAATGTCAGCCATGAGGAAGTCAGAGGCAGGAAGTGATGGAGGAACAGCACCGGAATCGTCTAAGGTGGAATTAGAGGAGAAAGTCTGTGTGAAGAGATCTGCTTTATCAGTAGATGAAATAACTACAGAACCATCAGAGTAGAAAAGAGGAGGGAAGGATGATGAGGTAAAGTTGTTAGAAAGGTTTTTGGCAAGGTGCCAGAAGGAGCAGGAAGAATTCGAGTTGGAGAGTTGAGAGCATTTAGTACGGGTGAAATTATTTTTAGTAGAGCGAAGAATAGACTTAGCACGATTCCTGGCAGAAACGTAAAGATGATGTGGTTCAGGGGTGGGTTGGCTCCGGTACCTTTTGTAGGCCCTCTCCTTGTTGCGGACAGCATTAGAACAAGTGTGATTAAATCAAGGCTTTCTTGCGTTAGTCAAAGGATATGAGAAAGGAATGTATGTTTCCATGCCCGAGAGAACAACCTCCCTAATGTGCAAGGCACACTCAGATGGCTCCCAGCCATGGAAGCAATAATCATTCCAGGGAAAATCAAAGAATTACTGCCTGAGGGCCTCCCAATCCGCAGCTCCAAAATGCCACAGACAGACGTTTCCCTGGAGGGTCCACAGGCTGTACCGGAGTGATAGGACAGGTTAAGGTAATAAGGTTGTGATCGGAGGAGCCCAATGGAGAGAAAAGATCAGCAGTGTAAGTAGAAGGATTAGATGTGAGGAAGAGGTCAAGTATGTTGGAGCTCTCTCCAAGGCGGTCTGGGATACGGGTAGGGTGCTGTACAAGCTACTCTAGGTCATTAAGGATAGAAAAGATGTAGGCTTGTTCACCAGGTGGATCAATGAAAGGAGAGGAGAGCCAAAGGTGGTGGTGAACATTGAAATCTCCTAGAATGGAGATTTCAGAGAAAGGAGAAATGGATAGAATGTGTTCCATCGTAGAAGTAAGATAGTCGAAGAATTTTTGATAGTCAGTAGAATTAGGGGATAAGTAAACAGCACAGATATATTTAGTCAGAGAATGACAGGAAAGCCGAAGCCAGAGTGTAGAGAATTCAGAAGAATCGAGTTCAGGAACACGAGAGCAAGATAAGTCGTTGCGTATATATACACAACAGCCACCTTTGGCTTTGAAATGAGTATAGAGAAAGTAGGAGGATACAGAAAAGGGTTTGCTGTCAGTTGCCTCAGACAGCTGTCTCAGTTAGAAAAAGAAGGTGAGGTTTAGAGGAGGAGAGGTAGTGCTCAACAGAGTGAAAGTTAGAGGAAAGGCAGCGAATGTTGCAGAAATGAAGAAGAAGAGAGTCAGACAATGGTTCCAGGCACCTCGAGTCGTCACCGGGAGAGGGGCGGATGGTGGGGGCACTTATGGTCCCCCCCCTGGAGACTCTGAGGATGGGTGATGAGATGCCATATTTTTTTGAATTTTGGAAAAGGCAGTGTAGTGTGTACTGTGCATGTAGTTTGGTGTAGATAGTTAGAGAAATTTGTATTGGAGAGCATGCTGGCCTACTCTCTGTGTATGGAATTATTTTTGGCAGAGCGAAGAATAGACTTGGCAGAATTCTGTGCAGAAACACAAAAAACATGTGATTAAGGGGTGAGCTGGCTGTGGTACCTTTTATAAACCCTCTCCTTGTTGTGGACACCATTCGAACAAGCATGATTACACCAAGGCTTTTTTTACATTAGTCAAAGGATATGGGGAAGGAATGTATGCTTCCATGCCTGAGAGAATAACCTCCGTACTGCGTGAGGCAAACCGAGATGGCTTCCGGCCATGGAAACAATAATTATATTTTCCAGGGAAAATCATAGAAGTACTGCCTGAGGGCCTCCCAATCAGCAGCTCCAAAGTGCCATAATCAATGTTTCTTTGGAGGGTCCACAGTTTGTACTTGAGCGATAGGACAGGTTTAAGGTAATAAGGTTGTGATCAGAGGAGCCAAAAGGAGAGGAAAAATTAAGAGTGTAAGCAGATGGATTAGTTGTAAGGAAGAGGTCAGGTATTTTGGAACTCTCTGCAAGGTGGTCAGGGACACAGGTAGGGTGCTGTACAAGCTGCACTAGGTCATCAAGGAAAGAAGAGATGTAGGCATGTTCAGCTGGTGGATCAGTGAAAGAAGAAGAGAGCCAATGGTGGTGGTGAACACTGAAAAGTCCTCGAATGGAAAATTCAGAGAAAGGAGAAATAGATAGGATGTGTTCATCATAGAAGTAAGATAGTCGAAGAATTTTTCATAGTCAGTAGAATTAGGGGACAAGTAAACAGCACAGAAATATTTAGTCAGAGAGTGACAGGGAAGCCAAAGCCAGAGAGTAGAGAATTCAGAAAAATCAAGTTCAGGAACACGAGAGCAAGATGAGTCGTTGCATACATATACACAACAGCAATCTTTGGCACTGAAATGAGTACAGACAAAGTAAGAGGATACAGAAAAGGGTTTGCTATAAGTTGCCTCAGACAGCTTAGTCTCAGTTAAGAAAAGAAGATGAGGTTTAGACGAGGGGAGGTGGTGCTCAACAGAGAGAAAGTTAGAGGAAAGGCCGCAACTGTCACAGAAATGAAGAAAAAGTGAGTCAGACAGTGGTTCCAGGCAGCTCGTTGAGTTGTCACCGGGACAGGGGCTGATGGTTGGTGCATTTATGCCCCCCCCCACCACT
This sequence comes from Coenobita brevimanus, assembly GCF_032717465.1. Lineage (NCBI taxonomy): Eukaryota > Metazoa > Arthropoda > Malacostraca > Decapoda > Coenobitidae > Coenobita > Coenobita brevimanus. The sequence continues at coordinate 28,541,792 of NC_136971.1, forward strand.
GGTGGGACTCCTAGGCTTGGTTATTAGGTGCCATTTATTTTATAAATTTTGAAAAGGAAGTGTAGTGTGTAATGTGCATGTAGTTTGGTGATGAAGAAACTCGTACTGGAGACCATGCTGGCTAACTTTCTGTGTTACTGAAACACAAATTTTTCAGCAAGGGGATGCGCAGAGGTTAACTCGAGGGCTGATGAAATGGGAGCTCCAGCTCTCCCTGTCATCAGCTTTCCATCCACCTTGGGAATACTGCCCTGTTCGACTGGTCTACTCCTCCTGGTGCTAAAGTCTACTCTATATATCCCTAATATTTACCACATACCTTGTCCATCCTCCCTGTCATAATAATGCTTTTTCCAAATTCATGAAGGCTGCATACAACTGCTTTCCCTTCTCTAGAAACTTATCCACAAAAGATCTACGAATGAATATTTGATCTACACAACCTCTTCCCTTCCTAACTCCTCTCTGTTCTTCTCCAACTAATTCCTCTGTTCTTTCCCTAACTCGGTCAATAAGTATCCTATCATATACTTTTCCTATTATACTAGGAAGACAAATATCCCTATGATTACCACACACTTCTTTTTCCTCTTTTTCTTCGTACATGGGGATAATTATACCTGACTTTCAATCCTCTGGAACTCTACTTTCCTCCCAGGCCAGTCCGCACATCTTCCCTATCCATTCTACTACTATCTCTCCCACATGCTTCAGCATTTCACCACACACTCCATCAATTCCTGGGACTTTCCCCATTTTGACTTCCTTCTTTGATTCTATTACTTCCATCAATCTGATTCCTTCCTCTCTTCTCACCTCCTCCTCCTCCCAGCCATTCCCCAGCCACTTGTACTCGCATTACTTCCATTTTCTATGTTCAACAGTTCCTTTACGTGTTCCTTCCATGTACTCACCATTCCTCCCTTCTCCACCAGCAATATACCATTTTTATCTAAAATTCCTGATATGGCTAAAACAAGATCTCAGGTGTTAGCCCCATGTCTTGGATAATTACAAACTGATGCAATTAATTTTCCTGCATGTTTGTATACTGATCTACCCATGTGTGCGAGGAAAGGGCTCCTCCCGAGTTTGGCACTGGTAAATTAAAACTGCAAATTATTACAGAGTTCTGCATACAAGAGATTTCGGCAGTTTGTAGATTTCATCGCAAGTGTTGAGTGACTGTCCGGGTGGACGAAAATTTAAACCAAGTGCGATTTTATGACGAGATTCACTATTATACTGAAGGTAGACACTTCATGTTTTCAATAGATGACTTGGTAATTATGACTGGATGGAACCGGATTTAATTGCCTGAATGGGAGGGACAATAGGGTGAAGGGCAGGGAGAACAGGACGAAGGAGGAAGGAGAGATATTGTAAAGTGAATGAAGGAGAGGATGAAGGGGAAAGCTGAATGAAAGGCAGAGACAGGAACAAAGACAGTGGAGGAGAGATGGAGAATTGTGTGTTTACAGTATGTGTTGTTATGCTAGGTATTTAAGGGGCGGCTTCCCGTCCCTAGAACGCCAAGAGTGCAGCTGGGTTCTCTTTCTAGACCGGAGCTTAGACAAACAAGAGAGGGCCAGGGCATAAAAACACAGAGCAACAACCTTACATGTATATTGACAAATTCAACTGATGTGGAACGAGTAGATAGTCTGATACAATTTCATAGACGACAATCAGTACATATGCTGGCATTAATGGGTCTAGTATCGCGCAGTATACCGTATACACAGGAGTCTAAGCCTGGGTCGAGAGGGCAAAGGCACTATTACAATGTTCGTGGTGGTGAGGCACTGTCGTGAGGCGTTCACTGCTTTGGCACTGAGCGTACAAGCTGAATACTGGGGGAGGACGTTACTGATGTGCACAACGGAAGGGAATAGTTACAAGTTTCGTTACAAGAGGGCAAGAGTAATATCACTGTGGGTAATATTCACTGTCTATGTTTCTGTGTGCAAGAGTCTTATTTAGCCCTACTGCCACTGGAATTCACTGGGGTGCCTGTTCCTTTTTATTCACTTGTCTTGGTCTTTACTGGCCTCACAGTATTTACTGTAAATTCACTTCTCACTGATCTTTTCTGGCCTCACTGCATTTACTACAGACTCACTTTAACACTCTTAGTGCCGATGCCACTGTTCACCGTAAGTACTGTCATTTTGGGCACACTTGGTTTCACTGGGGGAAGGAAAAGTCCAGGGCTCACAACTCGGGATGGGCGGAAGCCCTGTGGGAGTCCTTCCGTCCTGCAGCCACGGGACCACTCTCAGGGGCGTTGTCTCTCTGCTGGGGCTCGGGCTGTGGGTGGCAAAAGGCCCCTCACAGTCGGGGCTGGTTAATGGGGTCTGGCCCTTGGGACTGGGGCTGAACAGGAGTTGGAGGTGCTCACTCAAGCGCCTGGTGGAAGACGGGCACTGCCTTCATTGGGGTGGGGAGGTGGCCTGCCCAGGGGTCCGGGGAACATCCTCAGAGGGGAGCCAGCTGCGGTCTTCTGCTGGGGATGCCACCACCAGGGGTGGACTGCAGCATCGCTCTCGGCCGGAGTCCGTCATGTCAGCATCCTCTTCCTCTGGGCGGAGGGAGAACAACCCCAGGGACAGTATTTGGCTGCTCCACCAATCCTCCGAGTGGTGGTCCTCATCCTGGAGGTTGCCTTGGTCTGGGTGGACAGGCGGGTAACCTGTGCTCTTGCCGGAGTCCAGGACTGAGCACAGCTCACTGTGTCATTGCAGAGTCACAGGGGGTGAGAGACTTTGGTGACTCTCCCTGGCATGGCTATTGGCCGTCGCTAGGTTCCCTTGGGCAACAGACGGAGGGCAGCTATAGGCTGTCCCTTCACTGTCGGTGCGGCTTTCGGCCGTCGCCAGGGCCCAATTCCCTAACAAGCACTCAGGTTAGGTGAGGCTATGGTCCTTCGCCTGCCTGCTGGTGCGGCTGTCAGTCATCACCGAGGTCCCGCAAGGAGAGCAGCAGCTATAGGCCATCTCCTCCCTACGGGCATGGCTATCGGCCGTCATCTATGGAGTGCCCTCCGAGGCAACTGCGGAAGGAGAGGGGATGTACCTGTCTCTCCCCAGCGCGGCTATCGGCCGTCGCTGGTTTCTGCAGGGGGTATGAGCAGCACTGGATGGAGTGGCAATTAGCCGTCTCTTAAATGAGGATCCAGCTATAGGCCGTGACCTTTTTTGTGAGTGGCTATAGGCCGTCTCCTGTGCCTGGATATTGGCCGTGGCCCTTTCTTTTGGTGAGCGTCTATAGGCCGTCTCTGGTGCCCAGCTATAGGCCGTGGCCCTATCTTTTGGTGAGCGGCTATAGGCCGTCTCTGGTGCCCGGCTATAGGCCGTGGCCCTTTCTTTTGGTGAGTGGCTATAGGCCACCTTTGGTGCCCGGCTATAGGCCATGGCCCTTTCTTTTCATGAGCAGCTATTGGCCGTCTCTTCAAACACAGTGGCTATCAGCTGTCTCAGGTGCTCGGCTATAGGCCATGGCTGGGGTGCTGCTCTGAACTGTTAGGCCAGTTCCACCCCGATCCTGTAGATGGTCAGCTCGCCTGGAAGGTAGTGCACTTTGATTAAGGTGTTGGCAGCAGGAGAGTTCCGGGAAATAGCGGCACGCCGCTCGGGTGAACTTACGGCCCTGTTGTCCGGGTGCAATCCGCGTGCCGTCCAGCCCTCCATATCCTCCTCCTGGGGGTGTGGTGGCGGATTGTGTTGTTACTGCCGGCATTTTATGTGTTTACTATTTTGTCAAATGACTGAGTGTTGCACACGTTTAAGGAAGCACAGGAGTTACGGTATGTACTTTATTTCCTATTAGCTATTTGCCTAGTGTCAAAGATGTTACGGTGCTTAAAAGTATTAATATGTCTTAATAACATTTTAATACATATAGGTATAGTAGAGTTACCAGTATATAGCTTGTTTATAATCTATCTATCTATCTATCTATATACCTAGGCTGCTTCCCCAAGGAAAGGGAGGTAGCCGAGACAGGACGACACACTCCCCATTTACTCATCCAATCAAACACATTCATTCGCATCTTAGCCCCAAATAGGAGAAGGGACAGATCCTCACCACACCACACCACACAAGGGTCAACTGCGCAGTGAAATCAATGACATCCGCAGCAGGGCCCGATAGCAGAGCTGGTTTACCCATGCCACATCATAATAGACCCATCCCCTTACCTGCACCAGACCTGACTAGCTGATCAGACCAAATGCGGGAGAATATCCCATCAGGGCTGCGTCATCATTTATTCATTCACAATTTCTCTCCATTTATTTCTCTCATATACAGCCACTCTTCCTTGCTCAACAGACATCCCTCTCGCATCCAGCGATCTCTTCACACTGTCCATCCATCCTATTCGTGGTCTTCCTCTCAGCCTTACACCTCTCACAACAGATCTAGTTATCTTTTTCACCAATCGCTCATTATCCATTCTCTCCATATGCCCAAACCATCGCAACACCCTCTGCTCAACTCTACCAGCCATCTCCCGAACAACTCCAGTTCTCTTTCCCACTTCATCATTTCGCACTCGATCCATACGTGTCACTCCACACATACTCCTCAGACACCTCATCTCCATTACATTCAAACATTTCCTCTCTGCTACACCCATATTCCATGTTTCAGCCTCATATAACGCAGTCGGTACCACAACACCCTCATACAGCCTTTTCTTTACATCCATTCTAAGTGAACGACATTTAAACACTTTTTTCATTCCTCCCAGCACCTTTCCTATTTCATTCATTCTAAACTTCATTTCTGCATCTATTCTTCCATCCACAGCAACATGTGACCCAAAATATTTAAAACACTCTACCTCCTCAAGCAACTCGCCATTCAAAACTATATTCATCCCCCTACCATAATAAAAAATCAAATCAAATATGAAAGCTAAAGGAACTGTTACTTTCCGATGTACTTTAAAAGATTAATATAGATTTTTTTCTTTTTTTTAAGTACGAGCATTTTTTTTCACATTAAACAAAATTAGATTTGCAAGTAACGACCAAATTTAGCACTAAATTCTTTAAGCTCAAAGAAAGGCAACGATACTTAAGTTCTCTATATTATTATTTAATTTTGCTGAAGATTATTGCAAAAAATTGAAAGATACTAAATTTCTGCTCACAGCTCTTGTACCATCGAGAGTAGACAGTATGCTTAAATCATGTGTGTGTGTGTGTGTGTGTGTGTGTGTGTGTGTGTGTGTGTGTGTGTGTGTGTGTGTGCGTGCGTGTGTGTGTGTGTGTGTGTGTGTGTGTGTGTGTGTGAGAGAGAGAGAGAGAGAGAGAGAGAGACTCGCAAGTTCATACCACACTGCCAAAGCTCCTTGACATAAGACTACTGTCTAGGTATTTGAGTCGAGCTTCATTCTAACCACAGTGATATAATATTATAGTCTAAATATTTCGTATGTTTTAGTTCAAGCATTTTACCATTTAAGACAATCACTAATATGAAGGATACGATAGTATCTCCGAAAAATAATCATCAGTATAGCGTTAGTTTACACCTAAAGTGGTAGAGAAATAAGTACTAAAATCTAGGGTCACTAGGTAACACAAACATTTATGTAGGCTATTTTTCATCGTTACTCAGCCGCTTCCGATACGGTTCCGATTACTGGAAAAATTTTTCCTTTCCGATACTGATATTATTCGGCTTTTGCTTGCCGACGTACAGCACTACCACGAAGGGACAGCTACAAGTAGGGAAGACACTATGTCACTGATGGCAATCAGGAAAGTGTGGTGCTGAGAACACAACGCTATGGAACACCTTTGTACTGTGGAAAGGGATCAGAAATGAAAGAACGCACTCGGACTCAGAGGGAGCAATATGAACGGAAATTCTGGAGAAAACCTCCCTCATTGCCCTGGATACCAAGGGACTGAACGGGAGGCAATACAATATGTGGTATTTCCAAGTTGTATCATTAGCTATCTCTAGGACGAAAAATACGGCAAAGACGATCTGATGATGAACAAAGGAATGTCTGATATAAGTATCCAGAGCCAATTACAGGTTCAGAGTACGACGGGTACATCCATAACCACACTGGAAATTTGATAATAGTTGTTTCGACTCCAGAAGCCACACGAAGCAACTATTGATTATATGCCCAAATTATTTTCATAAACAACTAGTAAGAGGAATAAGACAATCATCTGCTGGAAGATGATCGCTTTTACCTAGCTTTAGAATGAGAACTATAGCAACGTTCCACGTAGGAGAGAAAACAACCCTCAGGCCAGATCCAATTATGAAGCACAAGGATAAAATAAATATTCTGTTGGGGCAAGAGAAGGAGCATGTTATAGTGAATAACATCAAGACGTACACAGATGTTTTTACAAAACTGAATAGCAGACGTCAGTTCTGACATACTGAGTGGGGCAACAGATGATAAAGGAAAAACTGAAACTGTTCAGATGCCTGTTTAATTGTTTGGAACCCAAACAAAAGGTGAGAACCTTTATCAATTTCACTGAAATATTGGTCAAGAACATTAGCAACGACAGCAGGATCCACAATGGAAGAACCACTTAAGACAAGGAAGGTATAAGGAGAAAATTTCTTTGAAATTTTACGAATATAACACAAAACTGATGAGACAGGCTTGGTCACGAAAATGGAACCAACATAAGATTTCCTACTACCACGTTTCGATTCCCAAACAGATCCACAGAGAGCTGCACTAGCTTGTTTAATGGGAATGATCAGGAGTACCACACTTATGATGGAAACTTTTCCAACGAACCTGTTTAATACATAGGGCTCTAGGTCAGCCAGGTGACCCCCAAGAGCCACAACGAGCAGAAAAAGAATGTCTGAAGAGAGGTGTTGATAAAAAACCAGCAAATTTGGAAGTGGCAAGGCAGAAGGACATGTCAGGAACAGCAGAAAAGACAGGGAGAGAGTAGACAAGGCAAGCGAGGTAAAGTAAGATGAATTAGCTAATAGAAATTTGGAAACGATGGAAATGAGATTAAGAAGGACAAGGTAAATAATCGATAAACAGATTATTCTGTAAGACAGTCCAGTAAAAATCGGAAAAGAAACAGGCAGAACATAGTGACAAATCAATGCAAGGAAAGGTGAGGTTCTAGCATCAAAGTGCAATGAAGATCTAGAATTAAGATTAAGGTCGTGCTGAAAGAGTAGTTTCAAGGAGCCATGCTTGTGTGGAGGTGGTCGTGCCGCCTTTCACGGGATGGCGACAATTAAAATCATCATGGGGAAGTGAGGGAGAAGGTGCAGTAGGGGGATTCGAGAGTTCAGGAAAGTTAATTGATACAGAGGGGGAAATGTATAATAAAAGAACAGTTAACCATCTGCCAAAGAACATCCGAGCCATACTTCAGGGTAGGGAAGTAGAAAGACCCACATACTCATATGAGGCTGAATGATGGACAAGAATGTATGCATCAGAAATGGAATGTGGGGAAGAGATGAGCGCATAACCAGGGACGGAAACTGAAGAAAAAGCAGCTAATGGATTATAGAGGCAAAATGACAAGCAGATCATTATGATGAGCAGAAAAAAACGGTGCAAATTCCATTGTAAAACAGACATGATTAAAAATATGAAAAAAGCTCCCCATGGATGCTGTTAAAACCACTACAGTAGAACACTTTAAAAGCAACCTCGACAGAATCTTACCCACACTAGAATGACTGCGAATTAGATACGCATTCCCAAGCAAATACGAAGTATCTCCTTGATATGGACCACAAGGTTTCTCTCTCTCTCTCTCTCTCTCTCTCTCTCTCTCTCTCTCTCTCTCTCTTGTTGTTCCGGCTAGTTCATGGAATTAAATACTGTACACGTACTCTTACTTTTGCTTATGTAAGTTTTCATGTAGCCTGCTTGTACGTAAATTTTTAATTCAGTGTACTTGTACTTGTAGTCTGTGTATTGAAAAAAATCAAGTATATTTCAGATAAAATGAAGTATATTAAATGTATTAACCAGTTCAATATTAATCAGACAGAAGTTCACAATATAGGCACGGATTTGGAGGGAGGTGTGGGGGACGTACGTCTCCAAAGAACAATGTGTTTTTTTTTTATCAAAATGCATGCAATAAATACCTGACTCCAATTATGTTTGGTTATATTATTGTACTTATATCATTACAGCATTTAAAATAATATTGATTTTTAAATATTTCTGATTGTTCAAATGCATAAAGAGGTAATTCTGCAAAGACTCACCCCTCCCTTTTTCCAGTGTGCTGGACTCGCCCATGAATAAGGTGCTGAATAAAATTATTTCATCAAAGGAACAAATCATATGACAACATGCTTCTACAGCAACATGCATGGACTTTTGTATTTTTTGCCACTGTCCATCCCAGTGTCTCAGTCCTCATTTTCGTATCAGCAATGAGCCTGCCTACACGGAGAGTTCCTGCAGAACTATCTTATACACTGCTGTGTAAACGTAGAGTCCTTATCCTGAAGGAGCATGAAATGCAATATACGGGAACACTTTACTGTGCTTGAGGCCTAAAATGGTAATTTTATGTCAGTTTGTACACACCATGAACTTATTATCTTACAGTATGTTACAAGACTGCATCATCATATCTGACCAAACATATTAAGGTAAGAAACTGTATAAGTTCGGGCAGCAGACATTTCACTCACAGTGTAGAATACTTCTACCATTAACCCTCTCTTGGTCGGCAAAACCTTGGTTTTCTATTTCAACTACCTCCAACCGACTTTATTCAAATGGAATGCTTATGACAGAAAAATTACCGGCTACAAAATCTGATACATGGTTTGGAAAGGTCAGAAATAACTCTGCCGTTACTGTAATCCCCTCAACACGGTCATGTCATTCAGGAATTAATTTGTTTATGATTATTACCATAATTTTTTATTGCCCGTACCAGATGACTTTTCGTTACTGTACAGAAGAGCCTTCTGATAAAGTTGTACCGGTGCTTAACAGAGGTTATCTCTAACCTGAATAACCTCTCAGTTAGAGGAGTCAGTCCTAGAGTGAATTAAATCGCCTAAAAATGGGGAGAATTATAGAAAAGATATGGGACTGAAGAGTTAACATCATACATACATATTTATACTTTAATCATTTATTTACACTTTGGATGGAACTGGGGGAAACATCAGAAATATAAGTTCATCCAGTATTCCCAATGGTCTGCCCTACTCACTTTCGAATCTAGGTTAATATTTCCAAGCAGTGAGAGGTTTTGTATGTTTTTGTGTCCAAACATGGTTCCCACAGGTAGGATGTATTTAGAAGGACTATGACGGACATGCCCTATGTGTGAAGCAGACTCAGTGAAATACATTCTGAATTGTGAGAATGTTTGGTCGACGAGAGAGAGAGAGAGAGAGAGAGAGAGAGAGAGAGAGAGAGAGAGAGAGACTGTTGCTGAGAAAATCCGGTAGGGAGAACTTCTTTCTTTTTTCTTTGATTCAGTTGGAAGTGACAAGTCGTTCACACAACCCAACTTTCTTCTCCTGCCTCCACCCTCCCCTCTTTTCTCCTGCCCTTTTCCATCCCCTTACCCCCACCTCCCCCCTTCTCCCTTCCCTTCGTCTGTATTTCACCTTCCCACTACCATCCCTTCTCCCTTCTTTCCTCTCCTTTCCTCCTCCCAGCATTCCCCTTACTGTTTCCGTGTTCGTGAATGATATGTGTTGCTTCAGGCATATTTAATATCCCCCCAGCCTTCCTCCTCAGTGTACCTGTAACGTGATGAGGCCTGTGAACATGGAGGTCCTGTGGCACTGGGAATGGGTATAGCGATCATCATAAAATCGGGAGTTTATGTTCATTTCTTTCTTTCAGCAGAAGCACAGTACTGTGCATGAATCTGAATATGGTGCAAGCAGTCATGCTAAAATCTCCGGACAGACAACACTGGATAGCTTTGTCACAGACCCCAAGAAGTACCCATCTTGCGATGTGCGGAAAAATGCACTGCAGACAGTTCTCTTTATTGTGAATGATCTCATTCCTTTCCCCTGTGTGGACAGCCCTTACGTTCATAGGCTAATAGCGGTTGCTTATCCTCGCTGCCAAATATCAGCTCGTAATCATCTGGTGAACAAGCTATTAAGAAGTGCATGAAATTGAAAATTGCTGTCAAGGAGTGACTTGAACATGTACAGAATATGTGTCTCACACATACCACACGGACTAGTTGGGAAACGGGATCATACAGTACCTTGGTATCACTTCACACTATTTTCATGAATGGGCGTTACTAACTGTGGTTTTTGCCTGTAAGCGTATTCAAAGACGTCAAACATCATACTCCACGGAGAAGTATGAAGGAACTATCCGGTTCTTTGATCTACAGCTCATGATTCCAAACACTGTAACAAATAATGCTGCAACGTGGGTATCTGTATTTTCCCATCTAGGGATCTCAGATATCACTGCTGACTCAGAGACCAACACTGAAGATGAACATAACCTGGCTGACAAATCTCGAGGTATATAATGCACTGACAAATGAGTCCAATTCCTGTTTTGTCCACACTATTCGTCTAGTGGTCAATAATGATCTAACAGAAGCAATGCCAATGAACCTGGTTAAAAGCTTCCAGTGTCTTTTGCACATAAATCAACTGTAGCCACTGATGCTTTGAGGGGAGGGAAATTATTACAGTATGACTATCCCACAGGATAGAATTCACAGGTGAAGATAATTAGGTCAATGTTAAATGTATCTGACCAAAAACTAATACAAGTTAATGGACAACTAGCACTCGGGTTTTTTAATTAAAATACTGTCAGAGATACTATTAGGGATCACTAAGCCATCTGAGGACGCCAGCCACTGTACAAAACGTCAAGAGTCAGTTTCAGCTAGTCTAGTTATTCCTTGTGTAAGAGGGCTTAGGTTTCACCTTATACTGAAAGTATAAGTGCACTCTGCTACCAGAGCGGAAGAAATAATTTCAGAAACGATTATAACAATCTATAACACGTAATTAGTATGTTCTAGCAACCACTTTAGATGCATGACTTAAGGTTGACTGGTGTTAAAATGGCGATGAGAAAGCAAGTGTGAAATCTTATGCAACTCAAATAACAGTGTCAGCAACAATTAATGAAGAAGAGGCAACAGTACTGGAAAGTGGATCAGTACATGGAACTAGTTCTCAAGGAGCTTAACTAAAGAGAGAGAGTTTGTTGAGCTTCATGGCCATGGCTCCTCCTATTCACTTGGTGCAAGATGCTAGTCAGAGCTGACAGTCAATCAATGCTCATATTCACTGCTACCAGAATCAATCGAACATTCCAGAAAAAAGTGACGTATATGTGTACTTGAAGGAACACAAGGACACACTGACTTGAGAAATGTTTAGCTGTATCTGCATTATCTATTTCCGTCGAACGAATACTTCAAGTAGCACTGCCAGAAAAGTGTTTCTCCCTGACAGACGTCATCTTGCAGACAAAAACTTTGAAAGTGTAATGTTTATAAAATGCAAGGAGTACCGGTACATGCGGTTAAAATATGTTCATAAGACATTTCATAGAGGAAGCCACTTATTAAATTTTTAGTTTTATTTGCCGAAGGATTAAAGATATTAACAAGTGATGCCAAGCACAACAAACCACGCTCGACAGCAGTTATCTTATTTCTGTTAAATACTGAATCGGAACTGCCATTTCGTGTCACTAAACAAACAAGTCTAAGTAATGGTGATAAGTGAAATCCCATATGAGACTCCCTATATCCTGAGAATAATAAGCATCATTATCTTCAACCGTTTTCATATTATAGCACTCTGAAAATCCTTGATCTAGAGTTTCACCATTCAAGGTCACTTAAGGTCAAGGGTCGTGGTATCATTTTAAAAGCTCATATGAGATTCTACTGTTTTCAACTCGTAATGCTATGGACATCCGTAAGATTGTGTTTGACCTTTGAAGGTCAAAGGTCATGATACCAAAAGAAAGGCCATACAGGACTTACTATATGCTGATAATAGTAAATATCTCTATTTTCAACTAGTTTCACTTACAGCCCTCTGAAAATCCGTGATCTTGTGTTTGACCTTTTAGGGTCACTCAGGGTCAAAGGTCATGGCGCCAAACGAAAGCCCATTATGAGACTTCCTATATCTTGATAATAGTAAATATCTCCATCTTCAACCAGTTTCGAGTTATAGCCCCCTGAATATCCGTGACCTTGCACTTGACCTATCAAGGTCCACTTATGGTCAAAGGTCGTGGTACCACTTAAAAACTCATATGAGACTTCCTGTAAGCTGACAATAATAAATACTTAACTTCAGTTTCGAGTTATAGCCCTAAGAATATCCATGACCTTGAGCTTGACCTTTCATGGTCATTTAAGGTCAAAGGTCATGGTACCAATTAAAAGCCAGTATGGGACTTCCTATACAGTATGCTGACAATAGTAACTATCTATCTGCAACCAGTTTCAAGTTATAGCCCCCTGAATATCCATGACCTTAAGTCTGACCTTTCAAGGTCACTCATGGTCAAAGGTTTTGGTGCCAAATGAAAACCCATATGCGAGTTCCTGTATGCTGATAATAGTAAACATCTCTACCTTCAACCGGTTTCAAGTTATAACCCTCTGGATATCCGTGACCCTGATTTTGACCTTTCAAGTTCGCTAGATTACCTCCAAAAATTAATCACTTCCTTTCGGGATCAATGCCCACACATTCTGAAAGTTTCACTTAATTTCATTCTGCCGTTTTTCCGTAACGTTGCTAACAAACAAACAGAGAAATTTGACCAAAAACATTACATCGCCAGACTCCATCCCGGGTAAGGTAACAAGTTCAACTGATATTCACATTTTTAATGGTGATTTACACAACATTATGGCAAATAATGATCATACTAAAATATAAGTGTAAGTGTTCCATTATTGCCTCCACTTAATTTTCAAGTATACGAGATTACTGCCCACCTAGCACTGTAAAATGATAGATTAGTTTGAAATCAAGGTATCTCAAGTTGTTATAGATGTGTTCTTATGGATGCAGTTAAGAACTCCACATTCTGTGGGGTTCTTATTGATACTGTATATGTTTTTTTTTTTTTTTGGGGGGGGGGGAGGGGGAAGAAGATCTAGAAGGCTGGCATTCCAAGACTGTTCGAGACAGAGACTTGAAATTTTCGGGAGTGATGTAGCTTAGATGTGAGCTTCTTTTGGCACATTCTTTTCCCCTAGCACTAGCGCCACATTAGCGCCATCTATATTTTTTTTTTTTATCTTTGTTCTCCTCCATGGCAAAAACTACTGAATCGATTACTATACTTTGCAAATGCTGCAGTATGTGCTCGCCAACAAATACTAGTGCAACTGGGTATTGATACTGAGATCCAACAAATACTTTTTGAGATACTGAGGAAAATCTAAATGGCCGCCTCATGCCTGAAAGTGTTAAATCGGTATTTGGTTGACTTTGACCAAACTCGGTGGAAATGAAGTGGATTATGAGTGAACATGATTTCCATAGTATGAATGACCCTGACCTTTGTCTCAAAGATCACGAGTCAAAATCCGTAAAATTTTTTTGTATCATACCCAAAGTCCCTTAATTTTAGGTCCCCAGTGATAACAAAAGATTTTCATATGGAATGTGGAGTTCCTTGACTATTACTTCAGCAGTTTCAGAATTCTAGTTATGTTTAATCGATAGCACACACTGCATACTGCCCCCCAACCGACACACACACACACACACACACACACACACACACAAGCACTTACACGCTAACAAAGAAAAAATCCAAAACAAAGCAGTAAAGCACAACAAAACTCTCTCTCTCTTCTCTCGGGAGATGGTGCTTGCAGCAAGTAAACATACCTGTAAGAAAGCTCTCCTGATTTCGACAAAATTCTGAAGGATCCAAGAAGCTGCCCTCCTCCAGCCTTGGCAGAGGATTATATTAAGACCTAGTGTTTAGTTCCCTATATTTCAGTTCCCTGGGAATTTAAGGGTTATTGGGCTTGGTCAGTATTTTTTACATTAAAACCCATACACCTGGCCAGACCCTCCGGTTGGAAGTTCTCGTGTCTGTGCATGCACAGTGCAAGAAGCGTGACCTGTAGCGTTGTCATTGCAATGCCACTCTGCCTGAGCACACACACCAACTCTGCTCCACTGGTGAAAGTGTTTCCAATGCTCTGAATGCTACCCTGTTACAGCCAAATGGAGTACTGTACTCTGGACATGCCACCCTTTCTGATCTTGAGGTCGCCCAAGCACTCAGTGACGAGAACGTCCCATCTGAGGAAGCTTGGCCCCACTTGACCTTCATACACATCAGGGCTCCACACCTACTGCAGTCGTGGTGACTCCCAGGCTATTTCAACCTGCAGTCATCCCATTATGTCACCCAGGGCTCCACCTCCATCAAATGCCCCGTGGAACACACTTCCACTGTCAATGGTCAATCATCTCCTGCTGCAAAAACATCCAAGAGCATTGTGCGTCTTCTCAGTGAAACGTTCTTGATCAACTCCTCGTCACCTCATTCCTCAGAACACACCTTCCCAGCCTGCACCAATTCCTCCAGCATTTGCTTCCCGGGCTGAGTTCATCAAACTACTCTTCAAGGATTACCCTACCGTCGATATGCAGCTTCACTGGCTACCTGAGGTCACCAAGACATTGTCTCGATCGAGAGCTGGCTGAGGTCAAGATGTCTGCTGTCACCTAAGCCTTATCTACATCTCACAACAATGTACGGACATCATAGACAGGGTCACGATTGGCGAGTTCCTGACCTTGTTCCTGGACGTTCAGGATTCAGTCGACAGGCCCCATAATTTCCCTACGTACCTTATCACTCGCTACCCTGTCGGCATTGCCCCTTCCTTGGGCAAAGAACTCCCTGGCATCAACAATGCTTGTCATTTCCATCAAAATGGGACACCAGCTAACCAACCTGTTGTCACCTGGAGTCTTTCAGACCCTCCTCTGCCAGTTGTCAGCTTCAGTTTCTTCCTTTGTCTCCCATCCTGTGAGTTATGCAGAATGAAGGACGAACAGCCATGGTGCTTCAAATGCTGGGGAATCAGACACACTTCACACTACCGCTCTGCCTCAGAGAAGTGTGTGTGGTGTGCTGCCAACAATGCCCCCCGGACTTGCCCACATTGCACCCTTTCACCACCCACCATTGCTACTACCACTTCTGCATCAGAAATGTTACCCTTACCTATACGGGACACCTCACAGTGGAGATGTCCTCATTGTTATAAACCTGGAGTCAATGTGTGGCATGGCTGTACCAAACGCTCAGGCTCTGCCGTGACTCCTAGAGCTGCAGTACCGCATGCACCACAACCACCACTGACACTGCCACCGGACATTGCCACTTCACCTACCTCTTCTTCCACTTCCAATTCTGCACAGATTCTTGCCTCCACGAAGCCACTGCCTCTCTGATATCTTGGTGAACAGCATTTACAGCACACTCTGATCTCACTGAGGCATGCGTCAATAGTTTGGTCAGTCAGCACAGCAGCACTGAAAGCACATTCACATCTCTTGTTAAGTCCCATCAAGTTATCATCACTACTGTCACCACCCTAACAGAGAAGCTGGATGATATCGCCTCTTGTCTTGAGAGTATCAATGATCTCTTGACGAAGTAGCCCTTACATACTATACCACAAAGCAGTGCTCATGCTACCTCTTCATCCCCATCTGACTCCCGGAAACATAAACGTAAAATTTGCTAACCAAATGCTACTTTATGTTATCTCTTGGAACATCTGTGGAGTCAGAAGTTAGTCGAAATTTGCTGCACTCAAGAGCTATGTATGTTGCCCTCACCCACATGTTAAATTCATTCAAGAAGCTTTTGTTGGTCCTCTACCTGGAGAAGATGCTCCCTCACTTACTGGATACATTTCATATGCTCACTTTGCCAGGAATGGTCTCATTACTTACATTCACTCCTCCATACCACATCAACTTCCCCACTGCGCTGTAGATGATGATATAACCTTTCAGCTTTTTGAAGTCACAGTGGGTGATGGTAGGATCCGCTGTGTAACGTCTATTCTGTCCCAGGAAGGATTAATCTCCCTGCCCTCCCTACTCCTACAATCTGTGGCATGATCTACATGTGTGGCTTTAATGCCAAACATCCTGCTCTGGGTGACCCCTCTCCTACTCCAAATTACATTGGGCTTCCCCTTCTTGAATACACCTAACGCAACGAACTTACTCGCAGATACAATGTGGTGCCAAGCACACTTGTGAAGGAACTCTTGATCACATCATAACACCTGGGCTAGTGCCGTTCCACACCCCGTGCTCTTCCATACCCACCCTCTTTTCCAGCTACTTTGCCCTCAACCTCCATTATTCCCTCCCTGTTGGACCTTCCCCTCCTCACATTTGCACCCATATTACCATTCCTCTCAAATACTGCCATATGTATTATTGGCCACAGAAGTTTCGTTCCTCTCATTGTGGGCGATTTGGTGAATGTGGCACCGTTGCATTCTCCCCCTCTACACCCCCTCCCTCCACCCGTCTCCCCAGATAGCTTCTGAGGTTTATGAACCGCGTTGTGAAGCACCTGAACGTCCGAGTTTACTGCATGTTACTCGATATGATGGGCATGATATATTATGCCTGTTGCTAATGAAAATTTGCGTGTTTCATGACTGTATTCATTTTTGCAGGAGTTATTAGAATGTATAAATGTGTCATGCCATTTGTACCAAATCACAGTAGTACTACCAAATACTAAAGCATCTGGCGTTACTTCCGACATTCTTCCAGTGTTATTAATGACTACACTCTTATAATCTGCTTAGGCCGACCAGTGCTACGAACAAGTTAAGGAAATTTTTTTTTTTCTCGTCTATTCATTCATTTATGAATTCATTAATATCGAAAGAGTGAGAGCAACAAATTTAAAATAGAAATTAAGAATACACAAAAGTCTGTCAAAGTGATAAACACATTAGAAACTGGCAACATCCAAGGGTGAACATACTAGATGAAGTAATATTGTAATAAAAATTAAAGAAGATTACCCGACAGAACACTGACAACCAGATAATTAGATTGTGTCGATAATATAGGTAATATGGCAGCCCTATCACAATCTAGGGCTCAGCCATAAAATCCCTCGTTACGACAGTAAAATCGGTGTAATCTTTTACCTTTCTTCCATCTTGCGTTTCCCTGTAATACCAGTATCCACTAGAATAAGACCACTGATGAGGAGGGATCCAGTAATGAAGACATTATGTGAACGGATGTGTCACTCAGAACGCATGTATGAAAAATAAAGAAACGGCATCAGAAGTGTGACTGTAAAAAAGCATAATAATATGGCGCCGTCTAACAGGGGTGGAGGATGAAAAGGCTCACATAGGAAATGATGAAAGGCAAATAAAAAGTGAACACTGATGAGTATGGAATACTCTACAGACAAAAGAAGAGACTGAGCGACGACAATAACATGTCGAAGGACAAGGATAGACGTGGAAAGGCAAGGTGAGAAGGCGAAGGATAGGAAGACTGAAACCAAGTATATAAATGATATATGAGTAAATATTTGTCGGTAGTAATAGTCATTCTATTTGTAATATATATTACTGTATGCAGTTTTACAAAAGGAAAGGCAAGGTGAGAAGGCGATGGATAGGGAGACGGAAACCAAGTATATAAATGATCTATGGGTAAGTATTTGTCCGTAGTAATAGTCATTATATTTGTAACATATATTACTGTATACAGTTTGACAAAACGAAAGGCAAGGTGAGAAGGCGATGGATAGGAAGACGGAAACCAGGTATATAAAATAATGATATATTGGGAAGTATCATCAAGTAAGTAAACATCGTTAACTCTGAATTATTTCATCATATTTATATATTTTTCCGTAGTAGTATCATTATATCTATAACATATATTAATGTTTACTGTTTAAAAAAATAATACACACCATTAAGCATATACATATAAATAAATAAAGATATATATATATATATATATATGTATATATATATATATATATATATATATATATATATATACATAGAGAGAGAGAGAGAGAGAGAGAGAGAGGGAGGGGGGGGGAGGAAGAATTCAAATTGTAAAGTGCGAATTCTCCGAACCATCTGTAAGGAAGGCGTTTATCCACCCTCTTCCTCCCCCTCCCTTCCCTCCAGGATTTACTTCTCAGAATCCGAGGTGTTCTGATATCTCATGGCACGGTTTTGTTCTCATAACCCGTTGCACCACCGCCAGGAAATGACAACCTTAAGCAATGGATCCACCTCAAGACAAGTTAGCAAAGCGAGGCCAAATTATTGGCATGAAGGAAGCAGGCCACACTGTAGCAGAGATAGCAGCACACCTCGGTTTATCTAAGCCAACTGTGCGACGGTGAATTCAAAGATGGGAGGAATCTGCCTGTCTACTAGATTGCCCTAGGTGTGGAGCACCGAGAAAAACCACCCCTCAAGAGGACAGACAAATAATTAGCGAAGTTGAAAACGATCCTTTCACCAACGCAGTTGCTATCCAGGAAAGGCTGCATATGAATGTGTCTGCAGAAACTGTTAGGAGGCGACTTCACGAAACAGGATATCATCACCGAACTCCTGCAGTGAAAGGGCTACTTGACGATAGACATCGTGAGGCCAGGCTTCGCTTTGCTCACCAGCATGTTGACAAAGATTTATCATTCTGGGGCCGAGTTATCTTCTCAGATGAGAAGTCATTTTCTTCGTCAACCCATGGCCGACACCACTGTTGGAGGGTAAACGGCACTAGGTATAACAGGCGCAACATCTACGAGGTGGCCAGAAGTGGCCATGTGACGGCCAATGTGTGGGGTTGGATACACCTCTATGGAATTGGAGAAATGGCAGAAATAGACGGGAGGTTCAACTCTGAAAAATACATAGAGATCCAGGAAGAGGTAATGCTGCCTAGTGTACGAAGTTTTGCCCTGCCTTATCCTGAGCAGATCATCTATATGCAGGTGTGTGTGTTTGTTGTTTATAGTAAATATATATGCCATATACTATTAGTCACTTTTACAATTAAACACTTTTTCATGATTAAAAATAAGTGCATCGGGGTCCTATTCATATGAACTGTCTCATCGTAATTTCAAGACCAGTTTGACAACCATTTGGGTATTTAATGGCTCTTACTATATTCAGTATACTAAACGATAGATGATCTTTTACTGGAATTAGTCTTAATCATTGCCTACAAGCAGTAGGAATGAACTTTACCGGTCACGTGTGAACACTGTAAGACAATCGTTAACCTGTCCTGTTTTCTCTCCATTCCTAGGATAATTCGCCCATCCACACAGCGAGAATTGTCAGATGCTGGTTTGAGGAGCAACGACATCTAGAGCTTCTGGAATGGCCTAGCAGGGGATATGACCTCAACCCTATAGAAAATGTATGGGGAAGCACTGTTAATTCATGGGTGCCTGGCCAGGAGAGAACCTCCCGCCAGTTGCTGGATCACAGCAGGGCTGAGTGGGAGACATTCAGACGCAATACACACATCATATATAATGATGTTTCATCTATGCCACAGCGATTGCAAGAGGTAATAGAATGCGATGGAGGGTGGACTAAATATTAGATTTAATTTTGAACAGGTTGAAACTTTTATTGTAACCATGTTTGGTTACCTGACTGTATCAATATCATTTAAGTTTATTTATTTACCGGATGGGAGAAGTTAAGGATTGTCCTGTGAATATATGAAATGAAATGCATGACCTTTTACACATGTATGAACGTGGGTAAATAACCAAAGGTATCGGGTCAAAAATGGAAACAATATATATATGTTTTCTTTTAAGGTTCTCCTTGCAGGGAAAATGTCACTTCATGTTGTAATAACTATAAAATAAACAGTATGTATTACATATTTTTCCTTATTACATTGACATGTAGCTTAGTGACGATGATTCACTGGTTTTCATGCACGATGCGTGCCATATTATGTTAACTGTAATACATAACTGAATAATCTTCCATAATACAGTATATTTGGGAAAATAAAATGTTTTATCTACATTTGTTTCATAAACATAGTCATTTGTCATGAGCTGCCTCTGACTTGGTTACCGGATAATTTTATAGTTTCTCTCTATCATTGTTTCTCTCGGTAATTTGTTTTTCTTCTTCCACCACCCCCCTTCTCTCTCTCTTTCTCTCTCTCTCTCTCTCTCTCTCTCTCTCTCTCTCTCTATATATATATATATATATATATATATATATATATATATATATATATATATATATATATATATATATGCATAATGGTTCCCTTTTTAAAACAACCCAATACAGTCCTGTTATAGATACAATGATACTACTCCGGACAAATAGGTAAATATGATGAAATAATTAAGAGTAAATGTTTACTAATTTGATTATATTTCCCTACACACATATATATATATATATATATATATATATATATATATATATATATATATATATATATATATATATATATATATATATATATATATATATATATATATATATATATATATATATGTATATATATATATATATATATATATATATGTATATATATATATATATATATATATATATATATGTATATATATATATATATATATATATATATATATATATATATATATATATATATATATATATATATATATATATATATATATATATATATATGTATATATATATATATATATATATATATATATATATATATATATATATATATATATATATATATATATATATATATATATATATATATATATATAATCAGTCTGCCAATCCTTCCCCTTCTCACTTTCTTTCCTCGTTTATTTTTATCAAACCGTTTACAGTAATATAGGTTATAGGTAGATACGCTGACTACTACTATGGACAAATATACAGATGCGAAGAAATAATGCAGAGTAAATGATGCTTAGTTATTTCATTATAGTTTACCCATATATCTTTTTAACTATATACAGTAATATGTTACAAATATTATGACCATTAGTACGGACAATATCCATTTATCTTTTATATACATGGCTTCAGTCTATCCTTCGCCTTCTCACCTTGCCTTTCCTTTTGTCAAACTGTATACAGTAATATATGTTACAAATATAATGACTATTACTACGGACAAATACTTACCCATAGATCATTTATATACTTGGTTTCCGTCTCCCTATCCATCGCCTTCTCACCTTGCCTTTCCTTTTGTAAAACTGCATACAGTAATATATATTACAAATAGAATGACTATTACTACCGACAAATATTTACTCATATATCATTTATATACTTGGTTTCAGTCTTCCTATCCTTCGCCTTCTCACCTTGCCTTTCCACGTCTATCCTTGTCCTTCGACATGTTATTGTCGTCGCTCAGTCTCTTCTTTTGTCTGTAGAGTATTCCATACTCATCAGTGTTCACTTTTTATTTGCCTTTCATCATTTCCTATGTGAGCCTTTTCATCCTCCACCCCTGTTAGACGGCGCCATATTATTATGCTTTTTTACAGTCACACTTCTGATGCCGTTTCTTTATTTTTCATACATGCGTTCTGAGTGACACATCCGTTCACATAATGTCTTCATTACTGGATCCCTCCTCATCAGTGGTCTTATTCTAGTGGATACTGGTATTACAGGGAAACGCAAGATGGAAGAAAGGTAAAAGATTACACCGATTTTACTGTCGTAACGAGGGATTTTATGGCTGAGCCCTAGATTGTGATAGGGCTGCCATATTACCTATATTATCGACACAATCTAATTATCTGGTTGTCAGTGTTCTGTCGGGTAATCTTCTTTAATTTTTATTACAATATTACTTCATCTAGTATGTTCACCCTTGGATGTTGCCAGTTTCTAATGTGTTTATCACTTTGACAGACTTTTGTGTATTCTTAATTTCTATTTTAAATTTGTTGCTCTCACTCTTTCGATATTAATGAATTCATAAATGAATGAATAGATGAGAAAAAAAAAATCCTTAACTTGTTCGTAGCACTGGTCGGCCTAAGCAGATTATAAGAGTGTAGTCATTAATAACACTGGAAGAATGTCGGAAGTAACGCCAGATGCTTTAGTATTTGGTAGTACTACTGTGATTTGGTACAAATGGCATGACACATTTATACATTCTAATAACTCCTGCAAAAATGAATACAGTCATGAAACACGCAAATTTTCATTAGCAACAGGCATAATATATCATGCCCATCATATCGAGTAACATGCAGTAAACTCGGACGTTCAGGTGATTCACAACGCGGTTCATAAACCTCAGAAGCTATCTGGGGAGACGGGTGGAGGGAGGGGGTGTAGAGGGGGAGAATGCAACGGTGCCACATTCATCAAATCGCCCACAATGAGAGGAACGAAACTTCTGTGGCCAATAGTACATCTCATACATTTCCAACTCTCCCCACATATGATCTACAGTCACCTGACATCTTGTATTCCTCCCTGGTAAACTCCACACATGACTTCTACAGTCGCTATGTTACAAGACCACACATTAAAAGTCGCCCTTTAGCTCATGGAACCAGCACCTAACCATCTGCACCAGTTCCAAGCATCGTGACAATCTAATTGCCCTCCAGCACTGTGTCCGTACTGAATCCTGGCAGAAGTTCACAGATACTGTAACATCAACCATCTGATGAGTGTTTGATCCATGTGGCATCTAATAAATAAGGTTGTCAGGAAAAAGCCCTTCGGTGCTCTCCACTACACTCCAGCTGATTATGTGCAAAATCTTACAAATACGTGGTCTGAACAATCACAAGTACACAACCTTCTTGCACACATTCAAGACGCACTCTCCTCCTTGCAAAATGTCCACACTCTCTATCTGATGGCTGCATTACTGAAGGCAGATGAAGATGATGACATGTTGATAACTGAGGACAAATTGTGACATGCTGTCATTGGGAGTAAGGCAACAACCCCCAGTGATGATGGCATCACTTACCCTGTCCTTCACCTACTCCAGAAAGTCCCTGACAACCCCCTACTATAGCACAACAATCTTTGCTTTCGTAAGGGATATGTGCCTAATGCCTGGAACTCCAGCACGATTGTGCCCATCCCAAAACCTGGTACTGACAATTTCAGACCTATTTGCCTCACTTCCTGCTTCAGCAAGGTGCTCAAACGCATCTTCCTTACCTGTCTCCTGTTTCAGCTGGGGAGACCAACTCTCACCCAGATTGTATGGTTTTCTGCCACAAAGAAGTAAACACAACTAATGGAACTCTATGCCCTCCTCTGCCCCACCAATGTTGTAGCTTTCATTGGTATTCATAGTGTCTTTGATGCTGTAGAGATATCATCCTTGATCAGCTAGTGAAATATGGTGTCCAAGGGAACCTCTTGAGATGGATATGGGGTTACCTCCACAACAGAACCTCGCATGTCCATTTTAAGAGCGTGTGTAGCTCCTCCAAAGCCTTTGAAGCTGGTGCTACACAAGGTGGTGTTCTAAGCCCAATTCTTTTCAATGTCCTTATGCACCGGTTACTCTCTCTTCTTTCCAGCATTCCTGGAACCACTGTTACCTGTTACACTGATGATATCTGCATTCACTCCAGCTCTCCAGATGATCTTCAACTCTTCCTTCAGCCATTCTACCAGTCATCTTCCTCTTGTGACCTCATCTTCTCTCCAGAAAAAAGTAGAATCTTCTCTCCCGACAACCCAGAAACGCTTCCAGAATTCACTGTAGAAAATAGTGTCATCCCCCTGCGCAAGCAGTACCTTTACCTGGGTGCACCTGTATACCTCAACCATACCTGTAAGACGTGTTCATCTCATCATCCAAGACCTCCTAGATCGGCTGAAACAGCACTTAACTCCCCTCAAGTGGCTCACCAACAATGCTGCTGGAATCTCTATCCCTGTGGCTAGAACTATCTACATTGTGCTCATATGGTGGGTTGTTGATTACCTCTCCCCTGTTCTCAGTTAACTTCCGAAGACATCCTTAGAACCCATTAAAAATTTTCAGAACAAAGTAATGAGATACATCCTGGGCTATCCTATTTCCACCGGAATAGTGGACATGCAAACTCAACTCAGTCTTCCCCCACTTGTTGAGAGAATATACGCCTGTGTCTCTTACTTCAGCATCAAATATCTTACTTCTACTCATCCTTCCCCTCATTATATTTGTTTTATCAGAACTTCATTTGACACTGTTGCCCCTCAACCTCCACTTCCGCCCTGCATCTGCACGCTCGTTCATCCAGCCTATTCCATCCTACAAAGACTTGATATTGCTGTTCCCATGGCAGAAGTGGATTATGGTCCACCTCCCTGGAGGATTCCTCATCTTGACGTCTGCTTTACTCCTATCTCCAATGCAGATCCACCACTTCTCCAGAAACTAGCTTTGGAGACCATCGCAAGTATCTTCCTCAGTTCTTGCTCACCCGATTTGGACCCACCAGAGGGAGGCTGGGTTGGCGGCAACCGAACTCGTCTGCTTCTACTTACTGCGAGCTACATGGACTATTGCATGTAGTTAGTCTGCTCTCTCAGTGAAGACGGAATGGTGTAGTTACCTGTGACTCTCAGTCTGCCCTTCAAGCAAAAACCCACATACCACTGCTTGGTTCAACAAATCTTATGTCAATTAGTTTCAGCTCATGAAAATTCTCTTACACTACAGTTCTTGTGCATTCCTTTGCATGTCGGAATTGCAGCCAATGACACTGTTTACCTCCTAGTGAAAAAAGCCTGTGGACTGCCTGTACCTGATGACACAACATCCTCCCTCCTCTGCTACAAAAAGATATATTCAGCTGTTCTTCTCCCTGCACTCCATCGCAGGAATGCTGAGCAGACTCACAGTGTGTCCATCCAACACTGGGACCATTTCTGTCTATCTCCTCCCAAGTATTGTCGACATGGACTTATGGTCTGCAGGCACAATGTTGTGTCTGCTCGACTTCGGCTATGATATCACCCTGTCTGGCAAGTCTCTGAGGCAGAGGACGTGCCTCACTTCTCCTGCAAACCATGTGACACTCCTAAAGCCAACACCCTTCAGCATTACTGCCTTGAGTGTCCCTCAGTCAGGAATCTACTGCCTCAGGGACAGACCCTGACCAATATATGAAAGTATCCATTGACAGACAATCATTTAGGTATCATTCACATGCGTTATCCACACTTTGGAGGTTGTTAACTCCTTTCTTGTAAACTCCAATATATCTGTGTAACAAAACAACGTGTCCTTTGAGACACGAGTTCCTCTATACATAATACTTAGATGGATATTAACTCCTGTATTGTAAACTCTAATATGACTGTGTAATAAAACACTATGCCCTGTGAGACTCGAGTTCCTCTATACATAGTACTTTGGTGGATGCTAACTCCTGTATTGTAACTCCAATATATCAATGTAACAAACAGCCAGCCGTGCAAGACACGAGTTCCGTTGTACATAATACTTTTGTGGATGCTAGCTACTGTATTGTAAACTCCAATATGTCTACGTACTAAAACAGCGTGCCCTGAAAGACACGAGTTCCTGTGTACATAATATTTGGCCTCATAGTCCTCATACTAGGTATGTCGCCCCTTAGGCGTAATAAAATGATTTTAAATCTCTCTCTCTCTCTCTCTCTCTCTCTCTCTCTCTCTCTCTCTCTCTCCAGGACAGTCCACGATAGGTAAACTGCAGAACCGGATTCCACCATGAAGGTGTAGGCCAAAACTTTTCAGGCTGATCTGGCACCAGTTGGTTGGCAAGGTAGCGGACATTTGAAGGACAGAGCCCACTGTCTTCCAACTCAATTATTCCTCCGGAAACTCGAAATTCATACCTGCCGGCCAAGGTAAAGACACGCCACCACATACCACTTGTTCTGACATCACACCTAACACCACATCATATACCAGTCTCTTCACCACATACTGTACCAGTTCCCACCCTCCTCCCCACATGCACCGCAGAGCATCACACAACATACTCGGGTCCTCCTACGTCATATTATGCCATACCACACCACATCACATGCCAGTCTCATAGCCTATACACCATACCAAACCACACACCTTAATTCCCCTCTTTACAAGGGTAATACATCACACCACATTACACACCCAACTGCCGACCTCATGTTTTCCCTTTACACCCAACACCAAACCACACCATACACGAAGTCACACAATTTATTTCCCCCTTTTAATTCACCACACCTTACTCTCCCTATACACCACACCAAACCACACCACACCCATCCACACCAAGCCACACAGGTTGCTTCCTCTCAACTGCACACCACACACTAATATTTCCCCTGCACAATGAAACACAGAGCAGTTTCTCGTACACCCCACACCACAACACACACTTTCTTACCATCTTCACCACACCATATTACTTACCAATCTCCCTTACACCACATGCTATTATAAAACACCACACCAAATACTCTACCTAGTACCTTCCCAGTACACTATACACCATGCCATAACACAACAAATCATACAACTATCTTCCTTTTCTACACCAGACACTAGTCTCCCCCACACAAAACAACATCGCACACTTTCTCTCCTACAATACAAAGATTGCAAATTACACTGTATATTACATAGAAATTACCGTGGTTCGGGCTTTCACACAGAGAGAGAGAGAGAGACAGAGACAGAGAGACAGACAGACAGACAGACAGACAGACAGAGAATTACCTACCCATGTTTATGCAAGACAAACAACAAAGATGGACCTAAAGGTATCCATAAACTTATCCCAGTGTTTACCCAAGAAAGCCGAGGACGTATATTTCTATCCTTCCTATTTACAATCTGGAGAATTCTTTTTCCCGAAATGCTGGTATTACATAGTCTCCCTTGACCCTTTAATCACTGTATTCTCGTTATCTTCATACATTTGTTTACCATTTTAGTATAAGCTACAAACTCCAAGGTAAGATACAGCCCTCATAAAGTCCAGCATTTTAAGACGTCCTTTCGAAGCTGAAGAAAATTAGTCTGTATGATGCAAGAATAAACGACGACAAAACGTCATAGTAGGGAAAGGGCTAAGGAATAACCAGGGTGAGATGAGTGGGCCAGAGTAATTTATAGCTGTGATAATTAGAAAGCTTGGCAGCTGGTGGGCCAAACTGGATATAAATCAAACAAATTATATCTCATTAGCCTCCCCAGTTAAAGTAATGACACCACTAGAGAATAACTGAGCTAAAACAAGAAGAGCAGGAAATTTCTGAAATGTAGCAGAACTGAACTTTTATTTTCTTTTTCATTAAGGTCCAGGTTATATTAGGTTAAGTTAGGTTAAGTTTTTCTGAGTAAATAGAGGTTTTTTTACCGGTAAGTTTGGCTGTTAAGGTTATGCTAGGTGTGGAGGGTTTGGTTAGGCAACACTGGGATTAAATATTGTATGCTAAATTATGGTGTTCGAGTTAACTTAGCTCCATTTACTCTGCTATGCTTGGTTGGGTTATACCAGGCTTTTAGGTTAGATCTGGCAAAGTATAATTACATTAGCTTAGGTTTGGGTCAAGTAAAGTTTGTACGATTATCCCAGAAGAAGACAGTGCTTGATGCTGAAACGGCTAACGGGACTGAAACTGTTAAAATACTCATACAAATAATATTGGCGTGATCGTAATGAAGGGGTTTAGGGACGCAGGGGAAGGGTTAATTTGGCAATAACAAAGCTGACGTTTGTAGACGACCCAGTCATAGTTACGGGATTAACGTCTGGAGTTGTAGCTATGAGACAAGATACCCCAACTTTACCCTAAACAAGACTACCGGTGCGTAACGGTTAACTATTATTCTTCAGCTGATGTATTTACTGCTGTCACGGGCCTCAATACTAATAAGGCATTTGGGCCTGATGGAGTCCCTCCTGTTGTTCTCAAGAACTGTGCTTCTGTGCTTACACCCTGCCTAGGCAAACTCTTTCGCCTTTGTCTGTCAACTTGTACCTTTCCTTCTTGCTGGAAGTTTGCTCTCATTCAGCCAGTCCCAAAGAAGGGTGACCACTCCCAACCCTCCAACTATCGTCCAATTGCTTTAACATCCTGTATCTCAAAAGTTTTCGAGTCTGTTCTTAATAGAAAAATTTTAAAGCATCTTTCCTATCACAACCTTCTTTCTGATCGTCAGTATGGGTTCCGTCAGGGACGCTCCACCGGCAATCTTCTCACCTACCTTTCAGACTCCTGGTCCTCCTCCTTTCGGGACTTTGGCGAATGCTATGCCATTGCACTTGACATCTCAAAGGCTTTCGATCGAGTCTGGCAGAAATCTTTAATTTCCAAACTGCCCTCTTACGGTTTCTATCCTTCTATCTGGGCCTTCATCTCTAGCTTCCTTTCTGGTCGTTCTATAGCCGCTGTTGTAGACGGCCATCGTTCTTCTCCTAGATCTATTAACAGTGGTGTTCCTCAGGGCTCTGTCCTATCACCAACTCTCTTCCTTTTATTCATCAATGACCTTCTAAGTTGTACATCTAACCCTATCCACTCATACGCTGATGACTCCACCCTTCACCTTTCCATTCGATTCCCGCAACGTCCATCTCAGCAGTTACTTCAACAAACAAGGGATGAGGCTATAGCACACCTAATGTCTGACTTGGTTCATATCTCTAACTGGGGTAAAAATAATCTTGTTGTTTTTAATGCATCAAAGACTCAGTTTTTGCACCTATCAACCCGACAAAATCTTCCACATGTATACCAACTAATGTTTGATAATATTCAGCTTAATCCTGCATCATCCTTGAACATGCTTGGGGTTTCATTTACTCGGGACTTGTCTTGAAGAGATCATATTATATCTCTTGTAAAATCTGCTTCCAAGAGATTGGGTGTGCTAAGCCGACTCCGTTCCTTCTTTACCCCTGCACAATTGTTGACTCTATACAGGGGTTTTATCCGCCCCTGTGTAGAGTACAGCTCTCATGTGTGGGGAGGCTCCCCACATACAGCTCTTCTCAATAGGGTGGAGTCAAAGGCTTTTCGCCTCATTAACTCTCCTCCTCTTACTGACTCCCTTCAACCTTTGTCTCTTCGCCACACTGTTGCATCTTTATCTCTTTTCTATCGCTACTTCAATGGTCATTGCTCCTCTGAACTGTCTGCATGCATTCCTCCACCCCTACGACGGGCGCGTAGCACCCGTCTAGCAGCAAACTCTCGTCCCTTTTCTGTCCAACTCTCTAATGCAAGAGTTGACCGTTACTCCCAGTCCTTCATTTATGCAACAGGTCAACTCTGGAACTGTCTCCCTCTGTCTGTATTTTCTACTTCCTATGCTCTCCAGTTTTCAAACGCAGTGTGTCCAGGCATCTGGATATGATCGGATCTTGAATTTGGCTCTCTCTTATATTTTGTTTTTCTCTTGGATGGAATAGTTTTGCAGGCTCGTTGCCTTTGGTTCCTTCTTCCTCACATAATATATATATATATATATATATATATATATATATATATATATATATATATATATATATATATATATTTGTGATCATGTTAATATTCACTCTAATTTGATCTG
This sequence comes from Coenobita brevimanus, assembly GCF_032717465.1. Classification (NCBI taxonomy): domain Eukaryota; kingdom Metazoa; phylum Arthropoda; class Malacostraca; order Decapoda; family Coenobitidae; genus Coenobita; species Coenobita brevimanus. The sequence continues at coordinate 28,571,400 of NC_136971.1, forward strand.
GAGAGAGAGAGAGAGAGAGAGAGAGAGAGAGAGAGAGAGACTAAACATGCTAAAAGACTAAACGTGTTAAAAACCACTACGCAGATGCGGAAACTTCAGGGCCCAAATACAGGGATTCCCTAACGTCGCTACTGTCTTCTGCAGTGAAGCACCTCACTTCCGAAAAACGTGAATGAGTGACAGATGAACTGAGCCGCTTTCAGACATGCTTCCGCATAAAATAATGCATGCTTAGGAATCATAAGGCCCAGGCTACTTGTTTAAAGCTGTGAGAAAATCATGACAAAACAGCGAGCTGTACAGTAGTGGTAGACCCAGATGAGTGAAAAGTACAGACCAGGTTGCTCTGAGACGAAATGGCTGTTTGGATAGAATACTTAGGCCTACCCAACCGTTTCTCTCTTTATTGCTCATACTGATACTACTTTTCTATAGCTTTTCAATCAAGAACATATTTACCGAAAGTTTTGCAGGCAGCATTTATCCCACACCTTACCAATGTATCGATGTCCTGGCAAATACTCTCCTCACACACACACACACACACACACACACACACACACACACACAGCATCAATACAATATGGTATGATACATATTATAGCTACCGGTGTAGCCTTACGCTCCCGTATTACGGCATGTCTCCCTTATGGTAGAGTATTATCGCATTGGACTCCGACTTTCTTTATGTTGTCGGTAAGTCAGACTATTCCATTTCAGGTCTATGGTACTTTAACAATCGCAGCTAGGCTACGTGTTACTCATTTATAGTTTATCATAACTGACACTGACATAAAAGAGTGAAATCCAAATATTTCAAGTTGCCAAGCTTTGCATACCCTCTTGCAAAACACACCTTTTGTTAATTAATGGATAATATGTGCATAAAAATGCTCACTTACGTAATTCATATATATATTTTTTACAAATTAAAAAAAAAAAAAAAAACAATACCCCTTATAAAGGCAAAATACGGTTTTGTCCTAACAACATCCTTCTCTCAGATATTACATAATGAACAATTCTGTATACATTCAAGTAAATATAAGAACAATGGCTTACTCTCAAGACCCCGAATCTAACTTATCAGTATCTAAAAACCATAGCCTAGTTCAAGGGAGTTTAGAGTAATGCTGATCTGCCTGCTACAAAAGGGTCATTAAGACAGGCAGTCAATTTAAGCTAAATCCAGTCTTCCTCAAGAATACGATACACAACAACAGAATTTACATCCATGTCCTTAACTGTACTGATAGGTGATGAAAAGGGGAAAATATGGAGGAATTAATTAAAACACACACACACACACACACACACACACACACACACACATACACATGGAGAACTCAAAGACTGCACTACTTAAGCCCACTGGTTTAAGGCAGTTTGATTTTGCCATGTGACCTTGACTTTCCATATTTTATTCTAAGGATCGAATTACCCAATTCTTGGTTAGCCCTTGACTCCTCCACCAACACTGATTAAAATCAGATAAACTCTGAGTTTCCTTTGGCCGAGGGAGCTCGACTTTCCCCTGATTACTCTTAAGATCGTATTACTCCTAACCCTTCACCCTTCATCAACATTGTTTCAAGCCAGATCAAAACTGTCAGACCTGACACTGACCAGGGGGCAGTGAACTTTAACCTTTCCCTGGGACCTTGAATTCTGACTGCTTGTTCTCAAAATCGAATATCTTTACTCTCGTGTTAACTTGAACCGTTTCGCCAAGTTCAGTCGAAATCGGAGAAAATATCTTGAGTTGGTCTTGCGATGTGTACTCCACCATTGACCTCTTGTTCTACCTCTTCCTCCAAAAACAGCAGGTCAACCTCTTCCATGATCCACAACCCGTCCACCATAACTTTTGACTGAGTGCTGCTAAATTTGAATCCCTTCATATTGTCTGATCCTTAACCCCTTCACCAAGTTTGGTTCAAACAGCACAAGAACTTTGAGCTAAAGTTGCCCTGCGACCTTGCTACTTCGTCTTTCACACTGACCCTGACATTTGAATATTCTCAAAATCAGATCCTTTAATTCTTATTATAAACCCGTCCACTTTGTTGGGCTAAATCGGATAAAAGACTATGCTGACCGTGTCCTGTGACATTTATATTTTAAATTATTGTCTCAAACATAATCGGTTTTACTCACTTGCTAATCCTCAGACCAAGTTTGGTTGAAATATTTTTAAAACTTTTTGGGTTATTTTGCTGATGCACAGACAGACAGACAGACAAGCAGATTTACACACACACACTGTGAGGTTGTTTCAAAGTTATGAAATCGACTGAAGGCGGTTAGAATTAAATACAAAGAATGTCAGCAAACTGAAGGCATTACTGGAGTCGTGCTTCTTACTCCATCACTCGGACATGTCTGAGCGTGGCCAATATTTAATGGTTGCTGCCACTGCATTCAAGAGGTTTAAGAAGATCCTTCAGATAAAAAAAAAAAAAAAAAAAAAGGATGTTTCTGCTGTACTTGCACTCCTGTCTAATGATTAACTAGGCTTAGGCATAATCCCAGGGACTGAAGAGGCTAGAAACACTCACCATTTATTCCTTCACTGCGATTTCGACTTTAAATAATCAGTCCTGTTTCTGACATGCTGTTTTATTTAGCCAACAATCTCTCGAACTGGAGGAGTTCAAAGAGAAATAGGATCACTAGCAAAGAAACCCGCGTCTATATATATCCTTTAAGTGTCAACCCATCATCCACCTTTACCCAGGGATCCATTCCCACTTTGAAACTTTGCTCCCATGGGCGTATTTTCCTCCATGGTTCTGTTGTTCTCCGTAAACCTATTTAACCCCAAGGATCTATTTTCCCAATGGACCTATCCTTCCTTGAATCAGTTCCTGCCATTCATCTATTTTGTCCCATAGGCCTATTTGCCTTATGACCCTTTTTTCCTGCTTGGGCTTATTTTCCCCATGAACCTATTATACCCATGTGGCTATTTTCCCCTTAGACCTATTATACCCATGTGGCTATTTTCCCCTTAGACAAGTTATACCCATGTGGCTATTTTCCCCTTAGACCTATTATACCCATGTGGCTATTTTCCCCTTAGACAAGTTATACCCATGTGGCTATTTTCCCCTTAGACCTACTATACCCACGGGGCTATTTTCCACTTCGACCAATTTTACCCATGTGGCTATTTTCACCTTCGGCCTATTTTACCCATGTGGCTATTTTCCCCTTCGACCTATTTTACCCATGGGGCTATTTTCACCTTCGGCCTATTTTACCCATGTGGCTATTTTCCCCTTCGACCTATTTTACCCATGGGGCTATTTTCACCTTCGACCTATTTTACCCATGTGGCTATTTTCCCCTTCGACCTATTTTACCCATGGGGCTATTTTCATCTTCGACCTATTTTACCCATGTGGCTATTTTCCCCTTCGACCTATTTTACCCATGGGGCTATTTTCCCCTTCGACCTATTTTACCCATGGGGCTATTTTCCCCTTAGACCTATTTTACCCATGGGGCTATTTTCCTCTTATACCTAGTATACCCATGTGGCTATTTTCCCCTTCGACCTACTATACCCATGGGGCTATTTTCCCTTTATACTTATTATATTCATGGGGCTATTTTCCCCTTCGACCTACTTTAATCATGAACACATTTTCACTCATGTACCTACAGTATTTTCTTCCGCTGGGAAAACATCAAATACGCACACTGACCTACTTTTTCCATGGGCCTACAGTATTTTTCCTTACTGGACCAACTTGGACTCATTTACCTAGAGATATACGTATTCCGCACCGACATATTTTGCCACACACTCCTTTTCCCACACACACACACACACACACACACAAGGGTGGGGGGACAGCTACTTTTATAACACTGAAGATGAATTAAAAAAGCACTCAGAGTACAACACCGGTGCCTATGAAACGGTCTAATGGCGAAACGCTTGACTTTGCCCTGTGACTTTGAACTTTAACTGTTTATTCTCAAAATTAAATAACTCCATTCTTGTCTGACCCTTGATCAATCCACGAAGTTTTTTTGCATGTGTAATTATAACCCTCTGAGTTGACCTTACTCTATTATCTTGACATCTGTCCTCTCCCTGTGACACTGGCCTTGGACTGACTGTTCTCAAAATCTAATCCCTTTCTCCTTCTCGTACCTGGACGCGATCCGTAATGTTTAGTTCACATCGGATACAAATAGTGTAAGCTGAGTTAGCAAGTGACCTCGACGTCTGACGTAGTGTTTTCTAAAACAGTTGTTCGATCCCTCAGGTAATTCTCAATCCTTCTACCAGGCTTCGTTGAATCAAATAAACCCGTTTTAGTTATTTTTTTCACCTACAGACACACGAGTTAAAATCAGACTTTGCCCTGTGACCTTGGCCTGTGACTGACTGCTCTCAAAAACTAATCCACTTATCCCTGCCTTACGCTGACCCATTTCATAATGTGTAGTTTACATCAGAAAAAAAAAAAAATGACCTTGCCACGTGCCCTTCGCTTCTGATCTACTGTTTTTCAAAGCTGACCGGTCACTTTGGTAAACCTCAAACTTTCCAACAACTTTGGTCGCAGATTTAGACTGTTTTCATTATTTTTATTCACACTTACACAGATCAAACTTTGAATTATGCTCTATCAACTTGACATTTGGTTATTTTCAAAACTGAATCAGTACCGGTATGTTCTTCCATTATCCTCAACCCTCCAATCAAGTTTGATCTAAAGTAAATAAAAATTGCATAGGTTGATGTCTGCTTCTGCTAAATCAAATTCTGATCTAGCCCTGTGATCTTGACCTTTGGCCCAGTGTTAAAAAAAAAAAAAAGTCTACAATTTGACTGTCCTTCAACCCCTTCACCAAAGTTGGTAGAAACTGGATTAAAACTCTGAGTTTATTTGGTTTACACACGCGCGAGCGCGTGTCAAATGTAACACCCGGTACAAGTGTGACATGTGGGCCCATAAATTTACCATCAGATTTCAGGTTGATTTTGAAGACTCCACATTACTACTGGATGCTTTATTTGGAGCTTAGATGTTACACCCACGGAGTGTAGTTGATCTCTCATACAGCCATACAATCATTCAGGGCATAGGTATAGCTTCCTTTGTGTGTGTTACCTAATGTCATGACTGCTGTACACTGTTTACAGACAAAACTGTCTCTCCAGCAGAATTTGCAAGATGTCTGCTGGCTTCAGCATGACTCAGGAAGTCCACTGATGTCTCAGCAACAAAACATCCGTTCCCTTACTCGAACACAAGCACGGGCATAATAAGTTCACTTCCCATTATCACGTTTCTTCTTGGTCTTTTTTTTTTTTTAATCAGAAATAATTCCTCTACTCTTACAGCGGACCATTTATTTTAGGTTATCACTGGAAGACATACGGTATGGACTTTGGAGAAACGTCTCGAACTGAAGAGGATACATATTCGTACAGCCTTCGTTAATCCCTTCATTTGCAAATATCTCCCTTAAGCAGGCTTAAGAACCGTATATTGGTAGCAAAAACAGGCTGAAAAATTATGTTATCGTAGCGAATGGATTAAAAGAGTAATGCAGTAAGCATCAAATTTCCTTTATCACTGCCTCTTGATATTAAGAGTTCGTCCACCGTATCTTGGCGCAGTTATTCGTTTTCTTGCAGTTGATTTCCCGAACTTCAAAAACAGAATAAGACAATAGTAGGAGTCCACAGCATTTTCATAACCCTTTTTTTCACAGGTAATTAGCATAATACGGTAGAGCTAGTCATTTATTACAGTTCAGCACTCCAGATGTAGAGATGGCAATTTTAGGCCAAGATAAATTGAACAGTGAATAGGTAACGGCACCTGCCAAGGCTACGGCAATACAAATATTCCAGATAAACTATCCGAGTGAAACTGCGAATGACGTTCACATATTTTCAATACATGGGTGTCGTATCGGTGTCTCCATCACAACATTCACCTTTATTTTCACTTTCCCTCATGATCAACCACTCACATTGTCACTGCTGCCATTTTGGTGTCTAGACTTCATTTAGCGAACCCTGAACACACTTCGTACACTTACAACATTACTTTCACAATACAATGTTTTTATTTAATTTTATTACTACAATGATGTAGAGCGTCGAACAAAATTTCGTCGGCTTCTTGCCTCTCACATTTCCCATTCTCCCCCAAGCAAATAAGTGTATACCATACTTCCTTGTCATACTATGACAACAAAACAGTTCATGTATTACCCTCCATTACCACAGCCAGCAGAGAAGTATCGGCAAACTTCTGCTCATGGCTTTGCCGGTATTAGTTTATTCTGGCTACACCTGACAGTTTTAGCTAGCTTTGGGTACAATTTTCATGGTGCGCTTTAACAGAGAAAGTGTCTAACCCATTCACTACGAGAGGTCTCCCACAGTCTAAATATAAGCATCACTAAGCATGAATATAGCGAAAAATACAGGTTGTCACTGTAGTGATGTCGATTCAGCTTTGTAGTATACGTAATAAAACAAGTACAGTATCTGAATGCTTTGCATCGTTGACACAATGAACAGAGCATATTAAAACTGCCCATTAAATCTGCATATGCACAAATCTCGGCGTTTCGAATTGTCACGGGGTTTTTAAACTAAATGCAAATATTAAAATGATAACGTTCAATAATATTGAAGGGCAGGAACAAGAACTTGTCTTGCTACATCAAGCAATGATTACTTTACGCTGGCTTGCTTCGCACGATTCTCTAAGAACGAGAATTTACAAACTTTCTCAACAGTACACAGCAGAGACTAATTACTCACAAATGCTGATTATTAGTACTGTTAGCCTCTGGAGAAAGTTACATCACCCCTGACAATAAATAACTAATACTATTAATGATATCAGGTTCTTGCTGATGCTTAACTCCTAGAAGGCACAACGGATTTTAAGCTTAATACAACAAGACTGGCCTAAGTACCAGTTATGAATAGCAAATGCTTATGCAAGCTAAGAGCTATGAGGGAAATATGCTTAATTATGGTGAAATGAAACACGAGTTTACATTACATTAAGCTCAAGAAAAAGAACTGTTAAATTTATTGATTACAAAATAAATTTAATGTTACATCTCAAAATGAATTCAAATAAATAGATCGTACTCACTCACTCACTCAAAAGCTAAATTCTTACGCCTAAAAAAAAACAACATGCGGCGCAGCCGGCCAGCATGTAAGGAAACAGCACACTTAACTAAACTCTTAAGTCTAGGAAAACGAAAAGAAAATACTGGTCAATGAATGTGGTGTATCACCAAGAAGGGTGGGAGCCGGAGAACTGTAGTCTAGTGGAGTCTGGGTGCTAGCTGACCTCTCACTGCTGGAGCACAGTACCTCACTCCCTCACGACAGACACTTGACTGAATTCAAATACGATGTATGGGTAATGGACTGGCCAGCGGAAAAAGGCGTGGCCAACGGTTTAGGCAAGCAGGGGCGAACAATAAAGAAGCAATAGTATCGCTCAGTAGAGCACTTAGTGACATGCATTAGATCGGTCACTTTTGAAACAGTGACGAATGTTTTGAAAAGTATACCACCGAAATGGAGAGAGAAACGGTTAACTGAGCGATACACAGTGAGTTTTCCACTAATAGTTCGTGGTTTCTCACAAAAGGAAAATGTCGCGAATCTGATTCGTGACACGAATTGTGTCACAAAATAAGGACAACTTTCACACATTTCAACATACTTATACAAAATGCATCGCAACTAGTTATATAAACAAGGTGATTCGCTACGGTACCCTGATGTCTCAACGTCAATTTATCATCTATTAATATGTGTATCTTACTGAAACTTTGTACATACTGCTGTCCTCGTCAGTCATATACGAAAAAAAAAAAAAATCGCATTTCAATCTAAAGACAATTTCCGGGAGCTGAGTTGGGCTACTGCCCTGATCCAGGGATGATGTACAACACGATATGTCAGTGTGTATTTGTAATCACCTTTATTTAACATATATATATATGCGAAAGCACCCTTGGGGAAGCTCAGTCTGTCTGTCACCCACTAGTTTTATTTTCGGAAATGAGATGTTTCGATCCTGCAGACCAGCATTTTTAACAAAACCAGATATTAGGGCCCTGAAGGTCCCGCATCTATGCGATACATTTGTACCTGTTTTCCTGCGTGGCCGCATTTAGGAAAATGCATTTAAAACAAGCCGAGCACACCGCATGAGTAAATGTAAAACTGCCAGAGAAACTACAGCCATCTCATAAGATAAACCGTACCAAATATTCGATAGTAAAGTATGGTACATGGAGTTCAATTATGTTTAAACGCTAAAGAAGACCATTATTAACACCTGCTGTATTTGAGGATAATTTGTCATGAGTGAATAAGGTACACCCGAGGAAAGTTCCGCCTTTACACCTGCCTGCCAGTTTGGACCTTCATGCGTGAGACAACCACTAGTGAAGCAGTAGCCAGACACTCAGATGTCTGGTACCACTGTGTGTGTGTGGGGGGGGAGGTTAAGGGAGAAGGAAGGCTGTGGGAGCTGATATTTCCTACCCCTCCGTCTTCCATCCCCATCCTTCTCACACAGTTACCAGATAGATGAATGTTAGTTTCTGCTTCTCTACTACTTGTCTCACATTTACTACTTCGAAGTGGTGAGCGAGTGTATAACGCGGAACTTTCCTCGGGTGTTCTTAAGTACGAAATATTTATAATCTCATCGCTGATCGATATTATCTGGAGATATCATAGAAATGAATTATCCTGTACCAGCCACGCCAAGCTAGCAAAAGCCACATCTTGTGCTCATTTAGAAATCCATTAAGTGTTTTGGATACTATTTCTGCAGTAAAATTAAAGGTCTAAATATAACTAAATAAGTAATAAATATAGCGGCATCAGTAACACCACTTTTAGACTTAACGACTTTATTTCTTCAGTTATTCAATCCCATGATGTAGCTATTTTCTTAATTCTCGCTACCACCAAATGATTATATTCAGTTTGTGAGATCGTCCTTTAGTGAGACATAATGGAAGTCATGCCTAGGTTCCCAGTACCAAAGGCCACTCAAGTTGAATAAAATTGCTTGTTGCATGATAAAAATAAAAACCACGAAACTGGAGTGAAGCTTGGCTAGTTCTACGAAGGAAGAGATCCA